>NC_042618.1:62282882-62586165 GCF_901001135.1 Rhinatrema bivittatum
GTGGCATGCACCCGCACCTTAGGAAGCTGGAGAAGAGAGAGCTGGAAGCTGGTGGCGTCCTCAGCCACGTGGAAGGCCCAAGAAGAAGCAGGCAGGCAGCGGAGCAGTCCTGCCCTGAAGCTGGACGAAGGGCAGGCTGCAGGAGCGGCTCCCAGCCGCAAAGACTGAAGCAGGAAGAGAAGAAGGGCTGGCTGCAGGCAGAGCAGAGAGCTGCAAAAAGCTGCAGGCACCGGCAGGGATGGCTTCCCTGCCGGGCGAGGACCCGGACTGCAGCAGGCACCTGTAGGGACGGCCTCCCTGCCGGCTGAAGACCCCGTGAGAGTTGCAGAACGTCGGGGGGGGGGAGAGCCGGAGCAGCAACACAGGACCCAGTCGCATGAGGAGCTCCCAGCGGCCCGACTGGCCGCGTGGAGGTAAGAGCGGGCAGGATCGCAACACTATGGGTCCTTTTTAATCATTGGTCCACTAATTCAGTTTTGTAAAAAGTTTTTAGAGTTTAAACTTTTTTCTTAAAATGTCAAAGAACTGTACTTCCCTTATTCTTTGAACAGGTTCCAGAGTCAAGATTTCAATTCCCCCAATATTGACTGGGTAAATATAACATCAGTTCATGCTAGAGAGATAAAGTTCCTGGATGGAATAAATCACAGTTTTATGGAGCAATCAGTTGAGGACCCAACAAGAGAAGGAACAATTTTAGATCTAATTCTCATTGGAGACCAGGTTCTGGTGAGAGAGGTAGCAGTGTTGGGACCACTTGGCAATAGTGATCATACCACGATCAAATTTGAATTAATGTCAGGAAGGGGGACAGCAAATAAATCCATGGCTCTAGCACGAAACTTTCAAAAGAGAAACTTTGACAAAATGAGGAAAATAGTTAAAAAAAAAAAAAACCTGAAAGGTGCAGATTTGATTGGGAGTAGCTCCTCCATGTGGGAGAAATTAGTGGTGGAGTCCTAGCCTATAAAAACCCAAGGCACCATTTGGTAGGTGCTCTTTCCAGAGGTAGCATGCTATCATGGTTGCTCTTGGCTTCTGTTTTCTTTTGGGGAAAAGGACAGTTGGGTTTATTAGAAAGAAAATTGGGGTGTGGATTAGAAGAAAAGGTGTCTTTCTCCTATTCCAGCTTTTAACCCTTTTCTTTGGAGGAAGAAGTTCTGTTCACCCGTCTTTCCTCATTTTGGGTTACCTTTCAGAAACTGGTTTATTTTTACCTACTGCCTGAGTTCTCAAGGATCCAAGGAGTCAGTGCTACCATATCATAGGAGTGTAGGAGCCTCTCACCCTGAGAGACCCATTGATCTTTGAATGTCACTAGTGGAATGAATCCTCATTCATTCCTGGGAGGAGGAGGAATTGGTCTTCGGAGAAGACCAGTGGCATCCATCCAATGTTCACCATTATGCTATCACCTGGATAGTTAAGACAGGAGTGGAAAGATACCTTCCAGGTATCAACAAGTACCATGAGGAGCTTGGATTAAGAAGTAAGGAGTAAATTCAATTCAAATGGACAAAGGTATGCCTCTAATCAATTAAAAGGGATTATAGAAATCTGAATCCTAACATTTGGGAGGGAGCTTCTAAACTACCTTTACAATGAACCATAAGATGTTTTAAGAGTTACAAAGTCACAGATTTATTGAAGAGGCAAACATGTAAATGGATTGAATTGAATGAGGAGTTTTAAGTAGTCATTTTCACTATTCTACCATCAGTTGTCTGTAAAGTTGGAAACCATAATCTGTTTCCAGCGTGATTAGTATTACTGCTGTAAATAAGCACTGTCTTAAGAATGCTCAAGGCCATGTAGAAAAGTCTTTCTCCCTCACCTGACAAGGAATCTTGGAACTTAGAGAGAAATGTTGCACTGGAGGTGGACCCTTGGCCTGGTGTAGGATTGGTACGGCCCGCTGGTCGGACACAGAGAGCGCCTGCCACTAGGAGGTGGAGCACACAAGGAGACAGAGGCTAGCTGGAGCTTCACCAATAACAATCCGGGGTTTCCGCAGGTTGAGCCCTTGGGTGCCTGGACTTAGGTAGGCCTAGAAAGTCTCCCAGAGAGGTAGCGGAGGGGTATGCCCACCACGAGCAAGGGTGCGTGGCTGATGCAGAGATGATGGACCAGACCTGAACTGGAGGCTCCAGAGACCTCAGGAAGGTAACAGTCCAGGAAGGCTCTCAGGGCGTGGCAGGCAGCACCTGCGGGTCTAGTTGGGTGAAGGCCGCAGCTAGAATCCAAGTAGGTTGGTCTGGTAGTCATGGAAGGCCAGAAGAGAATGTCCGAGTGAAGTGCAAGGGTCAAAGCCAGAGTATCTGTCTAGAAGTGGTCAGCCAAAGCAGAGGTCAATACCAGGGTCAGTCTGAGCATAGTCAAGGCAAGCAAGGGTCAGTTGCAGGCAGCAGGCGAAGAGAGTAGTCAGGCAGGCAGTGGTCAGCTCCAGGCAGCAGACGAAGAGAGTAGTCAGGCAGGCCAAGGTCAGTACCAAGAGATCAGTCCGAGAAGGTACTACCTGAGTAGGAACACAGGAAGGAACACAGGGCACAGGAACACTGGAACACAGGGAGATGCAGGAACACTGGAACACACGGAGATGCAGGAACTCTGGAACAGACTGGAACACAGGAACAAGCAGGAACACGAAGACAAGCAGGAAACTTGAGACACCGAGGTATAGACCCGTTTGCCAAGCCGAGGTCCTGGGGAACAGGTCCTCGCTTTTATACTGGAGTTAGATGACGTCATCGGGCTGTGTCGCGGAGCTAGTTCCCGCCCTTGGCCCTTTAAAGGGCCGGGCAGTCCGTGCATGTGCGTCTAGGGGCGGGGCCAGCATCGGAGAGGACGCCGCACCCCGGTGTGGAGCTAGGCCCGATGTGGAGGGTCTAGGAGATGCCGCCGTGGGATGCCACGGACGGGCGGTGCTGGCAGCAGCAGCGGGAGAGGACGGCCCGGGACCCGCTAGCACAGAGCAAGATGAGCAGGCCTGGGCGCGGGCCTAGCACGGATGGGATGCACAACAAGAACTGTATGGGAAGTCTTTGAAATTGAGGGTGATCCATAGGCCCCTCAACGAGGACCTTAGTCCAGGGATTAAATCTATTGAAATATTTATATACCCATTTCACAGTGAGATTGCAGGTACAGTACCTCTAGATTTAGGTATTTCTTGGCTATTCTGACTTACAGGTTGATAATCAGATAAAAAAAATGTTTATATTTGCGCCTTAACCTGTGCTAATCTCTTTTCTGTCATTATGCCTTTACCTCTGAAGATTCATGGCCCGGTATAATTACCTTAAGAGGTCTTGAGGTCTTGAAGTATTTGTGAGTAGATTCAGGTGCTGGATATTTTAAAACACACGTTTTTCAAAACTTAGCCATCTGCTCTGCTTGTGTCAGTTACCTGCATTCCAGAATGGAAACCACCCGTTATTCCTCATGCATAACAACTGCACAATAGGAAAACAGATCTTCCGTACAGGGCTCATCTTTGTTCTCTGTGTAAACCTTGTACAGAGAAGCTGAATCCACAAGAAACTGGAGAAGCAGAACAGAAGATGGGGAAACATCCAGAGATGCAAAATGATCTGCTGCAGAAGAGAAATGGGAATAAAAACACACCCCATGGTGATATGACCCCCACGGCTGTGTTTTCTCCAACAGCAAGATCCTGGAAAGGAACCTCATAACAGAGAGACGGCCAAGAATGAGAGGGTGTGGAGATCTATGGAGAGTAAGAGAGGCTAAAGAAACAGATCCAGGAAATTAGTTTGAAAGAAGGCAAAACACTGCTAGATAAAAATTTAGAATAGCTACAATAAAGCAAGGCTTTTGTTGTTTTATCTCAGAGTTCCAGTAATAACTATAATCTACTCAATTTTTGGTTGTATCATTTGTGATAGCACCAGAATTCTTCAATGGATGTTTTGTTATTGTCAGGGGTTTGAAATGGCAACGGTCAGGCAGAGCCGTATGTGCCTATGGCCAATATGGCCACGGCCACAGGCGCCCCTATCAAAAGGTGCCATGTGCCAGTGAGAGCAGTGCGGCTGGTGGGGCCTCAGTAAGAGAAAATGCAGCTCAGACCTGCCGAAGCTGACAGCATGGTTGGTGGGGCTTTAGTAAGTAGAAAAGCAGCGCGATTTTGGCAGGGCCGCACTGCTTCTTTGGAGGAGGAGAAGTGAGCCCCGTTCCGCTCTGCCCTGCCCTGATGGAAGGAGTCCAAGGCCAGTGCGGGGTTGGCTCCCATGGCCAGAACTATTCCCTTGGCTGTGGGCACTGAAGAAGGAGACTGCTGCTGCCTGCTGTTTCAAGGGGGGAGTGAGAGATAGCATATGAGTGATGTGTGGAAGTGAGAAAGAGAGTGTGTGGGTATGTGTATTGGAAAGTGAGAGAAAGCATGTGTGTATGTGTGTGGGAGAGTGAGAGTGAGAGATGGTATGTGTGTTTGTGAGAGGGAGAGAGCATGTGTGTATGTGGGTGGGAGAGAATGTTTATGGGAGCAAGAGAGAGCTTGTGTGTGTGTGTGTGGGAGAGACTGAGATTACGTGTGTATGTAAGGGTGACAGAGAGTGTATGTGGGTGGGTGCGTGTGTGGGTGTGTGTATGTGAGAGTGAGAGAGAGCATGTGAGGGTGAGAGAAAAAGCAAGTATGTGTGTGTATGAGAGGGAGCATGTGTATGCACAACAACCCTACTGTCTCTGCCTGTGAAATCCATGACTATTTCAGGGCATCTGGAAATCAAAAGTTCCCAAGTATGAATTATGGGGAATTTTTTAAAATCCTTAGTTTTAATTGTTGGGTATTATTTGATGTGTCTGTTTTGAAATATTTTTATTAGTGTTTAGAAAATTTTTATGAGTTTTTAATTATTGAATGTTATTCTGTTCATTAGTTTTGAAATATTCTTTTTATTGGCATAGTTTCACTAATTTTATTGTTTTATGAGGAATGGTAATGCTTCTGTTTTACTATTGTTGCAGTGCATACAGAATATGGCTTGTTGTGGTTTCCATTTCAATTTTTGTCTCTTCATTTCTGCTTATATGTTATGGACTCTTTTATTCTGTATTTGGAGGTCTATCTGTGTGTTAGGCTTTGTGGACCCTTCTGTTGGGGTAAAATTAATGCCACCTGGGTGGGGGGGGGGGGGGGGGGGGGGGAGGCCTGTAGGTCCTCACTGCCAACTGGCAGAGCAGACAGGTGCAGAGACTGAACTGGAGCTTCGCCTATACAGCCCCTTTCCCCTCAAGTTGAGCTTTTGGGTTCCAGGGGACAGCAGGTCTTAGGTGGCAGCCTCTGGGGTGAAGGCAGAAGAGTAGATTCGGGGTGGGTATGGGATACTGAGGTCAGAGGCAAATGGCAAGCACAAGTAGTGAGAGTCCAGGACAAGGTCAGTGGCAGGTGGCAGGCAAGGATGACAAGAGTACAGGTTAGGGTCAATACCAGGGGTCCATCCAAGAGGAAGAAAGCAGTAGGCTGGATGAGAAAGAAGAGGCAGACCAGACAGGAGAGATGTGCAACGCATGTGTGTGCCTAGGGGGAAAGACCTGGCAGGCGATGGCAGCTGCATCCAGGCCATGTGGGAGCTGCTGTCAATGGGGTTGTAGGGCGCCAAGTGAATGAATTAGTTCATGCGTGCAGTCCGTGAGCCAGCAAACGTAACAGTACCCTCCCCCTCTTAAGCCCCCTCCTCAGAGTCCGAGGCTTTGGTTTGGAGGAAAATTGTCTGTGGAACTCTTTTATTAGAAGTGGTGCTTTGAGGTTGGTGGTAGGCTCCCAGGAGTTCTCCTCTGGTCCAAAGTGCTTCCATGCAATGAGGTATTCTAGTTTGATCCATCAAGTATGTGAATCTAAGATTTCTTGTACCTCAAACTCTGTGTCTTCTTCAGAGGTTATATCCGTAGGTGTGGGAGGCTTCCTGGAGAGCCAAGAAAGGATCAACGGTTTCAATAAAGAGACTTGGAATACATTATAGATTCTCAATGTGATGGGAAGCTTCAGCTAGTATGTTACAGGACCCACTTGCTGTTGGACAGAGAAAGGGCAGAAAATGAGTCAAGAGTCAAGAGTCCCCCCCAAGACTTGCCAAAAGTCCCTGGTGGTCCAGCAGGGTTCCGGAGCGATCTCCTGCACTCGGGTCATCGGCTGCCAGTATTCAAAATGGCGCTGATAGCCTTGCCCTTACGATGTCACATGTGCTTGTGACAGGGGCTGACCAATGGCACCGGTAGCCCCTGTGACATCGTAAGGGCAAGGCTATCTGCGCCATTTTGAGTCATAGCAGGCCCGACAGCCCGACAGCATGGAGGGAGAAATCGCTCGCGGGACCCCGCTGGACCACCAGGGACTTTTAGTAAGTCTTGGGGAGGGATCGGGATGGTGGGGGAGGGTGTAAGAAAGTAAAATTGGTTGGGGTGGTTTTTTTTAAATAAATGTGCCCCTCCCCCCCGCACTAACCCGAAAAATGAATTTTCCCCGAAGCTCAGGGAAAATCCGTTTCGTGGTTCAGGTCCCCCCCGAACCACAACGAATTAGGCAATTTTGTTGAAATTGCCTAATTTGTGATAAACGAATGCACATCTCTAATAAGGGGGTGTATTACTGTTTTAGGCCTGTTATAATATTTTCAGTGTTAGCTTTCAAAGGTAGAGTTGTTGCTGTTTGATTGCTGGCAGATAGTATTGTTTTGACATAGAAAGTTTATCACATTGAAATTCTGTTTTCTCGTGGCTCTCTGAGGGTCCTACCCATGCTTAAGACGCATTCCAGCAGGCCTAATACCATATGGGTTTCAGGTCTCTCTTGCTTTTTTTGCAGGGCTTTCTAGTTGGCATCACAGCAGTGCATGTAAATATAAAATACATATTGTAAATTATGTGTTTTGAATGTCATTTTTCATGTAAAATCTGTTGTTATAAATGAATAATTTGTAATTATGTGTGAGGAAACTGTGATGCGGTGGGGGGCTGCAAGGCTGTAAGGTTTTCCTAGGGTGCCTATTTACCTAATACCCTGGCACCGGCCTTGGACATTGCTGTACAAACATTTAACAGCCTTCCAACTCGTGATGTCATGTGTTGTGTAATGAGTGAGGGAGCAGTTTTTCACTTGGCCATAAGTGCCACATTGCCTGACTACAGCTCCGTAGCCAGGAAACAAAGGGCTAAAGCCTTAGCAACAGAGCTAACCACTGAGCCAGAAGAAAGCAGGGATGGAGGCCATAAGAGTCAAGAAAGGAGTATGATGACCACATCCCCTTGGTAACCCAGATTGGCCGAAGCCAGGCCAAAGGGAGTTGTTGGGAATGAGGAAGTTATTGCAAGTAACCAGAAGGCTACTCAGGCCCTATATTAAGATGAGCTCTCTGCTACTGTGATGTGGCTCCGGGCCCAGTTCCATGATTCAGTTCTGGCTCCAACTTCAGCTCCAAATTCTGACTCCAGATATAGTTCCAGATCCTAGAGTCCTTTTGGGGCCAAAGTGAGGAGTCTCTCCTACCCTCGTTTTGAAGCATTTCCTTCCAAGGCTTCACCTCAGCTTCACAGCACTCTGGCCCTCTCCTTTCTGTGACTAATTCCTACCTGTGAGTATAAACATGGCTCAGGAACCTATAGTTATTAATGATTGCCAAGTGTTGCGTTCGTGCCTCTTCTTGCCCCTCGCTCCACCCTCTTTACCTTGGGAGCGACTCCCTTCAGCTCTGAACAGTTGCAGCCGCAGCTTCTCTCTGCCTCTTGGTCCCGGTGTCCCCGGGCTGGCTTGACGCTACGGATCCGCCATGTTCCTGATGATGTAAGGGCACGTGCGCTCCAGACTTTGTACCAGCAAGGGCGCGAACCTCGTAGTGACATCATCCATTGCACTTTAAAAGGTCTTTGTTTGCTAACCTCTAGCGAGTTAGCAAGAAACTCCAACAGGACTTGCTTCGGCAGTCCACAATACTTGCAACAATGATCCGAGTCAGCCAGAGGAATCCTTCCCCACTGCTCAGCCTTTTCAAACTTACCAGGAGTACCCGCTCCATGGGGGCTCCGCTCTCTATTCTTGATTTCAGATATCAGAAGACTCCTCATTGCCTGGAAGCGATCGTGGACGTGAACACAGTGAGTTCTATTGTACATAGGAATCAGTACTTGCTCCACGAGGGCCTACATTCCTATAGCTCTGAAGACTCCCTTCCTCCAAGACGCTATCACAGGTACGGAGATCGAGAGTTACATTGGCAAGATTGCAGATAGGAACCGGTACTCGCTCCACGAGGGCCCATGTTCCTAGAATCCTTTACAGACTCTCTTCTATGCTAGAAGCCATTTCATATACAGCTATTGTGAGTTCTTATTACAGACTGTGTAGAGGAACCAGTGCTCACCTACGGCTCCTGTTTCTGAATATACTGAAGACTCTCTGTGGCATAGAGACCATTACTAACATCTACTATTGTGAGTGTACCATCTTGTATCCAGTATACCCTGTCTACTCACTCCTTCTAGTCTCTCTCTACAGCTCAGCGACCCAGAGATTACTTTCCAGTATCAGAAGGACTTCAGCCCTACCGGACACCTCGACTCTCTACTGCAACCTCTGGTGGTCCAGCTTCCAGCTTAATAAAGAACTATTGTGTTTACTTCATATTCTAGCCTAGCTGGTGGTTCCTCTCAGGATCTCCTCCTGGGGACGTGGTCATCTGCCATCAGCCCAGGGATTCACCATCTCCTCCTAGTGGTCATTCCTTACACTACTATCACTCTGTGGGAGCCAACCACTACAAACCACTAACACCGCTCACGGAAGTATTATAGAGATAGCTACCTTCTCTTTCTATGGGACTTGCCAGCAGCCTATATATAACAGATTGCTACTCCATAGCGGAAGCATGATAGATAGCTATCTCAGTAGCGAAGTACAATATCCTATTGTTAGCTCCTCTCCTCAGAAAAGTATCATAGAACAGATTGCCAACTCCTCTTTCCTGGGGAGTTGGTCCATAACAGCTTGCTATCTCCTTTCCTTACAGGAGCATCTAACAGCAGTTTGCTACAGATTACTAACTCTGCCCTCCTGGCAGGGTCAGTAGCACAGATAGCTAACTCCTCCCTTCTGGAGGAGCAATCATGACAGATTGCTACTCCTCCTCCTTTCAAGAGAAAAGCAGAGCAGTTTGCTAACTCCGTCCTCCTGGCGAGGTGAGTGACAGCAGATTGCTGACTCCTCCCCTCTGGAGGAGGAGAGCATAACACCAAGATATAGTTCTATACTTACCTCCTTATTTCAATCTGAGAGGTACTGGTTCTATTCATTTATTTGGACTCATTCATGACTTTATTTTATGGGATTCAAACTGTTCAGCAAAATGTAGAAAGACATGATAAACCTTTAATGATATAATGCAGCATAGTTTCCTATTAATGTGGTCCATATTGGTATCAATGACATAGGAAGGTGCAGGAAGAAGGTTCCGGAGAATAAGTTTAAGCTTTTATGTAGAAAGTTGAAATCCAGGATCTCTAGAGTTGCATTCTCAGAAATGCTCCCCATTCCACACACTCAGAGGTAGGCTGAGCTCCAGAGGTTCAATGTGTGGACAAGACAATGGTGCAGGGAAGAAAGCTTTAGATTTGTTAAGAACTGGGAAACATTCTGGGGAAGGGGGAGCCTATTCCAATGTGATGGGCTCCACCTTAATCAAGGTGGAACCCAGCTGCAGGTTCTAACATTTAAAAAGGAGATACAGTAGAGCAGCTTTTAAACTAGATCATGGAGGAAAGTCAATAGTCACTCAAAAGCACATGGTTCAGATGGAGTTTTCTTCCAAGGATACTTACCAAACAGGGAAGTTAGACTATCCCAGGACAGAGATTTTTAAGTCTGAAGTAGCCCAAATAGATGTAGATAAAAAGCACACAGATATGAATGACTCTATACTGCCTCTATCTTATGATAATAAGCAGGTTGTAAATACAAATAGAAATAAAATATTAATACAAACATACTTTAAAATGACTGTATGTGACTGCCAGAAGCCTGAATAATAAGATTGGAAAGTTAGAATGTATGCCATTATATGAGGATATAGACATTATAGGCATTTCCGAGATGTGATGGAAGAAAGATAACCAATGGGACATTGTAATAAGAACATAAGAAATTGCCATGCTGGGTCAGACCAAGGGTCCATCAAGCCCAGCATCCTGTTTCCAACAGAGGTGAAACCAGGCCACAAGAACCTGGCAATTACCCAAACACTAAGTAGATCCCATGCCACTGATGCAATTAATAGCAGTGGCTATTCCCTAAGTAAATTTGATTAATAGCCATTAATGGACTTCTCCTCCAAGAACTTATCCAAACCTTTTTTGAACCCAGCTACACTAACTGCACTAACCACATCCTCTGGCAACAAATTCCAGAGCTTTATTGTACATTGAGTGAAAAAGAATTTTCTCCGATTAGTCTTAAATGTGCTACTTGCTAACTTCATGGAATGCCCCCTAGTCCTTCTATTATTCGAAAGTGTAAATAACCAAGTCACATCTACTCGTTCAAGACCTCTCATGATCTTAAAGACCTCTATCATATCCCCCCTCAGCCGTCTCTTCTCCAAGCTTCTCCAGCCTTTCCTCATAGGGGAGCTGTTCCATCCCCTTTATCATTTTGGTTACCCTTCTCTGTACCTTCTCCATCGCAACTATATCTTTTTTGAGATGCGGCGACCAGAATTGTACACAGTATTCAAGGTGTGGTCTCACCATGGAGCGATACAGAGGCATTATGACATTTTCCGTTCTATTAAACATTCCCTTCCTAATAATTCTTAACATTCTATTTGCTTTTTTGACTGCTGCAGCACACTGAGCCGATGATTTTAAAGTATTATCCACTATGATGCCTAGATCTTTTTCCTGGGTGGTAGCTCCTAATATGGAACCTAACATCGTGCAACTACAGCAAGGGTTACTTTTCCCTATATGCAACCCCTTGCACTTGTCCACATTAAATTTCATCTGCCATTTGGATGCCCAATCTTCCAGTCTTGCAAGGTCCTCCTGTAATGTATCACAGTCTGCTTGTGAAAGGTACAAAAGAAACTGATAGGTACAAAAGAAACTGAACCCTATCTAGGGGTTCAGTTTCTTTTGTACCTACCGGATTCCAGCCAAATTGTGACTGGGATAGTGACCAGTGGCACCAAGACTCACACCAGTGTCCATCCATTCAGTTCTTGCACTGGAATTTCTCAGGAAAAATCAACAGGAGTCCAGAAGTAGTGTTCAAAATAGTCTTTACTGCAACTTAAAAGTCCAGGCCAAAATCACAAAAATCAAAATCAGCATACAGCAGATCACCAAAATAAAGCAGATGGTTTCTTTGTCCCTTGTAGATGTTCTCACAGCTCTCCTACACCTTGCACCTTCATCCATAGAAAATATATCTTCACCAGTGAGGGTGGAATAACTAGAGTGTAACTCCAGCATAAAAGCTGGTCAGATGGAAAAAGTATCCCCAAGCACAAAAATGTTAAACTGGGTTCCAAAAAAGTCAAAGCTTCACAAACTTCAAACTATAGTCCAAACTCTCAAAAACTCTCTTGAGTTCTTGGCTCAAAAGTCTCAGTCCTTCTCTGTACCCGTGCTGTTAACTGATCACCTGGGCAAAAAGTTATTTGGTTCAGTCATATGGGATACCGTGGTGATGCCCCTCCCTCTGACACTGGTCAATCAAATCTCAAAGTCTTCTCAAAATATCTTCCTCAATATCTCTTACTTGAATGCTTGAATTGCCTATTTGAGATCCTGGGAGAATCTCCAGCTCTCCAATCACCTTGCTTTAAGATATTGGGGGACATCTCTAGCTCTCCAATCCAATTGCTTTGAGATCCTGAAGGAATCTTTAGTTCTCCACTTCCTCAGCTCCTAGCTCACTCTCCAAGCCACTCCTCCACTGAATCACTAAGCATGCTCCAACGGATTATGTACCTCTAGAAGCCTTTCCCCCAAAAAAGGTGGGCTCATAGCAATTGGAGGAAACAAAAAATGTGAAAACCCCTCCTACTGTCCCTAGCTAGCAAAACTTAGATTTATTTATTTATTTATTTATTTAGAGATTCTTATATACCACGGTACGTATAGTTATACATCATCTCGGTTTACAGTAAACAATAAATTAGCAACAGACTTTACATACAACAAGTTATACAGAAAGTAAACAAATAACAGCCACAGGCTTTACATAAATAACGGGTTTCAGGAGTACATACTATAACTCCTTTAACTATAATAACCAATGCATATTCTATTTCAACAACGAAGCAGGAGAGAAAATATGCCATTAACTTGTTAAAGGCCTAATCCAAAGTCAAGTTAATGTCAAGTCACAGATATTGCACATAGGGAGAGAAGGAGTAAATGGAGAACAGAGAAATTAGCAGATTGTAACAATCATGGGGAGTGAAGATGAACATGGAGCTGGTGAAAAATTAAACAGGAAAACTGCATTTCAGATTAGTCAATGATCATTGAGTGAAAGCTTGTTCAAACAACCAGGTTTTGAGGTTTTGTTTGAAAGTTTTATGGCAGGATTCGAGACGCAAGTCCAAGGGCATATTGTTCCAGATGTTGATACCAGCTATGGAGAAAGAACGGTCTCTTGTGGACACGTGTTTGATGTGTTTGAGTGGATGAGAGGCTAGTTTAGCTTGGTGGATATTTCTAATTGGTCTATTAGATGTGCGGAATATAAACTGATCAGAAAACCATTGCATCTCTTGGTTGTGTATTGATTTATGGATGAGTGAGAGAACTTTAAAAGTAATCCTGTAAGCTACGGGAAGCCAATGTAGGAACATGAGAGCTGGGGTGATGTGTTCGTGTCGGCAAGTATTGGTAAGTAAGCGAGCAGCAGCGTTTTGCAGCATCTGTAATGGTTGAATTGTGTTTTTCGGGAGACCTAGAAGTAATGCGTTACAGTAGTCTAGTTTCGGCAGTATTGTGGCTTGTAACACTGTCCGGAAGTCCTGAGCATGTAAGAGAGGTTTAATTCTTTTTAGCGTATGTAGCTTAAAGAAACCATTTTTGATTGTGGCCGAGATGAAATTCTTTAAGGAAAAGTGATTGTCAATCATGACGCCAAGGCTGCGGACTTGCTGCAAATGGGGATGGTCTGATGTTGAGATAGGTGTGGTGTTAGCGGTGGTGTTCTTGTGTGGCGTGATGATGAGGAGTTCTGTCTTGTTAGTGTTTATTGCAAGAAAGCTTTCAGTGAGAAGATTTTTTATTTCAGCAAGGGCAGAATCCCAAGTTTTCAGGGCATTAGCGAGTGAATCATTGATGGGGATGAGGATCTGTATGTCATCGGCGTATATGAAATGACGGAGATCCAATTTCACCAGAAGTCGACAAAGCGGAGATAGGTAAACGTTGAATAGCGTTGATGATAGAGAGGACCCTTGTGGGACACCTTGTGATAGATTTCTGGGTTTTGACGTTTGGTGTCCCATCCTGACACTGTATGTCCTATCTTTCAGGAAAGATTGGATCCAGCATAAGGCAGTGCCGGTGATGCCAATTTGTGAGAGGAGAGAGAGGAGGGTATTGTGGTTGACAGTGTCAAACGCCGAAGAGATATCAAGTAGCGCCAGAAGATAAGAGTGACCAGTATCAAGGGTTTTTAGTATAGAGTCTGAGAGGGACACAAGCAGGGTTTCGGTGCTATGGTTCTTACGGAAACCATATTGTGAAGGGAAGAGTAATTGATTTTCGTCTAGAAAGTCTGTGAGTTGTTTGTTAATGACTTTTTCTAAGATTTTCGACATTAACAGGAGGTTCGAGACTGGCCGATAGTTAGCCAGTTCAGAGGGATCCAGGTCAGCTTTTTTGAGAGTGGGCTTTATTATTGCGTGTTTGAGTTGCGTAGGAAAAACCCCATCTGTTATGGATTTGTTGATGATGTTAGAAATATCGGGGGCGATCCTAGTAGGAATGGCAAGGAGTGTTTTTGTTGGCATGATATCAATGGGGTGCAAGGCCGGTTTGATTTTTTTTAGTATTGCTTCAATTTCTGATGTAGTTGAGGTTTCAAAATTTGAGAGTGTGGGTGAAGAGCTCGTGGTGCTTGTGGGCAATAAGATTACCGGCAGAGATGGAGAGGTAAAGCGAGCCATGATATTAGTAATCTTGTCGTGGAAATAGGAGGCTAGTTTCTCACATTTATTTTTATCCTCATTTTCAGGGTTGATGTTTATTGAGGGGGAGATTATATTAGCAACGTATTGGAAGAGGGCACGTGGATTGAACTGGTATTGATGAATTTTTGTTGTGTAGAAGTTTTTCTTGTTAGGAATAATGTTAGTGACTTCCATAGCCCCGTCACGCATTGCAGAAAATTTCACATTATCTCTATGTCATCCACTCATGGCTATCTCTTAAAGGGCCAGCTGTAATTCTAAAACAGAATTAAATTATTCTACTTGCTGATCTTATCTGATCAGCTTGATCTTATCTTTCAATGACTTACAGATTCCTATTATTTGCCAAGCGTGAAACTTGGAAATCCAGCTGGATCCCATGTTCTCTTATCACCCACATATGAAAAATGTCATCCACCAAATTGTTTAAACTTGATTTTCTGTGTAATTGAAACCCTTGCTTAACAATGAGGGTTTTGGAACTGCTGGCCAAGCTTTTGTCATTGCCCAGATCGATTATTGCAATGCATTCTGTCTGGGTCTTCCTCAATCTATAATGAAGGTGCTTCATCTTATTCAAAATAAAGCTGCAAGATTTGTCTCTGGGACACCCCCACTTGAACACATCACACAAATACTCTATAGGCTTCATTGTTTTCCAGTTTCATGGTAGGTTAAAATTTAAACATTAGTTTTTAAAGCAATTATTTATTTAGTTATTTATTTATTTACCTTTTCTGTACCAACCTTCATGAATAAATTCATTTAACAAGAGGCGAAAGTTACATATAACAAGGAGGTAGTAACTTGGGGGGCTAAGTTAGCCGGAGGCAAAGGACAGCAAAACTGAATAAACTAAATAACGAAACAAAGAAACAGAGGTAAAATATCAAGCCTAAACTAGTCAGGGCATCTAGTCAGGTAAGCAGAGTCCTGTCTGGTAGAAAATGGATGGTTTTGAAAGTTAAGGGAAGGTTTGGAGGAAGAGCCAGGTCTTAAGTTTTTTTTGAAAGATTAGAGGGCAAGGTTCTAGCCTGAGGTCTGTGGGCATTTTATTCCAAATGGCCAGACCCGCTGTAGAGAATGCTCATTTTTTGGTGGTTGATAGACGCGTGGATTTCTTTGGGGGGACTTGCAGGGTACCTTTATACGCTTCTCTGATGGGTCTTGAGGATGAGTATAATTTGAGAGGGATCTGAAGGTCTAGTTGTTGCTGATTATGAATGGTTTTGTGAATTGTTATAAGGGCCTTGTGCAAAATTCTGTATTTTATTGGCAGCCAATGAAGGTTCCGGAGTATGGGAATGATGTGTGCTCCTCAGTTGGTGTTGGTTAGGATTCTAGCCACTGCATTTTGGAGCATCTGTAATGGTTTGATGGAGGAAATGGGGAGCCCAAGGAGGAGAGCGTTGCAATAGTCTGTTTTGGAGAAGAGCGTGGTTTGGAGCACAGTCCTGAAATCCTGGAAATGAAGGAGGGGTCTGAGCCTTTTCATAACCTGTAGTTTATAAAAGCAATCCTTGGTAGTGTTGTTGATGGATTTCTTTAGATTCAAATGGTTATCGAGGATTACTCCTAGGTCCCTTACTTGTGTGATCTGGGTGTTGGGAGATGTCGGATGGGTTAGGGCCGTGTGGTCAGAGGAGATGAGAAGGAGTTCTGTCTTGGTCACATTGAGAACAAGGTTCAAACTGGTGAGAAGGCGGTTAATAGACTGGAGGCAGTTTTCCCAGTAGGTGAGAGTTTTAGGGAGGGATTCTGTTATGGGGATCAGAATCTGCACATCGTCTGCATAGGGGCACATTTAAAACTAATCGGAGAAAGTTCTTTTTTACTCAACGCACAATTAAACTCTGGAATTTGTTGCCAGAGAATGTGGTTCGTGCAGTAAGTATAGCTGTGTTTAAAAAAGGATTGGATAAGTTCTTGGAGGAGAAGTCCATTACCTGCTATTAAGTTCACTTAGAGAATAGCCACTGCCATTAGCAATGGTTACATGGAATAGACTTAGTTTTTGGGTACTTGCCAGGTTCTTATGGCCTGGATTGGCCACTGTTGGAAACAGGATGCTGGGCTTGATGGACCCTTGGTCTGACCCAGTATGGCATTTTCTTATGTTCTTATGTTCTTAGGTAGTGTATTAATTTTAGGTTTGTGAGCAACTGACAGAGGGGCAGGAGGTATATATTGAAGAGGGTAGGGGACAGGGAAGAGCCTTGGGGTACGCCTAATGTTGATTTGATGTCTGGAGATTCTTTATTATTGATTTTTACTTTGAAGCTTCTTTTGCTGAGGAAAGAATTGAACCATCTGTGGGCAGATCCTGATAATCCGATTTCTGAATGGCGATTTAGTAGGATGGCGTGGTTCACGGTGTCAAAGGCGGCCGAGATGTCTAGAAGGACTAGGATGAAAGAGAGCCCTTTGTCAAGGCCCATGAGGATGTGGTCTGAGAGGGAGATAAGGAGGGTTTCCGTACTTAATGATTTACGAAAGCCATATTGGGATGGGTAGAGAATTTTGTGTTCTTCCAGATAATCTGAGAGTTGAGTATTTATCAATTTCTCCATGATTTTAGCAAGAAAAGGGAGGTTAGAGATGGGGTGGAAATTGGAGGGTTCTCTTGTGTCCAGGTTGGGTTTCTTCAGAAGGGGTTTGAGAGAAGCAGTTTTTAGCCTGTCAGGGTAGATTCCTTGGGAAAGTGAGCAGTTTATGATGTTGGCCAAAGGTCTAGAGATAGAGTTCGGGTTGAGAAGCAGAAGTTTAGTCGGAATGTGGTCTGATGGGTGGTTAGATGGTTTCAGCCTCCTGCGTATGGATTCGATCTCCAGGGGGGTTGTGGGTTTGGAGGAGTTGAGGTTGGCTCCAGAGTGAGGTGGGGTTTTGGAGTTAAGGAAGGGGGGGGGTTGAGTTGGTGGAGAGGCGTGCTAGTGTGTCTGCAATTTTTTTCTGAAAGAAGAGTGCTAGTTCATTTGCTTTGGATTGAGCCTGGTCGTCTGGTATGGCGGGGGTAGAGGATTTTGTGAGTTGGGAGAAATAGGAGAACAGTGCCCTGGCATCAAATTGAAGATCGTGAATTCTGCTGGCATAGAAGTCTCTTTTTGTCCGTAAGATGGAGTTCTTGTAGAGATGGAGGGTACGTTTGTAGTCGGACAAAGTCGTGGAGTTGGGGGTCTTGCGCCACTCGCTTTCCTTGTGTCTGAGATCTTGTTTCATCTGCTTAAGTTCTGGGGAGAACCAGGGTTGTTTCTTTTTTTGAGCTGAGTTGATTATTTTCACTGCTTTAGGGCATTAATTAGGGCAATTAATAGTGTGCCCCTCCCCCACCCCCACCCCACTGTTTTAAAAATTTACCATCCAAGTTGTCTGCTTCAGTTCTCTTTTTGAAGTTTATTAAATGTTCCCTTGGTTAAGCTTAATGGACTGTCCAAATCCACTTTTCTGGAAAGCACTCGCAGAGGAGCTTAAGACTACTTTCTTTGGTCCAGTTCAGGAAGCAGCCCAAGATCTTTTTATTTCTTCTGCTTTTTAACGAATAACGATTTTTTAGCTGTATTGCATTGAGTGGGCACTTTTCTCAGGTTAGCTCAAAGGCCCTCTTTTATGAATGAGCCATCTGTGCTGATGTTACTGACCATTTTTAAGTGTGGGATCAACGGTTGACTCTGCATGACTTTTATTGGATTGGGCCTATGGCCTTCTTTTTTAAATGAGCTGTCTGTGTTGACATTTCTTTTTTTAAGTGCTGGACTGACTGTTGTTTTAGCATAATTTTCTTTGTTATAACATCTCACCAGTTTGCCCACTCCTTGTGCATCTTCAGCCATTCTGGCTTGCTGCAGTGTGTCTGTTGCTCAATGTTGTTTTTTATTTATTTTTATATTATTTATTTTTATATTATTTAGAGGCCAATAAACAGCCGCTGAGTGGCTCAGCTAATTAGCCGAATAAACATATCCAGCTAAATAGCAGGTATATTCAGCAGTGCAGCTAACTTTAGGCCAGCTATATGGCGTGACCAGAGTTAGCCACATAAGTAAGAGAGAGCTTACATATGTATGAGAAAGAGCAAGAGCCTGCCTGTGCAAGCCTGCCTGTGTATGAAAGAGAATGCCTGCTTGTGAGTGTGTGAGAACCTGCATGTGTATGAGAGAGAGAGAGACAGCCTGCATATGTGTGTGTGAGAGAGAGCAAGCCTGTATGTGTGTGATAGAGAGTGCTTGTGTGTACTTGAGAAAGAACAAGATTCTCCATGTGAGAGTCTGCATGTATATGAGAGACAGAGTGTATACGAGAAAGAGCGAGAGTCTCTATGTGAGAGCCTGCATGTGTATGAGAAAAGAAAGAGCCTGTTCATGTATGAGAGAACCTGTGTGTGTGTGTGAGAACCATATCTGTATGAGAGAGAGAGCGAAAAAGCCTGCATGTGTGTATGAGTGAGAGATATTGCATATGTATGAGAGAATGAGAGAGAGAGAGCACCTATGTATATGAAGGGGAGAAAGAGAGGATAAAGATTGTGCGACCTCTTTCCCCCAAATCCACGAGGAGTAAGGGAGGGGGAAATGAGGCAGAAGCTTTCCATTCCTATGATACTGTTTTCTAAGGCTGAGGACAAGAAGGAGTGAGAGTTTCCCAAGAATTGAAAGATAGCTCTTGTGCTAGATGCTTTTCCAGGGAAGGAAAGAATCCTAACCAGGGAGCAGGAGAGTGCCAGCATTAGTTGTTTAGAAGGGACCCACACAGAAGTCCACTGTGATTCTTCAGACAAGGTCCAGACAAGGTTCTTTACACTGGGAAGAAAACGAGTCTGAGCCAACATACTTAAAGGAATGGAAGAGCAAGGAGCCTGTTCTGCAAAGCATGTTCTGTGGAGCAGTGAGGCATCTGCATAGGATTTCAGGTACCAAGGGTGTCCTAAAGGGTGTAGGAACTAAGGGTGTTGGACATGTTTTCCAACAAAAAAAACCTTGTTTCATTTCATTTTGTTAGAAAATGAAACAAAAAGAAGGTTTTTCTTTTCATTTTAGATTGCCTATTTTGCTGCCAAAAGCACATATCCCCCCATGCTAAGAATGAAAAAATTTAATTCTGCCCCCTCCCCAAATATATCTTAATCCATCCATTGGAATGGATACATCAAAATGGGGAGAAACAATTCCCAGTTGTTCCTGCTCTGCTAGGCCCCACTTTCAAAATGGTGCTGGCCAGCCCTGAGGCAAGCACCATATTGTTATACAGCCAGCATAGTTTTTAAGTTGGGAATCGGTGTGGCAGGAGTATCTGCAGATCATTCCTGCCCCGTCTGGACATGCAGATCCTCAGAAACAGGGCAGCATTGTCGACTGTCCTGATTTTATCTGGACTGTACAGATTTTTGGGGTAAGGTACGGTTAGCATCTGATCCTCCCCTGAAAGTATATAATGAGGTAATATGCTTTGGTAGCTAAGGCCTGGATTTACCACCACGGGGGGGGGGGGAGAGAGACTAGCTCTAATGCCCTCACACTAGATAGGTGTTTATATCTGTATGGGAGGCCCACCTAGTAACTCTGAGGTGAGGGTTAGGTATTAGTGTAAGGGTTAGGGGCCACTTTGACATTCAAAGTGAGACGTACGAACAGAACAGTGCTCTCTTGTGAAGATTTGAGGCCCTTCGGAGCGAGGAAACTCACCCAAGGATGAGATTTGTGCAGTGTTCTCTCAACCTAGCTTGAGGGACTCTCTACCTGGGTAACATCAAGCTAGGTTGAGAGAACATTGCACAAATCTCATCTTGGTGTGAGTTTCCTCACTCCGAAGGGCCTCAAATCTTCACAAGAGAGCACTGTTCTGTTCGCATGTCTCACTTTGAATGTCAAAGTGGCCCCCTAACCCCTACACTAATACTCAGGTGGGGTAGGGGGGGGAATTCTGTTTCTTAATTTCTGCACATTGTGTATGGAGGGGTTGGTGACTGCAGAGCAGGGGCTGGGTTTTAATTTCTGCATTGGAGGATGAGGAACTTGGTGCCTTTCTCCTTTTGCTTTTCTGTTGTTTTCTTGTCTGGGGTTTCTATTCCCTTGATGTTTATTTCACTTGAATAAACAAACTGAACCAAAATAAATATCAAATGAAATGAAACCCAAATAAAAACAAAACAATTTTTTTTTTGTCAACATCTCTAGTACAAAAATGGCCAACTCCGGTCCTCAAGAACCACAAACAGGCCTGGTTTTCAGGCTATCCACAATAAATATGCACAAGAAAGATCTATATGCACTGCTTATCTCATGCATATTCATTGTGGATAGCCTGTTTGTGTCTCTTGAGGACTAGAGTTGGCAATCCTGTCCTAGTAGGAATTCCCAAAACCTAGCCCAGGGGTAGGCAGCTCCAGTCTTTAAGTGCTGCCAAACAAGCATGATTTTCAGAATATTCACAATGAATATGCATGAGGCATATTTGCCAGAAGTGAAGAAAGGAAATCATGTCTGTCTGAATTGCTGGATGTATGAACGAAGACTGATTCTTCACCCAGAAAAGATTTTATGAGAATGCTGTACGGAGTGTGGAGACTGTTTTATCTGAGGCCAAGACAGTACACCCCAAGAGTCCAGAAGTGAAACTTTACCCCGCTCAGGAACAAACCACACCTGGAGCCAGGGCTGATCTTAGAAGGGCGAAGGGTCCATAGGGAATAAATCATGGAGGTGTGGGGCCCCCCAAAGTGCCAGTGCTCATCTTCACAGTGAAAACATTGCAGGGAGGGTGGTGTTACATTTTTATAAATGAACCAAAAAGAAAATCTACAGGGGAAAATTAAACTATTAAACAAAGTCTGTTAGATTAATATATTTCTCAGTAGCAAGCCAAAATCTGTTTCCTACAGCGATGAAATTCCTCCAAAAATGATAAAAGTAATAGCCATACTATAGATAGAACTTTATTGAGAACATATCCACGTATAGAGAACCTAAAGCAGGGCTTCCTAAACCTCTCCTGGGGACCCCCGCATTAATGAGATAAATTTGCATATAATCAGTGTATGCACATTTACCTCGCATATTCTTTGTGGATATCCTGAAAACTCGACTGGCTGTGGGGTCCCAAGAACAGGTTTGGGAAGCCTTAACCTAAAGGGATCTGTAGTAAAATAGGATCGTTCCATTTTACCATAGTGGGAACAGAGGAGTAGTATTATTGTGGATTTTAGTTCTCCCATGTGGAGAGTCTGAGATGGTGAGCTCTCAGAGCATATAAACCCCTGCCACTATCTTACGGGCCGATACAGTACATTGCACTCCGACGGAGCGCACTGTTAACCCGCCATTGGATGCGCGTTTTCGATGCGCTAGCGTTACCCCTTATTCAGTAAGGGGCCGAAAACAAGCGTCCAACCCCCCGAACCTAATAGCGCCCACAACATGAAAATGCATGTTGATGGCCTTATTAGGTATTCCCGCGCCATTCAGAAAACAAAATGTGCAGCCAAGCCGCACATTTTGCTTTCAGAAATTAGTGCCTACCCAAAGATAGGCACTAATTTCTTTGGGCACCGGGAAAGTGCACAGAAAAGCAGTAAAAACTGATTTTCTGTGCACCCTCTGACTTAATATCACCCAATGGGGTGAAAAGGGCTCCCTCTGCCGAGGTCCCTGAGACTGCAACCACCAGATTGCCTAACTACTGCCACCTCTGGTGACACTCTTCAAGCTGTTTAAATAAAGACTAACTGTGTTTGTGCGTTCTGAGTCTAGCCTAGTACTGTGGCTCCTCACTGGGCTCCTCCCTGTGGGCATGGTCATCTGCCACAGTACGCAAGGATCCACCCAAACACCGCTCATTCATAACAGATGGACCCTTGGTCTGATCCAGTATGGCATGGTCTTATGTACTGCTTTTCTGTACTTCCTCCGACTTAATATCATGGTGATATTAAGTCAGAGTAACCAAAAGGACCAAAAAGTAAAAAAAATGTTTTGTTTTTTTTTAAAAGTGCACCTGCGTTCAGGTTAGGAAAAGGGATGCTCAATTAACAAGCATCCATTTTCCTAACCCCTGGCTGTGCACAGGTTAGGAAAAAAGACACTCGTAAAATTGAGCGCCCGTTTCCCTAACCTGCTGACAGCCACCTCTCCTGGGTGCCCGCTGCCGAGAAGGTGCTAGGGGCGCATATTTGTCCCTAGCACCTCCTTGGCAGTACGAACCCTCATTTAAATATTTGATCGCGTGCCCAAGAAAGGTGCTGCGCATGCGTTAGGAAAGTGGGTGCTCAACACTGAGCGCCTGTTTTCCGCACTGATTTATTGCAGCGGCCCCTAAATGCTTCCAGAGTGATTATTATTAATGCTGCATACAAGAGACTTTACTATTGTATTTGACTTGTGAACAACACTCAGGAACTAGGAAGTGATCTCCCCCCTGATAAGGAATCCTGAATTTTCAGATTGTAATTAAATCAGGAGAGGACTTTTTTAAACTACATTTTTGTTTGATGTGCGGTCTTTGGGGGGGTCCTGAGAAGGGACACTAGCCCAGGGATTACACACAAATTCTTCCGCCAGTGAAAATGATGTCTGGAAACCAAACCAAATACCTTTTTTTGAAATGGTAAGGATGAACAAAGGCAGGAGTTTATTTCTGGTGTGTTCCTGTTCACATACAGCATAGAAAAAATATGAACACATATATAGTGCCTGCCTCATTCTTTTTCTGCTGGTAGAACTTCAGCTTATCTCTGTTAGGAAACCTTTTAAGCATCAGCCTCTATTTTCTCTCAGCAATTTAATTTGCTTTAAGTCAAACTGAGTCTCGTCTCACTCTCTACTAAATGCATGACTCTGTTCTTCAGAGAAATTATTCAACTTATGTCAGCAGGTAACAACAGTAACTGGGTTTGTTGTTGAAAATTATTCTCTTAGTCCTGGAGTGTGCAACACTTTACTTGAGTTGCAAATGTATTGGGAGAGGGGACCGGAAGAAAGGAGGGGGAATCTAGCAGTGAATATAAATATTATTCACGTTCCAAGTTCGAACACAGCAAGCAGTTTTCTATCAGGCTGAAACTTGCCCCACTCAGAGCATCTAAATATAGCCACCTAGGTTTCCTGCTAATATTTAGCTGCTTTTAAAGCAGGCATTCCCAGGGATGCTTGGGCCGGAGGGACAGGAAAGTAAACTATGCATGTGCATTTGAAAATTCAAATTCATGCGTGCAGTTTCTCCCCTGTAAATATATTTGGCATTGTTACAGTGCTGCTAGATGTATGCAGCACTGTACAATGGTGTTATATATTCAGGTACAATAAATCCCTACCCCAAAGAGCTTACAGTCTAAGTGGGCACTTGTGGCAGTGGGAGAGAAAGTGTCCAGCCCAAGATCACCAGGAGTGTCAATGGAAGAAGCGGGATTTAAACTCTGCATTTCTCTGATTCTCAGGCCATTGCTCTAACTCAGTAGTATTCACTTCCAGTTCTTGAGGGTTGCAAATGGGTCGGGTTTTCAGGATATTCCTTATGTATATGCATAAAATAAATTTGAAAGCACTTTGCCTCATTAGTACGTGTTGATCTGAGTCAGGGGTAAATTTAATGTGTGTTTGTTAGTTGTTTTATCTTGTTTTATTATTATATGCTGTACACTGCTTTGGGTGGTCTTTCAGGATCAGAAAGGTGGTCTAGAAGAATTTCTAAATAAATAAATAAATAAATAAATAAATAATGCATCTTTTGTCCAGGTGCTTGTAAGAGAGACTGTATTTCAAGAACAGGTTTAGCACAGAATACCTACACAAATCCCAGGGAGGAGCTGAAAGTGAATGTTGTATGTTTGTGAAGCTAGAATTTGTCCTAGGGCAAGGACTAAATGAAGCGGAGAGTTGGCCAATGGTGATCTACAGTGGTGCCAGCCTAAAGTGGCATGAGCTGTAGCTGACTTGTTCTGTTCCCACTGATTGACTGGAGATGCAGAGAGACTAGCTAGGAAAGGCATGACAGTGATAACTGGACAACTGTGTATGCATAGGTTTAGACTGGCAGGGAGGATTTTTTTATCCTAACAAACTTCCATCATGATGTTATGAAGGCATTTGAGGGGAAGGGATTTTGTTTGGTCCAATGCAAAATATCCTGATTTACAGAAATACTGTAACTACAGAAATCTTGGTTGTTGTATAGGTGCCACAGCTGATAGGAAACCTCTGTGTTTCAGACACAGATTATGCTTGTTAGACCTTCAAATGGCTTCTAGTTGCAGAAAAAAAGGTTTGTGAAAGCCTGCAGATTGTTCCAAGCTGTAGGACATTGTTTGTGGTCCAGACAAAGAATCATTAGAGTTGCAAGATTGGCAGACTGCAATAACTCGATGAGTGCTGTGGGTTTTGTATGGCGAGACTCCAAGCTGTGAGAGAATTTGATAGTTCAAAGCCAGGGGGCTGATAGCTGTTGAGTTAACAGGCTGTTCCTAAGCTGCAGGAGGCTTTGATGAATTTTGTTGGGATGGGGATTTTTTGGGTTTTTATTTTTTTTAGAATTGATCAGCAACATCTGAGCTGTAGAGGGATGATCTGTTTGGTCTTCCAGGGGACTGAAGACCTCTGTTCAAGGATTCCATGAGGAAGAAAAAAATGTTGAGTATTCCCTTATTGAAGAAGTTATAAATCCCAATGGGAATCCTTCTGCATGGGGTTTGAATGCCCTGTAGCATTTGTATGATAAACTTCTTTAAGAAAATCATAATAGAAATATTCTACACAAAGTGCTCCAGTACATTATTTAATAGAAAATGTGGCTTCCCTAGAAAATGTGTTTTCATTCTTGTGTCTTTACGGTGCATCTGCTACAGGGTGTCACTGAAAGTTTTTGACACTTTCCATCTGGCATGAGTGTATCATCTTCTGTTGCCTTCCTCCCATGTCCTTACATTCAAGGCAGATGCTTTCTTCTGATTTTCATTGACTAGGTTCTAATAACATTAACCCTTTCGAGAGCTTACCCATGCTATATGTGGGTAAAAGTATTTGCATATCTTCAGAGGCGTTCCCAGGGTGGAGTTTGGTTGGAGGAAGCACTTAACTTGGGTGGTTTGAATAATCAAAACTACCTGCATAAGTTTGCCTTGAAAAAAGTGCCTGCAGAAGAAAGCAAATTTGCGCAGATACTTTTCAGTGGAGCAATAATCAAAGCAAAATTATCTGTGTCGTTTTGCTTTATTAAAGCAAACCCCAGTGGGTAAAAACTACTTTGCGGCGTTTGCTGAAATGCAGGCAGTTTATCTATTTATTTTATTTTATTTATTTAAAAGATTTATATACCGCAAAATTGGGCAGAGACCTGTCCGGCTAAGCGGTTTACAAAAATTAAAACATACATAATTAAAAAGTGAGCAATGTAAACACAGAACAATGTACCTCTTAGAGCCTAGGTACTTCTGAAAGTTGTATTGAACCCTCTGTTTATCAATTACCATTTTATTATGCTACCTTTGGTAATAGACTTCAGGTTTGTTTTCCATCTCCAGCAGTCTGTGTTCACTTGGAGAATCTGCTATGCCTGGAGTCTCATTCACTGCTATTTCTGGATTATGGACCATCTGAAAAGCCTATGAAAATGGAAGCTCCACACGATCCCTTTAGGGCAGATGAGGTTACATCTAGACTAACCAAAAAAAAACAAGCAAGCTGTTGGATATTTTCAAGGAGATGGATCTCCTCAGACACTTGGATGGAAGGGAATTTAGTGTGACAGCAGTATTTTCAAAAGCCAGTTCCACAAAAACCAAGCAGCAGAGCATTCATCAGCACTATATGTGTACCCGGGATGTAGCTTAAAACTGGAGTCTTCTTTTAGGACATTGTCTGGGATGTCTTATGCATGCATAGCTATTGTATTCCCTATTAAACACCAGATACATGTAGAAATGGAAAATATTAAAACAGCTACTGGGCAGCAGGCCTTAGTGTTTGAAATATTTGCGTCATTTGTATTTATTGCACTTTTTAAACTATGGTATTGGGAATATAAGTATTCAGAATAGGTAAGGTATTTGGAATATAAGAGCTTGCCTAAATCAGTTTAATCCTGACTACTAAAAGTATTAAGCCACTGAAAATCCCATCTGACCACAGGGAGGGAAAATGGCAGTCAATACAAAATATAATAAATGGTGAGAGGAGGTAGTTTCATAAAGTATCCAAACTAGATATCATCCAGGTTACCATGGGCTACTCATATCATCATTAACATCCACCTGACCCTTCTGCTGTAAAGTTTTGCGATGACAGTCCATTACTGTATTTTATATTTTTTGGGAGTATTTCTTTTGCAAATAAAAATGTCTATCTCTTAATGAACTCAGGGGGAAATTTCAACTATAGATGGTAAATCCATTTAAACTGGTGTCACAAAATTTCTTCAGAGATACTTCTCGCTGCAATAATTCAGCCCAACATGTTTTGGATAAACATTCTTCCTCGGGGGAATGGTAATAAATCAACGATGACCCCCAAAGCCTTCTAGACAATCCAGATTTCTCCTTCTCAGCATCACTTCCTTATGCCTTATTAGGCACACATGAGGAAAATATGGTTTTCTTAGTACCAGTTGTTGTATCGTTTGTGCTTGTTCACAAACCGTGACCTTCTGTTTGGCACATGCATTTATAGAGTGGCCAGTGTGTTTATAGAGTGGGCAACAACATAGTAACTGTGGGGACTGGCAATGAAACAAACATTTTGGCTGTTTTCAAACAAGCGGGTGTGTTCAAACACAGAAAGCAAATCAGAATTAGATGACTTTATTGGTATGACAAGTTTACATGTTGCCAAATTAATCCAAGCTAAACCTGTGGAATCTATTGCCAGAGGACATGGCCAAGGCCACTAACATAGAAGTTCAACAGAGGACTGGACAAGTTCCTGAAGGAAAAGTCCTTAAACAGGTAGACTTGGGAAAGCCAGCAGTTATCCCTGGAATGAGATACAAGAAATAGATAACTTCTGGGGGTCTGACAGGTATTTGTGACCCAGACTGGCCATTATCAGAGACAGTATGCTGGGGCCCTTGGTCTGACCCAGCATGACACATCTTATGTTTTTTATTTATTTATAAAATGCATATCTCGCCAATGCTAAGGCTTTAGGAGACATACAACATAACATTCATAATCAATAAAAACAAAAGAATGTAAAGTTTTTACAAATAAGACAAATACTGATAAAGATTGCAGGCCTGCAAGAAAAGATGCCCTACTGGCTACAGGAAAGCTTGCCTGAACAGATGGGTCTTTAATTGTCTTTTGAATTCTTTTAGGTCTGTTGTATGGTGCTGTGAGTCCCATACTACTGAGCCAGGCAACCAAAAATGCACGTTCCCTAGTTTCAGTCAAACGCGCATGGAGAGGAGATGGCACATCCAACAAGCCTCGTCATGATGACCGTAAAGTTCTAAAACGATTGTAAATCCGCACCATGGAAGTTGCCCGCACCATAGAGTCGAGGGCATGCGGTTCGTGAGCCATTGCAATACGCAATTGTATTGGCAGCCAATGGAGTTCAAATAAAGTTGGAGTAATGTGCTTTGTCCTACTGTGGCCTGTTATGGAGTGAGCAGTCGCATTTTGCAAGAGCTCCGAGAACATAACAAAGTGAAAGTGACCAGAAGACCAAGGTAGACTGAACTGCAGCAATCAAACAGTGGCGTTATTACAGCTGTTCTAAAATCAGAATTACTTAAAAGTGGCTTTAAACCATGGAGCACACGCAGTTTAAAAGAAACCATTCCTGATCACAGATCTCACTTGATCCTTGAACCTTCTTAAATAATACATAGAATGATTATAGTAAAACGGGGGAAAATGTTTAAAAAATGACAAAATAATAACATAAAAGTTACAGGTTATGGAAAGTACAGTGACAAGGACAAGTCTCAAGTTTTGGTGCTGGTCCGTATTGTCTCTGGTCAGGCCACATTTCTGACCTCCTAGCAGGATGCCACATATTTGTCTGCTGCATCTGCTGTGTCCCCCAAGACTGTCCAGACTTTATCTTGTTCATTCTTATGTGAGAAGTCTTTGATTGTCTCTGTCAACTCTGGGAAATGTGCGTCTCTGATATCTGCCAGCCCAGGAGGAAAGGCATTTCTGTTTCACGTGATCCAGTGTGGCATTGCCTGTACAGTCCCACTCTCTGGGGTTTCCAGTTTAGTTTTTGTCTGTATATATCTATTTCTAATCTATGGTCACTTTTTCTGTCTTTGGTGAGGGTCTGTCTATTTATTTTTTTTTTTGCATATGTGACAAATACCCAGAGTCGGCTCTTCAATTAGGCAAGAGTAGGCATTCGCCTAGAGCGCAGCAAATATGGGGACGGCACCAGGGGCTTCTATGCATGAGAACACAGGGCTCTGCTCTCAATGACTTTATTGGCCAGTGTCCAAATCACAGGCAGCAAAGAAGAAGCTGCAGGGAGCAGCTGGGGAGGAGGAGAGCCTGGAGCAGACAGAGTACAGAGTAAATCAAGCAAAAACCCCTTAATCCAGCCCCGTCCTTCCTGTTGTTTCCCTCCTCCTTTCCTAACAGGGGGAAAACATGATGGGAGGGTGTGAGCCTAGCACAGTAAAAAAAAATAAAAAAAAGTTAGGCTGCTCCCAAATCCAACCCCTTCCCTCTTGTTGCCTGCCCCTTCCCTCCTGTCCTGCAAGGAGCCAGAGGAGAGGGGGTGAGTTAGGGTAGATAAGAGTCCGTTTTTTGTCTGCATATTTCTATTTGTAATTTGTGTTCATTTAGTATCTGATGAAGGTTTTTTTGTGTTCTGCGTGTAACCAACATGAGGTTTTCGGATACCATGTAGTTTCTGCGTACTACAGCTTGTTCTGGTTTTTGCGACAGGCAGTGTAATGTTAATAAGTTTCTGTTTTTAGCCAAATAATGCTCAAGATGATTTACAACATTTTTAGAATTCAGGTACAAGTCCCTTCCCAATCGGGCCGATACAGTAAATCCCGCGGGAGAGCCGGCGCTCCGAGGCGAGCGCCCGCTCCACAATCGCGCGCCCAGGCCATTCTCCTGGGCGCGCGATCAAGTATTTAAATGAGGGCCCATGGAAAAAGAGGCGCTAGGGACACTAGCGCATCCCTAGCGCCTCCTTTTTGACAGGAGCGGCGGCTGTCAGCGGGTTTGACAGCCGATGCTCAATTTTTCCGGCTTCGGTTCTTGAGTCCGCTGACAGACACGGGTTCGGGAAACGGATGCCAGCATAATTGAGTGTCCGTCTTCTGACCCGCGGGCCGCGGGCACATTTTAATTTTTTTTAGTTTTTAATTTTTTTTTTTATTTTGGGGGCCTCCGACTTAATATCGCTATGATATTAAGTTGGAGGGTGTACAGAAAAGCTGTTTTTTCTGTTTTTCTGTACCCTTTCCCGGTGCCAGCAGAATTTAACGCCTGCCTTTGGGCAGGCGTTAAATTCTGAAAGTAAAATGTGCGGCTTGGCTGCACATTTTACTTTCTGTATCGTGCGTAAATAATAGGGCCATCAACATGCATTTGCATCTTGTGGGCGCTATTAGTTTCAGGGGGGTTGGCCACGCATTTTCGACGCGCTATTACCCCTTACTGTATAAAGGGTAAAAATAGTGAGTCGAAAACGCACAGCCAAACGCGGGCTAACAGTGCACTTCACTGTTCTGGGAACAGGGTGGCTCCACTGGAGCACACTGTACTGTATCGGCCTGAATGAGCTTACAATCAGTGGATACTTGAGGCAATGGTAGTGTGGCAGAGCATGGCAAAGAAACCCTCAGAACTCCTTAAAGGACTGGTCCCAGTCCACCTTAAGGCAAGGCATTCTGGGAACAGGGTGGCTCCTCTGAGCGGGAATATAGCTTAGGCTCAGAGGAGAGCAAGGAGGGCCCTGGGAAGACAAGGAGAAGGCAGCTCTGGATAAATACTGCTCTGTTGTTTTATGAAGTACTGAAAGGTAAGCAGTTTGGGATTTATGTTAAAAGCTGTGAAGAAAGTAGATTTGTGTAAAGAAGAGCCATAGTCCTGTATGTATTTGGCTTCTGGCAAGGTATTCCTGACCACTCGGTACCACATATGGTGTCAGCAGTGGGATCTTCTGTGCTATCCTTCCCTTCCCTTCCCCCGTACCTTCAATATAACTTTCATATTTCTTATTATTCTCACCTTACCCATTCCCCCTGAAATAATAAGCCCCATGGCATCAAAATTCTTTTTATTTATAAAAGGCTTCAAATGCTAGCACTCTGACTAGCCATTGATTATTTTATGTATATTTTAAAAATTCATTTATTTTTGATTATTTTATGTTTTTTTTATCCTTGTAAACCGTTTTGACAAAAATTTATTTTAAAAAAATGGTATATAAATGCTTTCAAATAAAATAAATAAATAAGGAACCCTGCCTTCCCACATTTAGGAAAAGACTCAAAACGTGGCTATTTATGAAAGCATTTCCAGACCTAAACTGAACCTTAATACGTCATTAACTAGTCGCTTAGACTTTGCCTTAACATGGTAATTAATTAACTCTACAGAATCAGGGCAATTCATTAATGCCTCAATTGCATTGATAGGCATATATGTACTCTCTATTAAAACCCCAGCTTCTTTTCTCTGTTCCGAGTTATATTAATCCCTTGTTTTATTGTAACTGCAACTCTTAGCTTTCATTTGTTTAATGTTTACTATTACTATTACTATTATTAGGATCAATGTTATTTATTACCTGTTTGTTCCCTCTACACTTGTTAATTGTAAACCGACATGATGCGATATTTATCGCGAATGCCGGTATAGAAAAACTTAAAATAAATAAATAAATAAATAAATATGCAACTACACAGGCAGAAGCCCAGGACTTCAGATAGAGAATATTTTCATTGTTTGAAACCCTGTTTGCTCTAAAACAGTTTTACAGAGCAGAGACTGAAGTTACAGGAAACTCTGAGCAATATAGCAGCCTGGAGCAGTGCACTACCAAGAAAAGAAGAAAGGAAAGAGACATTTTTCTCTAAGCTGAGAAATCTGGGCCATGTGTGGCACTGGCTAGATAAGCACAATGTGGAGGTGGCCCAGAAAAGATAATTTACCAGGGTCTGGTTGAGGTTGCAACCTAAAGGTTTGGAAGGTAGCTTCTCTTAGGTAGATAGTATACAAAAGTCAGTAAGTGCTGGACAAACAGAGTTGTTTGGTTTTTTTTAGAACATAAGAACATGCCATACTGGGTAGGACCAAGGGTCCATCAAGCCCAGCATCCTGTTTCAAACAATGGCCAATCCAGGCCATAAGAAACTGGCAAGTACCCAAAAACTAAGTCTATTCCATGTTACTGTTGCTAGTAATAGCAGTGGCTATTTTCTAAGTCAACTTAATTAATTGCAGGTAATGGACTTCTCCTCCAAGAACTTAACCAATCATTTTTTAAACACAGCTATACTAACTGAACTAACCACGTCCTCCGGCAACAAATTCCAGAGTTTAATTGTGCGTTGAGTGAAGAAGAACTTTCTCCGATTAGTTTTAAATGTGCCACATGCTAACTTCATGGAGTGCCCCCTAGTCTTTCTATTATCTGAAAGACTATACAACCGATTCAAATCTACCCGTTCTAGACCTCTCATGATTTTAAACACCTCTATCATATCCCCCCTCAGCCGTCTCTTCTCCAAGTTGAAAAGTCCTAACCTCTTTAGTCTTTCCTCATAGGGGAGCTGTTCCATTCCCTTTATCATTTTGGTCGCCCTTCTCTGTACCTTCTCCATCGCAATTATATCTTTTTTGAGATGAGGCGACCAGAATTGTACACAGTATTCAAGGTGGGGTCTCACCATGGAGCGATACAGAGGCATTATGACATTTTCCGTTTTATTCACCATTCCCTTCCTAATAATTCCCAACATTCTGTTTGCTTTCTTGACTGCCACAGCACACTGAACCGACGATTTCAATGTGTTACCCACTATGACGCCTAGATCTCTTTCTTGGGTGGTAGCACCTAATATGGAACCTAACATTGTGTAACTATAGCATGGGTTATTTTTCCCTATATGCATCATCACCTTGCACTTATCCACATTAAATTTCATCTGCCATTTGGATGCCCAATTTTCCAGTCTCACAAGGTCTTCCTGCAATTTATCACAATCTGCTTGTGATTTAACTATTCTGAACAATTTTGTATCATCTGCAAATTTGATTACCTCACTCGTCGTATTTATTTCCAGATCATTTATAAATATATTGAAAAGTAAGAGTCCCAATACAGATCCGTGAGGCACTCCACTGCCCACTCCCTTCCACTGAGAAAATTGTCCATTTAATCCTACTCTCTGTTTCCTGTCTTTTAGCCAGTTTGTAATCCATGAAAGGACATCGCCACCTATACCATGACTTTTTACTTTTCCTAGAAGCCTCTCATGAGGAACTTTATCAAACGCCTTCTGAAAATCCAAGTACACTACATCTACTGGTTCACCTTTATCCACATGTTTATTAACTCCTTCAAAAAAGTGAAGCAGATTTGTGATGCAAGACTTGCCTTGGGTAAAGCCATGCTGACTTTGTTCCATTAAACCATGTCTTTCTATATGTTCTGTGAGTTTGATGCTTAGAACACTTTCCACTATTTTTCCTGGCACTGAAGTCAGGCTAACCGGTCTGTAGTTTCCCAGATCACCCCGGAGCCCTTTTTAAATATTGGGGTTCCATTAGCTATCCTCCAGTCTTCAGGTACAATGGATGATTTTAATGATAGGTTACAAATTTTTGCTAATAGGTCTGAAATTTCATTTTTTAGTTCCTTTAGAACCCTGGAGTGTATACCATCCAGTCCAGGTGATTTACTACTCTTCAGTTTATCAATCAGGCCTACCACATCTTCTAAGTTCACTGTGATTTGGTTCAGTTCATCTGAATCATTACCCATGAAAACCTTCTCCGGAACAGATATCTCCCCAACATACTCTTCAGTAAACACTGAAGCAAAGAAATCATTTAATCTTTCCACGATGGCCTTATCTTCTCTAAGTGCCCCTTTAATCCCTCGATCATCTAACTGTCCAACTGACTCCCTCACAGGCTTTCTGCTTTGGATATGTTTTAAAAAGTTTTTATTGTGAGTTTTTGCCTCTACGGCCAACTTCTTTTCAAATTCTCTCTTAGCCTGTCTTATCAATGTCTTACATTTAACTTGCCAACGCTTATGCATTATCCTATTTTCTTCTGTTGGATCCTTCTTCCAATTTTTGAATGAAGATCTTTTGGCTAAAATATCTTTTCACCTCCCCTTTTAACCATGCCGGTAATCGTTTTGCATTCTTTCCACCTTTCTTAATGTGTGGAATACATCTGGACTGTGCTTCTAGGATGGTATTTTTTTAACAATGACCATGCCTCTTGCACACTTTTTACCTTTGTAGCTGCTCCTTTCAGTTTTTTTCTTACAATTTTTCTCATTTTATCAAAGTTTCCCTTTTGAAAGTTTAGTACGAGAGCCGTGGATTTGCTTACTGTCCTCTTTCCAGTCATTATGTTGTGACCGTTGCTGCCCGACATCTCCACCCCGCCCACCTTACCTCTATGGCGACTCCCTCTTTGCTTGTTGGATGTTTGGCTGCCGCGGTATCATCTTGCCGCCCTCCTCCGGTGTCCCCGGACCGGCAAGACGCTGCACTCCGCCAAGTGCCTATATATGTCCCACTTTGAACTGACTTTTATTTACCCCTCTGAATGGTACCGCTTTATACATCTTTGGTTGTGGTTTATTGACGACATCTTTATTATTTGGCTTGGAACAGACATGCAGTTTTATATGTTTATTGATTGGCTTAATACACTGAGTAGCCATTTACAATTTAATTTTTGCATTGATTCTGTTCAGATATCGTTTTTAGATATGCTGATTTCCTCAGAGGGTGAGAATTTTGTGACAACGTTATTTCGTAAGGGGACTGAGCGTAATACTTTACTTTCATACCATAGCTGTCATCCAAAAATTTTGCGTAACAATATTCCAACTGGCCAGTTTCTGAGACTTCATCGTCTGTGTTCCTCTTTGCTCACGATCAAGTCTTGATTTGCATGTTATTTTAAAAGGTAAACTGCAAAGTGTCGTGAGACCCCTGCACATTACCCAATACTTCAACAACAAAATTTTTGAAAAGGTAGAGGAAGGGTTTCATATATCGGTTTCTCAGCCCAGCATAAGGTCTGTTAGATTTTCAAGTATAATCATCAACCAAACCTCCTCCACCTATGGGTTTTTTTTAAATTCTGTGCAAACCCTAGTGAAAACTGCAACACAATTTTTTTATCCCTTAAAACCAATTTTTCTTAAATATTATTTATAAAATTCTAATGCCTCCTTCAATGTAATTTCAAAGTCCCGACTTATCTGACGATGTTAATCCACCCGACGTAGCTACGTTTCTGGTTCGCGCCGGAACCTTTCTTCAGGGGATATGTTCTTTTTAGAGCAGTCAGGTATACCGCGTTAGCTGAAACTTTTGCAGTTTACCTTTTAAAATAACATGCAAATCAAGACTTGATCGTGAGCAAAGAATTATTTTTGATATTTGGTAAAAAATTAAAATTCACTGGGGGTTTGTTTATATATTAGATTATCATTCACTGCTATACATTCTAATTCTCCCATCTTACTTCTTAGACTTCTGGCATTAGCATACAAACATTTCTAAGTTTGTTTTTTGTTTGTATTTTCATTCTGCTTTTTAATTGATAGGGTTAAGTTAGAATTTTTTAGCTCAGCTGAGTTTTTAGTTACAGGCACTTGGACTACTTTTCTTATTATTGGAACCTCACTGTCGGGATGCCCTAATTCTAATGCATCATTAGTATCCTTTAGATACCTCTCTCCGAACCATGCGCTGCTGAGCGACTGTCGGCTTTCCCCTTTGTTCTAGTTTAAAAGCTGCTCTATTTCCTTTTTAAAAGTTAGCGCCAGCAGTCTGGTTCCACCCTGGTTAAGGTTGAGCCCACCCCTTCGGAAGAGACCCCCCCCCCCTTCCCCAATAGGTTCCCCAGTTCCTAACAAATCTGAATCCCTCTTCTTTGCACCATCGTCTCCGGATCTCTGCCTGCCTCTGAGGATATGCGCGTGGAACAGGGAGCATTTCAGAGAATGCTACCCTGGAGGTTCTGGATTTAAACTTTCTCCTAAGAGCCTAAATTTGGCTTCCAGAACCTCCCTCCCACATTTTCCTATGTCGTGTACCAAGACAGCCGGCTCCTCCCCAGCACTGTCTAAAATCCTATCTAGGTGACGTGTGAGGTCCGCCATCTTTGCACCAGGTAGGCATGTTACCAGGCGATCCTCATGCCCACCAGCCACCCAGCTGTCTACATTCCTAATAATCGAATCACCAACTATGACGGCCGACCTAACCCCTCCCTCCTGGGCGGTAGGCCTTGGGGAGATATCCTCAGTGCGAAAGGACAATACATCACCTGGAGAGCAGGTCCTTGCTACAGGATCCTTTCCTGCTGCATCAGGTTGATGCTCTCCAATCATGAGACCTTCGTCCTCCAAGGCAGCACCAGGGCTGCCAGTCTGAAGTTGGGAGTTGGCTACTATGTCCCTGAAGGTCTCATCTATATTCCTCTCTATCTGCCTCATCTCCTCCAGGTCTGCCACTCTAGCCTCCAGAGATTGGACTCATTCTCTGAGAACCAGGAGCTCTTTGCATCGCATGCACATGTACAATTTGTCACCAGTGGGTAAAAAATCATACATGTGACACTCGATGCACAAGACTGGGAAGCCCCCTCTTGCTGCTGGACTGCTGCCTTCATCTCAAATTTGTTCAGTTCCTATTAAGTTTTAGGTTGCTATGGGAGTAGGAATGTGTCTAATTAATGTCCTTTAAATGTATTAGTGAATTCACTATATGTCTGGTAATGGCCTACACGGGAATGATCAAACTAGCAATAAGGTGATTTTTTTTTTTTAAGTGGCACCTGCCTATAAATTAAAAGATGAGCTAGGGGAGGGTTTGAAAATACAAACAGTCTAACTTCAGTTAGTCAGCCAGTGAGACTCAATGCTCTCTTGATTAACAAATGTTGGTACCTAATCAAACCAAATCACACTACCTCAACACTTTTCCAAGGTGAGTAACTGAACTGAACTTTTCAACCTTTTTACTTAGGTATACACTGCTCCTAGCTTCTGGCTACTTTTTTTTTTGTAGTATACAAACACTCTACCTTCTGCTTACTAGCTGCCTTACAGACTTTTAAAAATAAACACACTAACTACTGCTTACTAGCTGCCTTACTGACGGACTATTTAAAAATACAAACAGTCTAACTTCTGTTTATTTGCTGCCTTACTGACTATAAAAACACAAACACACTAAATAATATTACCAAATAGTTAACTTTGCCCCAATACTTTCAAAAAAGACAATGTCCCAAGCAAAACCTTACTGATTCCTTTCAGCCACCAGCAAGGTGATCTTCTCCTCTCAGTGCTCCCACTGGATTTTGTTGTTGCCTTTTCCCTTTCTGAGAGAAAAAAAACTAGGAAAGAAAAGATTTGCTGGTGTGCATTTCTGAACAGGGTGAGGCCCCTTAAAAAAAAAAAAACTTGTGCTGCCTGAGTGCTTCCCTGAAGCAAAAGGCAGGACACCCAAGAAAGCTTGTACCAGGATTCATGGAGGACATGGAAGCTTGGTGTCAAACCTTTCTAGAGGGACAGCGGCAGCTGGAACAGCACATTAAGGCCCATCAGCAAGTCTGGCGGAAGCAGATACAGAGACTGAGCATGGGAGTAGGGCTACAAGCATAACAAATACAGATGCAGGGCCAGAAGTTACCGCAGCAGGGGCTGCTGCGTGATCAGCAAGTTCCACAGCTTTGGAAGCAGTGGGAAACCATTGAAAAAGTGGAGAGGTCTGAAGAATTAATGAAGCCGGGGGCGCCAACTCCAGTCTGGGGAATTCCGCAAGCCCTGCGGGAGGAGGTGGGGAAAAATCACCCAATTCTGACACAGCAGCAGTGAGATACCATCGTGGGGATGTGGCTAGAGCTCCTTACTCTGGTCTGGGTACTTATATGATCCCACTGGAGAGGGACAGGACTCAGACGAAGAGATTACTTGAAACTGAGACTGAGCAAACCTTCAGAAAGAGGGAGCAGGTTGACCAAGGCTGCAGGGAACATGAACCTCCAGCAACAGTGACCTGGGTTCAGGGGTGGGGGGGGGGGGGGGGGGGGGGGGGGGGGGGGGGTAACAGTTCGCTAACCTGGCCGAATCACTTCTGAAGGCAGAGATGGCAAAAATCACAGAGCATTTCTCCCTTGTTGGTGAGGATGGAGAAGACCCCAAGGAACTGGGACTGGTTATACATTCATGGGGGGGCAGAACCCCACAGAAGCCAAACTACAGGATGGGACTAATAAACTGGACAGTGTTGAGAGTGAGACTCTGGGAGCACCCAAGACTGAAAAGGAGTTTTGGCGGGAGGCCTTCCCTAGGGGGAGCCCAGAGGGTGTTGTGAAAAGTTCCAAAACACAGGAAACGCAAGAGATATCCCCAGGGGAAAGCAGGGCATGCTGGTTTCCCAAAGAATGAAGTGGGTTCCGATAAAAGAGAAACTGGAATTACACTGGGAACCCTTACCAGAGATCCCAAAAGGGCAGGGAAAGGGTGCTCCAAGAAAAGGTGGACAGACCCCCGTGCGGGCAGAATGGGGGCAAGTTAAAGAGTTAGAACAAGAAATACCCTACGTGTTAGGGGCTCAAAACGCAGCTAAAGAAGAGAAAGCCCCAAGGAAGAGCAACAAAAGAGAACAAGAGCAAGAGGTTCGTAACTAGGGACATAACCCTAATAGGAGCAATCACTCAGCCTAATAAGATTGAGCTGAGGAGGGTGGCATGTGGCTAAGGAACACCATGAAGCAGAGCTAGTGTGCCATGGCAAGAGCTTCCTGTGCCGCGGGGCATGGGGGTAATGTTCCCTCCCAGCTGCGTACAGGTTTTAGCCCCAGGAAGATCAGCGGGGCCATGGTGAAGTTCATCCCACCACAGCCAGAAGCAAAGGAGAGATGGGCGGCAGCATATCTGGGCTAAACACACCTCCACCCCCACCCCCGAAGCTTCGAGTGCTGTACCTCCTTCTTGCCCCCACAGCCCCGGAAGAAAACGTTGCTAGAGTCACGCGGGCAGGAAGGAGGAGGAGTGTTGGCCCACGTGCAGAAGAGCTGCATACTTCCATCTCGCCACGGCTCCACAAGAAGAGGAGTGCCCTGTTCTATTTTTTATTGATTTTATGTGTGTTAAATGTTGTAAACTGCCTAGATCTGCCATCGTGTGTATATGCGATATATAAGAATCTTTTAAATAAATAAATAAAAGACATCTCACAGCTACCCGAGGAGGCCCAGAGACGAGAGGGAGGCTGAGGCCATGTAGAGAGTGTGTATGTGGGAGAGTGAGAACCAGTGTGTACGAGAGAGACAGAATCTGAAAGTGAGAACTCTGTCTGTGAGAGTGGGGATCCTGTATGTGTTTGAAAAGCATGTGAGAGTGTGAGAGAAAGCATGTGAGAATGAAAGCCTGAGTGTGAGTTTAAAGGAGGAAGGGAAGAAGACAGGTGCGAGAGAAGAAACAGAAAGAAAAAAGAGACCCAGTAAAAGCAATTGGGGAAAAAACCAAGAAAGGGAATGTGGAAAAGAAAAGGCTGGGACCAACCGATTAAAAAAAAATAAGATCAGACAACAAAGGTAAAAAAAAATTCCTTTGAATTTTTTATGAATGACATTTGCTGTCTTTGGGAATGTGCATTATCAATGTTCCATCTAAGGATTGGGTAACTGTGAGCATAAAACTGATGGGCTTTTTGCAACAAAGAAAAAATATTTGCAAACTGCAATCCATTGCCCGGGAGCTTTTATTGAATTTTTTTTTCAGTGTATAGTGGGAGCTTTCCTGAAAACTCCAGGTCTTGTTGCAGAAGCAGGCCCGATGAAACATTATATGGCTGCAAGCCTAAGGAAGCGGAGCAGGGTCCTTAGCCCTGTGCACGTGGGGCCTCTGGTGGCTACTAGGCCACAAAAAAGTCCATCGAGGCCACTGTGGACCCTATCTCTCAGTGATCGAAGAAGAGGTCTGCCGAGCTACCGGTCCACTCTAACCCACCCTCTGGCCAGCCGCAATCAAAAAGATGTTGTGGGTCACACACCTCGACCGCCACTGGCCACCAGCAAAATCAAGAAGCTGCACGCCGCCAGCGAACCACAATCTGTCGGTGGCCCGAGTTAGGCAGGACCCCTCCTCTTCCTCAGATTCCAAGAGACAGAGGACCGGATGAGGCGGAGGAGTGTGAGTGCAAGTATAAGAGACAGGGAGCTTGTATCTATGTGTGTGAGAGCCTGTGTATATGAGACACCAAATGATGACCTGCCGGTGGGCTTCCCACTAACAGGACGAAGGAGAGGACCACCGGGAGGGGGTGGGGTGAGTCATGTCATTTGGCAGGTTGTATTTGAGAGGGGATGGGGTGAGTGACAGAGGGAAGGGAAGGGTTTGAGTGGGAAAGAGGAAAGGTGAGAAGGGTGACTGACTGGGAGATGAGTGAAAGGGGGGAAGGAGGAGTGAGGACGTGGGAAAGGAGAGTGAAAAGGACAGGATAGAAGGCTATGTGTGTGTGTATATGAAAGAGAGAGAGAGAGAGGACAAAGTTTATGTGTTCCCTCCTCCCCTGCCCCCACTCCCACCTCCCTCCACCAATCCAGGACAATCTCAGGGTGACTGGAAGTTAAAAGTTCCCAGGCAAGGAGAGGGGAACATTTTTTTTTCCTTTTTAGCTTTAAATTATTGGGGGTTATTTGATATGTTTGTTATTTTGAAATATTTAATTGATTTTTTAGAAATGTTTTATCCTTATTATTTATTATTTATAGTCCCTTCTTCTAGTAACAGTTTTAAATAAATTGTTTGACTGCCCTGTGATGTTTCAATATATTTGACAGGTGTTTTGGAAAAAATGATTTATAATCTCCTTTATAAGCCGGATGTAACGAGTGTTATTTTTCATAATAAAATTTTAAATTTCTATGTTTGTTTAAATATTTGGTAAACCGGTTTAAAATCGGTAAATGATTTTAAAAGCACTGTTAAATTAGTGATGATTTTTTTCTCCATGTGAGACAAGGTGGATTTTATTTCTCATTCATTGACCAGTCGGTGAGTGAACAACCAAAGGAGGTGAATTAGCATAAGTACGCGCATATCTCCTGGTATGCACACAAAAAAATGTTTTGCAAAAAAGAGGTGAGGCATGGGTGTTCCTAGATTTCTCAATGAAATCTGCGTGTAAATATTTCCACCCATAAGTGTGTGCCGGGGGTCCCTTACCACATAACTTTACTTCTGCTATGGATGGGGTGTTAAGTCCAGGAAAACAAAAATTAGGCTAGTCAGCTGGGGGTAGATAGTCAAAAGCCATTTAGACAGACAGCTCATAAGTTCCCCGTCTAAATGGATTATACTGCATAGTGAGCCTCTTATCCGGCTAAATTATAGCAGATATGTTGCTATCCGGCAATAATAGAGCCAGATATAAAAGGGGCATTTTGATGGAGTTCTGGGAAGGAATTCCATTATACGGCTAACTTAGTCGAATATAGGGTATATCCAGCTAAATTAGCTGCATAACTTTAGACCTGCTCGGAAGTATTCACTTTTTACCCCGGGTTTCTGTGCACATTGTCCAGTCAGCGCACTTTTTAACTCCCAATGCATTAGTATACCATTTGCTTACCTTCAGGCCGATACAGTAAAACCTGCGGGAGAGCTGGTGCTCCGAGGCGAGCGCCTACTCTCCCGACGCGCGCACAGGCCACTCTCCTGTGCGTGCGATTTAGTATGCAAATGAGGGCCCGCGGTAATAAGGAGGCGCTAGGGACACTAGCGTGTCCCTAGCGCCTCTTTTTTGACAGGAGCGGTGGCTGTCAGCAAGTTTGACAGCCGACGCTCAATTTTGCCGGCGTCGGTTCTCAAACCCGCTGACAGCCACGGGTTCGGAAAACGGACGCCAGCATAATTGAGCATCCATCTTCCGGGCCGCAGGCCGATTTAAAATTTATTTTTTTTAAATTTTTAATTTTTTTTAAATTTTTGGGCCTCCGACTTAATATTAAGTCGGAGGGTGTACAGAAAAGCAGGGTTTTTTTGCTTTTCTGTACACTTCCCCAGCGCCGGCAGAAATTAACACCAGTCTTTGGATAGGTGTTAATTTTTTTAAGTAAAATGTGCAGCTTCACTGCACATTTTGCTTTCTGGATCGCATGGGAATAGCTAATAGGGCCATCAACATGCATTTGCATGTTGCGGGCGCTATTAGTTTCAGGGGGGTTGGACGCGCATTTTCGACGCGCTATTACCCCTTACCGGATAAGGGGAAAAGCTAGCACGTCGAAAACGTGTGTCCAAACTCGGGCTAACAGTGCGCACTGTACTTTATCGGCCCGCATGTTAGGAATTAACATTGTTTTTAACCTGTGCAGTAAGAAACTGTGCACTGAATTTTGGTGCACAATTTTAACCCACACCTTATTACATCAGGCTCTTAGTTACTTTAGCTGCCGTATGTGGCTACCAGAACTCCCCCTCTGCTGCTGCTCCCAGCACTCAGAGTAAGTCACATCCAGTGCTCAGTGCATGCTCTCCTCCCTCTCTAGCTCAGCCTGAGGCTGGAAGGACTCAGAAGAGGCTCAGAGCAGGGAAGATGAGAAGACACTGTGTGCTGCACAAAGTGGGGCTCAGCTATCCACGCCCTGCATGCTGCCCATAATAATACCACACTCTTGGGCTCATGCTGTATCTGGGGAAAAGGGGACTGTGCTTTCATACCTGAACAGGTGTGCCATGGATGCTCAGAACCAGGACAGCGCCTGGGGGCTCTGCTCTTAGCAACTTGCGAGACCCCAGAGCTGGTTCTTAAATGTGTAGTGGGGTTTAAAATGGTTTTGGACAAGTTCCTGGAGGAAAAGTCCATAAAACGTTTGTAACCGGGTTCAGTCTAGACAGGGAGGAAGAATAATCTTCTGGGGCCCCTGGAGTGTCTTATTCACTCTTTACTCTCAATGTCCACACTAAAGGCAAAGGACCCCCAACAGGTGCCAAACAGTTTAGAGAAGGAGCAATGAAGGCAATAACAATAGCAAGGAGAGGAAGATCAGGAAAAAATACTCTCAGGAGTCCAAAAATGGTGTTCAAATAACATAGTCTTTACTGTAACTTATAAATAAAATGATCCAAGCAGCGGTAGACTCACGATGTCGGACCGGCCCGGGTATTCGCCGCCCAGGCCGGCCCAGGACACGTCACGTGGTCTGCCGCGCAAGGCAGACCACGTGATTGGAGCGATCGGCCCACCGGGGGATGCCCGATTCCCCGATAGGCCAATCCGCCCCTGGATCCAAGCCTCAATTTCAAAAACAAAGAACAGTAGTAAAAATATAATAGCAATGAAAATGATTGTTAATTTGTCCGTCTTGGGTGTGTCCTCCCTTCTCAATTCTCTTGCACCATTATCCATGGCGAAAAACTGCTTTCCTTGCAATGTGGGAAAACTGGGATGGGGTTCCAGCATGAAGTCAATCAGCACAGAGAAGCAAATCCCCCAGCACAAAAACTGCAAGACAACTGTCCCCATGTACAAATACATCCAACTGCAATTGGTCCAGTTTTTCACTTTTCTTTAAAGTGGAAAACCTGTATCCCTGTCACACTGGGGTATAGCCTTTTGAGTCCTTGTATCAAAATCTTCATACCCCTGTTTCTTCAGGTCGCTCAGGCAATCCTCTGGGATACAATGGGTTCGCCCCTCCCTTTACAATGGTCAAATAAAATTCCAAAAATCCTTTAATCCCAAATCTTTCAATGTTCAGATGCAAACATGATGCGCAAAGGCCCATACAGAAAGTACCCAACTATTTTCCTTTGAGACCCTGTAGAAAATCCCAGACTCCTCACTCCTCTTTATGGATCCTGAAGGGATCCAAAATCCTCCAATATAGTTGAGATCCTGAATGGATCGCCAGCTCTCCACTTCTACTTCCCACTGCTCACGACCCTGTAGGAATCTCTGACTGCCTCCTTCCTTCTGAAGGTCTAAACGCGTTCCTGGGCAATATACACCCCCGATGTCATACCCCCAAAAAGGTGGGGTTATCACATATCGAGGAATCAAAAATACGGACACCTCCTACAACCTCTAAATATCCAAATTACAAGGGAAATATTAGTGACAGCTTGGACTCCTCGTCATACATTATTAGCCAAGGAGACCAGGGAATGCCACTGCTGACCCTGGGAGTGAGTAACAATAAATAGATCTTTTGGGATACTTATGATCCGGACTGGCCACTGTCAGAGACCAAATGTTGGACTCGATGGCCTTTGGTCTGATCCAAAATGATATTTCCTACGCAGTGTAAAAAGACCTCAGAGAGGAAGTCCAGGGTTGTAACTAAGGGTGGATGAGGGGGGCAGAAAAATGACTGAAAGGCAAGCATGGGCCAGCGCGGATGAAAAGGCAGGAAGAGTGCAGCTCTCTTCCTACCATAGGGGAGAAGATGAGAGGTGAAGAGGACTAGGAATGAGAGTGGAGGACATGAGGAGTGAGGGTAGGGGCGCAAATGCGCTTGCCTGCCGTGGCTGCTAAAATGCCCGGTTACAGCTGTGAGAAAAGCAGTCAACCAATGAGATCACACGACAGACTGGCACAATCTGTGAACAGCACCACCTTGCACCACGGACTCTGTGAGCTGGGAAGAACTGTTTGTGTTTTCAGCTTTTAGAAAAGACCTCAAGCACCTCTGAAGTGCTACTTGCAGGTGTTTTATGAGCTGCTACGTTCTGTAGAGGATGTCCCCTGTGTTATCAAAAGGCATCATTTTGTGCTTTTTTGGGGGCAGACTGACCTGTTCAGGGGCCTGATTTATTAAGGCTTTTCCTCCAGTCTGTGTCTCTAGATTTGCTGTTCCTCTGACCAGTGTGGCTTCTTGCAAACTTCCGCAAGAAGGAAGCATTTGATGGGAAAAGATCTTCCTTTCCCGTAGTAATCTCAGTTACAGGCTGGAAGTTGGATCTTTGTATACATGTTTCTCTGTATTTCAGCGAAGATTATAATAAGCTGGCAATTAAACGTGCCCATGTTGAATTTGTCTGTTTTTCATTCCGTTCCATAAATTATAATGAAGCCCCTCATCCCCATCTTGATCTGTTTCCATCACTGTAGCAGTTTGGTACACATTATTCACGCTGTGCCAATCAGTTTTAGCTCAGCCTTGATTGGGATGCCGCGCATTCTGCTACCCTAATCTAAAGTTGCGGGATCAAGCTGAGAAGTAAATAGCAATTTGCAGGTTTAGGTTACATTCATTTCGCATAACATTATTTATCCCAAAACCTAAGACAAGTGATGCATTAATCACACACAGCATTGTTTTATCCACCAGTTCTTGGCAATGTCTGTTTTGCGCCAACTGTGAGCAACAGAAGATACGGGAATCGCACACGATCTATTTTGTACAGAGATTGCCCTTTTTATTGGACATTAATGTGGCTATTTTGCTCAGTCAGTAACTCAGCCTCCATATTTCAGCCATCCATTTGCCCTATATATTGACTGGGCAATAATTGGTTCTTTTTGAATCCCTATATATTTTTTTTCATAAGCCAGCTGTTACTATAGCTCACGAGTTGTGACAGAAGTCCTTTCAATAAAAAGCTGATGCAATTTAACACAGTAGAAAATGAATGCAAATGAAATTATGTTTCGTTTTCCCCATGATTAGTGTCTTGGTGTGTATTGTACAATGGTGTTAATGAGGGAAGTTGGAAGTAATTTATCACAGAAGGCGCCATCTCTCATGACAATGTATGCAATTATATTCACTGGTATGTATCAGCTCTACCATATACAGGAAAAAGTCAATGCCATGTATCTCCCACATACATTTATTTATTCAAAAGATTTGTAGCCGCACAAGTCCTCACTTCATGGTGGGCTACAAAATAACGATCACAAAAACACGGCCATAGACTGACTAATCACAGAAAAAGCGCAAAACTGCTGATACACCGCTGCGTCTAATCGAAGGTAAAATTAGGCGATATAGCTTGCGTCTCACACACATAGGGAGGGTAATTTTCAAAGGAACTTTTGTGGGTAAAACAGCAATTTATACGCAGAAAATGTCCTTTCGAAAATTGCCTGCCTGAAGTGTGCTTAGGGCACTTCAGATCGTCCAAAATTCTGCTGCACATATTCTCTCTGGTTCTGGCTCAAAGGAACACATTACATGCATCCTCCACGGCCGCCATGAGGAATATAAAGCCACAGTGCTCACTCACAAACTTCACCTTGGATTAGTGCCGTGCTGTGCATTTATACACCTCTCAGACCCATGCAGTCCACCTGCTTCATGTACCACCTTTGTGATCAGTGCATCCGTCCGAGACTTGTGATAAAGGTTTTTCTGTAGCAGCAGGGTTTATTGTAACACTCTGCCAGATTATTTGTGCAGGCTAACCTGTAGACGGATTTTTAAGAAACAGCTCAAGACAAGGTTCGCACTGCGGACAAAATTCTTGAGCTGTAACTTTTTACTTTAAGGACACTTTTTTTAAGGATTGTTTTCCTGCCTCTTAGTCTGCTGTTCGTACTTTCAAGGCAATATAGCGGAACCAGGTTTTTATTGCACATTGCTCTTTTGTTACTATGATGGTGTTAGCAGGTTTTTATGAATGTTATGTTGTGTCCCCACCTTGAACCATGGAAAATGCAGGCTAGAAGTTTATTAAATAAATGTGGGTAATATTACATACACAAACTTTGTATGCGTGTAATTGTATGCACATAGATGGTAACTTTGAAACGGCCCCACGGGTGCACATGTACTCACGTATGCCGGCTCGCATCAGAGACGCATCCATTTTATAACATATGTGTCTATATGTGCACGTTTTAAAATAGGCCGACCGCGCATACATGTGTGCACAACTTTATATGTGTGCGAGCATGTGTGTGAAAATGCCACCTCTACCGCATAAGTGGGGGAAATTTTATAAGGTGCGCGCGCCGACGCCTTATTGTGTTTTCCCAGTTCGTTCCCAGTTTAGGGATTGCACTTCCAAACTCCCCTAATTTTATAACCACCCTTCCCCCGCTAGCCCTGACCCTTGAAACCCTGCTACCTGGCCTACATTTTTTTAATGTACTACTTTCATGTCCTCCGTAGCAGAAGTAAATTTAGGCGACGGGACCGCGACGCGCCTGGCACATAAGTATGTGTGTGCACATTTTTTACCAGACCCCGAGACGCTTATGCTCTGCCCCTTTTTATAAACTCTTCACGTGTGCGCACAGGATATGGGCCATTAATAAATTCAATAAAAGTTAAAGATAAAGACAGCGGGAGATACACACAATCATCCATGGGTGGCCTATACAATCCGCTTGGGGGGCACCGGCCCAACTTGTGCACGAAGCTCCTGCTTTTGATGTGCGCAGTGCTTTTAAAATCTACCTAATAGTGGAGAGGTTTCCCAGGGGGCACAGACTGAGTGGGAGTTTGGATTTGCTTTTTGATTTCGAAGTGCATGCAGGCACATTTTCTCAGATGAACTCCCTGCTCAAATTAGTTGTTAATAAATTGCCCCCATAATTCTTTCTGACACACAAGCACACATTGGGCCGGATATTAAGAGTTACGCGCGGGCGTAGATTTGGGCGTGCAACCTGGCTGCGCACAAATCTATGCCTGATTTTATAACAGTTATAAAATCCAGGGTCGGCGCGCGCAAGGGGGTGCACAATTGTGCAACTTGCTCCAGCCCCACCCATTCCCCGCCCGCTTTTTCAAGCCCCGGGACATACACGCGTCCCGGGGCTTGCGCGCGTTGCCGGGGCCTATGCAAAATAGGCTCGGCACGCGCAGGAGCAGATTCTCAGGGTTACGCCCCATTCTGTTTTAGCAAATCCGCCCCATTCTGTTTTAGCACAATCTCTGACTTACATGCACACCTGCCATCTGTTTCAATTGTACCTCCATGCACATACACACATACACACATCACACACACAAAATCTTTATTTCTCATGCACATATAAATACCCACTCATAACTTTTGTCTCTCTCTCTCTCTCACACACACACACACACACCCTTTATCTATCTCACTCACATATATACCCACACTCATAACTTTTGTCTCTCTCTTTCTCACACACACACACACCCTTTATCTCTCTCACTCATATATATACTCACTCATAACGTTTGCCTCACTTACACACACACCTTTATTTTCTCTCTCTTTCACACACACACACACACACACACATACATTTATACTGTATCTCTTTTTTTTTTAAAGAAGAATAGGTTGTGATAAAGAGGGCATTTGGGGTTAATGGAGTTAAACAAAGCATGTGCTGTTTGAAATTGACAAGAAGCAGCAAGCCACCCCTCAGCTCATGTTTGGTATATCGCCACTTAATCAGCCTTGCATTTCAGAGGCTCATGCATCAGGCTGAACAGGAGGGAAGGTATCTGGTCCTGTGTTCCAAGTTAAATCCAGATTGCAGTCATTTGAAAGGGCAGCTTTTAATTGTTCTCAAATATATCATTGAAATGTCTTTATTTTATTTGTAGTGATTTTAATTAATTGTGCTACATGAGACAGTGAGCATTACAGTTCCAGCTGGATCATTGGCACTATAGGAGGAAGCAAGGATTCCTCTTCCTCTTTAGCAAAGGACAGTGGTTGTCGAGTTAGTCTACTTGGATATATGAAATAAAGGGTCAACCCTCAGGTTGTAGAGGAGACCTTTTTATTGGACTAATTTAATACATTTTTGATGAGCTGTATTAGGTTAGTCCAATGAAAAGATCACCCCCACAACTTGTTTATTGACCCTTAATCCACATCTCTCTGACTTCTAACTCATCTCCAGTTGTAGTTCGTTGTGCAGTTTCATCTTACATTGATCTGTGAAAACAAATCAGATTAAATACAATTTACTGGACAAAATGACAAAACATTACATTCTCTTTCCTTCACTTATTTTATTTGGAAAAATTAAGATTTTTCCAGACTTTTATATATATATAATGCCTGTATAGGCCTGGCCCATGTTAAAAATGTTTAAACCAGTAAAATAAATCCAGATTAGTATGACCTGATTGCAACTTGTTTGAAATTAAAAAGAAAAAACATAGTTTAGCAAATATCTCCTTGATTTAGGTGCTCCCCCAAATGTGATGTCCTCTTTCATGCCTTTAAGTACTAAGGCCTAGATTCATCATTTTGCAATTAAATATAGCAAGAATAGCACCCACAATAAAAAAAAAAAAAAAAAGGGGACATGGTTAGGATAATTTTCCTGGTACCGCTTCACTTAGCTATTTTACTGCATCGCGTGTTAAATTTATCGCTCCCGCAATATTTTCACATCGCAAGCTGAGAAGTGCCCAGTCAGGTTTTTATCGCATTTTGAGCTGCTGCTGAAAGAGAGAGAGAGAGAGAGACTGTAGAGGCTCACCAAAAAGTTAACTATTTATACCACTGTACGAGGTGGCACTAGTTACTCTGGGTGAGGTTTGTGGAGTGAGTTGGGTTTTGGGGGGCAGTTTAACAAGCACAGTCATAACTAGGAACAGCACAGTGAAGATTTAATATGATTTAATGTGATGAAAGGTGAAAGAAGAGTGGATTTGTTCATGTTCTCTCTACCTAGTTTGATTGCAGCTAGGTAGAGCGTACATCAAGCTAGGTAGCGAGAACATGGGACAAATCTACCTTCTTTCACCTTTCATCACTCCAAATCACATTAAATCTTCATTGATGGTAACTGTGCTGTTCGTATGATTGGCTGTGCATGCAAAACTGCCCCCTAAACTCAAACTCACCCCGAGTTCATAATGCCCCCTCTTACAATGGTATAAAGAGTTAAAAAATCAGTGGGCCTTCATAGAGGCTCTCTCTCTCTTGTAATGGGATTTGTGATAAATCCTGTTTTGGCAATAATATACAGCTATCGCAGGCATAACGCTCAGGAAAAAGGTGTAGTTAAATCCCGTGATAGCGTGCACGTTATCACATGCAACGTTAATCAGCCCTCATTTCCATAAACTCCTCCCACTTAAATAAATTTATGCATGCATTTCGCAATGCAATATTTATCGCATGCGTTATGGCATTATCATGGGCATTAGGGCCCTAACGCCTGTGATAATGCCCTAAAGCAATTTGATGCATGACCCCCTAAATTAGCTAATTTGCCATCAGGGCATCAGAGTACAGTAAAAACCCCATTATCAAGCATTTAACTATCTGGCATGCTAAGGTAACTGGCATTTCTCCCAGAAATTCAGTTGAGGTGGGGGAGGGGGGGGGTGGAGATGGCAGGAGGGAAGGAATTGGATTAGTTTCTCTGCTCTGCTCTGCTCTGCTCTTTGGCCATACCAACTTCACTCCCTCCCCTCTTGTTCCCTACAAGCTGCTGCCTGGATCAGGAATTTGGGATATTTGATTAACTGGCACCACCTATTGCCAATGCATGCTGGATAATGGGACTTTTACTGTAAAGGACCAGCAAATCTCATATTCCTTTTATCCAGAATCTTCCACCTCCTACTGTCTCATGCACCTTTTCATTTGGAATTAGGTCCCTTCAGAATTCTTCTGTGGCATCACGTTTGAAATGCAGATTTAAAGAATTATTTTCAGTTCCCTCACTCATCTTCACATATGTCAGCCAGTACAATATGATACTCATCCACAGTTTTTACCAATTGCCATAGATTGTTTTGTACTTATGTGAAGTGCTGTGGTTGCCATGTTAATCAACGTGTTTCTTGGTCTTTATTTCTCGGCATTTCTGTACATACAAAGGAGCTGAATTATCACAAGTTCGACACTTGTGAGCAGTAGCAGTCATCAATCAATTTAGCCCTTTGTTAGCTATGTTGCCATTTGCCCAATATGGCCTGGATTTTAAAAGCCCTACGCGTGTCGGGCCTACTTAATAAAGGCCCGGCGACGCGCCTAAAGCCCTGGGACACGTCTAAGTCCCGGGGCTTCGAAAAAGGGGCGGGGCAGAATGGAGCCAGAGGCCTCCGGCACAGCGGCCATTTGCCGCTGTGCCGGAGGATCACATGCCGGCAGGCTGCCAGGCACATGCAACTTGCGCCTGCCCGGAGCAGGTGCAAAAGGTAAGTTAAAAGGAATTGGGAGGGGGTTAGGATAGGGCTAGGGGCAGGAGGGTTAGGGGAAGGGGTGGGAAGGTTAGATTAGGGGGAAGGGAACGGGGGTAAGCCATGGGCGTCAGCGGGCGCAAGATGCACTAGTGTGCACCCTCTGGCGCACACCGACTCCCAATTTTATAACATGCACACACATGTTATAAAATTGGGCATCCATGTGCGCGCACTGGGTAGCGTGCGCACATGGACGCCTGCGCGTACCTTTGAAAATTTACCCCTAGATACGCATGTATTATTCTTTGTGTGACAGCAAACCGTCTTCTGTTCAGTCTTCTGCTAACATAGTAACTTTGTAGTTGTCGGCAGATGAGGATATTTCCACTCACCCAGTCTGCCCAGTTGCAGCGACCTATTGTGTCACCACTAGGGTTGCAACTGGCTCCAGATTTTCAGGACAGTTTGATCCAGTCTTGGTTTTATTCCATTGCATGCTGGGACTTATTCTGATTTCCCTATTACATTCCCTAAGAAAAGCAAGACTATAAGTACCTGCATGCAGGGGAAGTAAAACCAGGACTGGATCAACCTGTCCTGAGAATCTGGATCCAGTTGGCAACCCTAGTCACCACAGACCTGACTCAGTCTTACTTTCCACCCTTCCCTTACCTTGCCACTGCTCTCTGTATCTGTCCTACGCATGCTCAAATTATACCACTATTTAGGCTCACCATCGCAGTTCATACACACATGAATTAGCACAAGTTTGATACTTGTGAGCAATATAACCAATCGTCAAGGCCTCAACTCTAGCTACTCTATTTCTACCTCCTTTCCGGAACCATGAATGAGATCTTATGACTCAGTCTTTGTGACACCACAATTCATTGTTCTAGAAAATCATGTTAATTTCAGGAATATTGTCTTATGACATTACTGAAAAAATCCAGAAAAAAGGATTGCATGAATGCTTGTTACAAAGTCTTCAGTAATCGATGATAGGAGGTGTAATTTAGAGAAACTGAGCAATGCACAACGTGATTTGGGGAAAACCTTAACAACTCGAGTTATCAAGGGGATTTGCTTGTTATATGCTTCTGATAAATCAGTCCTTAAGTATTCTGTTAACTATGCATTTTTAGCCAAATGAGAGCAGTTTTCCTATCTATGGCTCTGGGTTTTGCCTTTGAAAGAGCCACTGCAGCATTTCCAGTGGTGATAAGGATAATTAGATAGGTCAGGCCACCTTAGCTCCAGACCAAAGAATTTCTGGAATTCTTTACCCCTCTCTGCTATCCAATCTCCATCTCTCTCACCTCTAAATCTCACTTCTAAACACTTTGGGGTTGATGCAATACAGTGTGCTTAACAGCGCACAGTTTAACGCGCAGTTGGACGCGGGTTGTGTAGGCATGTCCAGAGCCCCTTATGCTATAAGGGGCGGATTTTCAGAGCCCTGCTCGCGTAAATCCGCCCAAAACCGGACGGATTTACGCGAGCAGGGCCCTGCGCGCCGGGAAGCCTATTTTACATAGGCCTCCCGGCGCGCGCAGAGCCCCGGGACTCGCGTAAGTCCCGGGGTTCTCCGAGGGGGGGCGTGTCGGGGGCGTGTCGGGGGGCGGGCCCGGTCGTCGCGGCGTTTCGGGGGAGTGTCGGCAGCGTTTTGGGGGCGGGTACGGGGGCGTGGCTATGGCCCGGGGCGGTCCGGGGGCGTGGCCGCGCCCTCCGTACCCGCCCCCAAGTCGCGGCCCGGCGCGCAGGAGGCCCGCTCGCGCGCGGGGATTTACGCCTCCCTCCGGGAGGCGTAAATCCCCCGACAAAGGTAAGGGGGGGTTTTAGACAGGGCCGGGTGGGTGGGTTAGGTAGGGGAAGGGAGGGGAAGGTGAGGGGAGGGAATGGGGGTAGGCTGCGCGGCTCGGCGCGCACCGGCTATACAAAATCCATAGCCTTGCGCGCGCCGATCCAGGTTTTTAGCAGATACGCGCGGCTCCGCGCGTATCTACTAAAATCCAGCGTACTTTTGTTTGCGCCTGGAGCGCAAACAAAAGTAGGCTATTCGCGCGCCTTTTAAAATCCGCCCCTAAGGGGATTAGCGCCTCCACAATGCGCATCCAACGCGCTGGGAAACTAATAGCACTCATCACATGCAAATGCATTATTCACTCCACATGTAGTAAAAAAACGGGCGTCCAATACGCACATTTTTGCGCTCAGAAAATAACACCTGCCCAGAGCAGGGGTGCCCAATCGACCCTAGCGCCTCCTTGACAGTGTGACCCCTAATTAAAATATTGCATAGTGCCCCCAGGAGAGGTGCCTGGGGGCACGTTAGGAAAGCAGACGCTGAACACTCATCGCCCTCTTTCAGCGTTTTTTGTTGTTTGTTTGGTTTTTTTTGCATTGGCCCCTTTGCATCTATGACGTCTCCTCTCAGAACCCTACCTAGGGTCCCTTCAGTGCTGCAGCTGTCACAAACCCATTCACTGCTTCTCATTCCAGCTCCCAAATATCTCTCAAAATGATAATCTTCATGGCGTAGGAACTACCTACCTGTATATTTTTGTTCTTTCTATAACTTTGTAATAGCTTGACTATTTTCTCTCCTTGATCTGCATTCTGCTGTACAGTGCTCTGTAAATAGATGGCACCTTATACTTAATAAATAATATTTTCCATTAATATGAAAACATTTTATACCAGGAGTAGTCTAGTGATTGTAGTAGTGAGCTGAGAACCAGGGAAGCCAGGGTTCAAATCTTGCCTTTCCCACTGATTGTTCTTGGGACAAACCTCTTCACCTTCCATTGCCCCAGGTGCTAATTTAAAAGATAACTTTCAAATAATTCCATGCAGCCCCATTTACATGTGTATAAGAATGTCAGAGATCTACTATGGTATTCTATAATCTGCATGCATCAATCTGTGCAGATTATAAAGTATGCGTACATCCACTCCCCCCTCCCCCCCCCCCCCGCAACATACGCATATATATTTCAGTATGCGTGAATATTTTGCAATGTAATTAAAGCGTGTACTTTTTCTATTTTTTAAACGCAGGTTTATTTTAAAAGATACGCGTGTACTTGAAATCACAGGTTTGCCGATATCTTCACCAGTTCACCCACTCCGTCTCCAGTTCACCGAGATCCTCCTGGTACTTCACTCCAAGCTCCCCCAGTTCACCCAGACCTCCCTCACAAACGGGCCGATTCAGTAAAGTCCGCGGGAGAGCCCGGCGCGCGCACAGGCCACGATACAGTATTTAAATGAGGCCCGGCGGTAGAAACGGGCAAAAGGAGGCGCTAGGGACACTAGCGCGTCCCTAGTGCCTCCTTTTTGACAGGCGGCTGTCAGCGGGTTTGACAGCCGACGCTCAATTTTTCTGGCGTCTGTTCTCGAGCCTGCTGACAGCCACAGGCTCGGAAACCAGACGCCGGCAAAATTGAGCGTCCGGTTTTTGACCCGACAGCCGCCGGCCGACTTCAAATTTTTTTTTTTTTACTTTTTTTACTCTTCGGGACCTCCGACTTAATATCGCCATGATGCACTTTCCCGGTGCCGGAAAAAATTAGTGCCTACCTTTGGGTGGGCGCTAATTTCTGAAAGTAAAATGTGCGGCTTGGCTGCACATTTTACTTTCTGAATCGCGCGCGAATACCTAATAGGGCCATCAACATGCATTAGGTTCGGCGGGTTGGTCGCGCGTTTTCCGCCCCTTACTGAATAAGGGGTAAAAGAAAACGCGCATCCAGTGGCAGGTTAACAGTGCACTCCGTCGGAGCACACTGTACTGTATCGGCCCGAAAAATAGCAGACAACAGACGAGTCTGATATCAGTTGCTCTAGTTAATTAGCAGGTGTGAAATTGTGCGAATCAGTTGCCTGGTGTATTTGCATAAATCTCATAAAATAGCAACTTCTGCACATATCTCTTGGTCGCACTGCAGAACTGCCCTGAAATCACCCCATTTTTGCACAGGTAAAAGTTCAAAAGAAACCAAAAATACACATGTACTTATAAAATAGCATGTCCAGGAATACAAGCAACCTACATGTGTATATGCCAATTTTACGCACGTAATGCCCTCAAACATTTACTCATTAGACTGTAAGCTCTCTTGAGCAGGGAATTACCTGAATTCTAACTCACCTTTAGCTCAGGTTTGGAAGGGCAAGTAATTAAATTCAAATTCAAACCACAAAATCTATAATAAAATGTATCCTAATAGAGAAAAAACATACTGATTTTATTTTATTTCTGAAACAAAAAATAATAAGTGATGCCATTTTGACTGTACTTGTATGTGATTTATTAGATTTAAGAAGAAAACAGTGGTCTGGATCTATTACTACATAATAATTAAATACGCCTTTCGAAGTTGTTAAATCACAAGGAAGTTGTGAGAAGTTGCAGGAAGACCTTGTAAGACTGGAAAACTGGGCATCCAAATGTCAGATGAAATTTAATATGGACATGTAAAGTGATGCACATAGGGCAAAGTAACTTATACTGTAGTTACATGATGTTAGTTTCCACATTAGGAGTTATCACACAGGAAAAGTGTCAGGCCTCACCATGGACAATACTTTGAAATCCTAGGTTCAGTGTGCAGAGGTGGTCAAAAATGCAAACAGAATATTATCAATGATTAGGAAAGGAATGGAGAATAAAATGGAGAATTGTTGCATCTGTGGACCCTTGGGCCGAGGCAGGATTGGCGCAATCTGCAAGGAGGAGTCCTGCAGGATCCCACCGTTGGCAGGCGGACCCAGGCAAAGCAGAGACCCTGCAGGAGCTTCGCCTATCCCAGCCTTCATTCCCCTCAGGTTGAGCCTTTGGGTGCCAGGACCAGCAGGTCTTAGGTGGGGTTTCTGCTGATGGCAGAACTGGTGGTCCTAGGATAGCTAGGGTCACAGGCAGGAGGAGGTCAGACGAATCTGAGGTACAGACGAATCCAAGGGTAATGGTCAGAGGTAGACGGCGGTCAGGTGCATCCAGGAGCAGGCAGTGGTTAGAGATGGGCAGTGGTCAAGCGTGTCAGAGATCAGGCCAAGGTCAGTACCAGGTATCCATCAAAAGGAGAAGACAAGGGACGGATAGGCAGGGCAGAAAGGCCAGGGTAAGCACAGCAGGAACAAGGCTGGAGACAAGCAGACGAAGACAGAAGACAAACTGGACACGACTGAAGACAGGTTAGACTGAAGAACTAAAGACAAGCCTAGACTGAAGAACTGAAGAGAGGTTTGGGCTGAAGAACTGGAGACAAAGACACTGGAACGAACAAACTGAAGACGAAGATGCTGGAAGCAACACGCTCTACTGTGGAGTAGGTGGACCTTTTGCTGAGGTGATGAGGGGAGGAGCAAGTGAGCCCTTTATAGGGCTTAGCGTGTGACATCATTATCCAGTGCTGAGAGGCTTTTCCCACCACTGGCCCTTTAAATAAGGTAAGGTCTGGTGTACGCGCTCCTAAGGAAGGGTGTGAAAACTGAGGCAGGTGGTGTCTTCCCACGTGATGAGTCGGCAGCGTCCCTCCATGTTGGAGGGACGCTCCATGAAGTTAGCAAGTAGCCCATTTAAAAAGCAAAGAAAATTCATTTTCACTCAAGGCACAATTAAGCTCTGGAATTCATTGCTGGAGGATGTGCTAAAGGCAGTTAGTATAGCTAAGCTTAAAAAAGGTTTGGACAAGTTCCTGGAGCAGTCCATAAACTGTAATTAACCAGGTAGACTTGGGGAAAGCCACTAGTCATGCCTTGGTGTTAGTAGCATGGGATCTATCTACTGTTTGGGGTTGTTGCCAGGTACTTGTATCTTGGATTGGCCACTGTTGGAAACAGGACACTGGGTTTGATGGACTCTTGGTCTGGCCCAGTATGGTAATGTTCTTATGTCTGATCAAGGCAGTGTACAATCAAAATTAGTACATAATTGTAAAATTATATAAAACATGTTAATAACAATCACTGCATATGCCAAATAAATAAAGCAGTATAAATTAATAATACTCACGTGGAATTCGGACAATACCAGAAGATACCAGAAGCACCTGAAGTGAAATGAAAGGGACTGGGAAAAATATGAATGAAAATGTGTTTGTGCGCTCAGTCAAGTATCTTCCAGTCAGAGTATAATAAGGCCCTTCCAGAGTGAAATTTGGAATAGCCAAGACCTTGAATATTAATTGTCCTCAAATATCTTTGAATACTTTATTGTGCCTTTATGTTAGTTTGAAGCAAGTTGTTAGAATTTTCAACGTCAGGGATTCCGAAATCAGTTCTGGTCCTCCCTTAGCCAGTCTGGATTTTCAGAATATCCACAATGAATATGCATGAGATAAATTTGCATATACTGGGCCTCCAATATATGCAAATTTACTTCATGCACATTCATTGTGGGTATCTTGAAAATCTGACTGGCTTCAGGGTATCTAAGACAGGTTTAGGAAGCCTTGCTCTACAAAGTGATGATGTTTCCATGACAACCTTTATTAAAATGATTCTCTTGGTTTTCTTTCATTCTGTTACTACATGTTTCTACACTGGGTTTTTTTTCATGTTGTGCCAGCTAGCACTGCATAATTACAAAGTTTAGATTGGTACAGCTTGTGTACATGGGAGGGATACTGACAATGTACTATTGGGCTAATAAAGAGAGTCCCTTTGTTGCCTTGCCTATCATTTTAATGATGTGAGACAAAAGCTATCTGCTTCAACACAGAACACTCTGCATAGGCTGTGTGAATTACAGTCTTAGGAACACGAAGGGAAAAATATGATTTTTAAAAAGTCATTTTAAACATAGAAACATGACAGCAAAAAAAGGACCATACAGCCTTTTTCAGAGATCCCATTTTCATCCCATGCTTTCTTGAATGTAGATACCATCCTTGTCTCCACTACCTCCATGGGGAGGCTGTCCCATGCATCCACTAATCTCTCTGTAAAGAAATATTTCCTTAGATTACTCCTGAGTCTACCCCCTTTCACACTCATCTCATGTTCCCATTCCAGAGTCTCCTTTCCATTGAAAGAGGCCTACCTCTTCTACATTGATACCTTGTAGGTAAATAAATGTCTCTATCACATCTCCCCAGCCCACCTTTCCTCTAGGATATACTATACATATTTAGATCTTTAAGTCTGTCCCTATATGCTTTACAATGAAGATCACTGAACATTTTAGTAGCTACCCTCTGGACTGATTCAATCCAGTTTATATCCTTTTGAAGGCACAATATCCAGAATTGTACACCGTATTCCAAATGACTGGTACGGAGCAATAACACTTCCTTTTTTCTGCTGATCACTCCTCTCCCTATGCTCCCAAACATCTTTTTGGCTTTTGCCATCACATTCTCCACCTGTCTGTCCACTTTGAGATCATCAGAAATCAAGATCCTGCTCCTTATTCATGTATAATATTTCACCCCCTATACTATAACCACTCTCTTTGGTTTTGCAGCCCATATGCATGACCCTGCATTTTTTTAGAATTAAATATTAGCTGCTACACTCTAAAATATTCCTCAAGTTTTGCTAAATCCCTCCTCATGTTTTAGTATCATCTGCAAAAAGACAAACTTTTCCCGATAGTCCTTCTGCGTAATATCACTTATGAAAATGTTAGAAAATAAGAACCACTATACTGGGTCAGACCAAGGGTCCAACAAGCCCAATATCCTGTTTCCAACACTGGCCAATCCACGTCACAAGTACCTAGCAGGATCCCAAATAATTCCATGCTGAAAAATATCAGTCCATGGACCAATCCTTGTAGCACAATATTAGTAATGCCATTTACCACTATCCTTTGCACTTATGCAGTTTCTGATCCAGTCAGTCATTTTAGGGCTCATACCAAGGGTGCTCAGTTTATTTATAAGTCACCTATGCAGAACTGTGTCAAAAGCTTACTGAAATCCAAGTACACTGCAGCTATTGTCCCCTAATCCAACTCTCTCATTACGCTGTCAAAGAAATTGATCAGCTTCATCTGACAAGATCTACCTCTGGCAAAACCATGCTGCCACAGATCTTGTAATCCACTCAATTCCAAAAACTGCATTATTCTCTGTTTTAGCAGTAATTTTATTATTTTACTCACCATTGACATCAGACTAATCAGCCTGTATTTCCCGGCCTCCTTCCAATTTTGTGAAGAAAAAACACATCCACTGTCTCCAGTCCTTCAGAACTATGTCCAGCTCTAAAGAAGCATTAAAAAGGTCAGCCAGTGGAGCCACAAAACTTTCACTAAGTTCCCTTGAACTCTTGGATGAATCCTGTTGGTCCTACCAACAGATGATACCAAAACATGGGGATGTTCCTGGAGGAAGAACTAGAAGACTGGGAGATAATGGGTGAGGTGGAACAACAGTAGGCCAAATTAAAAGGAGCTATTACAAAGGCAACAAATCTATATGTTAAAAAAGTAAATACAAATAAGAGGAAAAAGAAACCAATCTGGTTCTTAAAGGAGGTGGCTGAAAAAATACAGGCAAAGAGAACAGCATTCATAAATGATCCCAAAAAGAGGAACATAGGGAAGAATACCTGGTGAAACTAAGAGAGACAACGAAAGCAAAAGGTCAAGCAGAAGAAAGGATTGCCAAAGAGGTACAGCAAAATGACAAAACATTTTTCAGAAATATCAGAGAAAGAAGGAAGGCCCAAAGTGGAATAGTCAGATTGAAAGGTGACAAGAAACAATGTGTGGAGAGAGACAAAGAAATGGCAGAAATATTAAACAAATACTTCAGTTTAATGTTCACTAAAGAAGACCCTGGAGAAGGACCATTGCTGGTTGACAAGACTGTAGATAGGAGTGAGGTAGATGAGACTCTTTACAGATGAGAATGTATGGGAACAGCTAGGAAAACTGACAGTGGACAAGATCATAGGGCCGGATAAAGTACATCCCCGGATACTAAGGGAGTTCAGAGATGTGCTGGTGGGTCCACTAAAAGACCTGTTCAATAGATCCCTGAAAACAGGAGTGGTGCCGCATGACTGGAGAAGAGCGATGGTGGTCTCGCTTCACAAGAATGGTAACAGGGAGGAGGCTGGAAACTACAGGCCGGTTAGCCTCACCTCGGTAGTGGGAAAATTAATGGAGACTCTGCTGAAGGATAGGTTATCTAAAATTTATTTATTTAACATTTTTCTATACCGACCTTCAAGGTTAAATACCATATCAGGTCGGTTTACATCGAACAGGGGTAGATCAGTGTAACATAACATAACAAAGGAACAACTTTTTATAATTAGTGGAGGTAAAGCAGAAAAGTAAGAAAGTTACATAATAACAAGGACCATGAAAAAATCCAGTGGGTTGCTGGACCCGAGGCACTATGCATTCACCAAGGCAGACCCAGTCAGACAAATCTGATAGATTTTTTTGATTAGGTAACTAGAGAACTAGATCAAGGAAGAGCACTTGATGTGATTTACTTGAATTTCAGCAAAGCTTTTGATACAATTCCACACAGAAGGCTCTTGAATAAAATGAGAGGCTTGGGAGTTGGCGCCAAGGTGGTGGAATGGCTTAAAAACTGGTGGACTGACAGGATACAGCGAGTAATGGTAAATGGAACCTACTCTGAAGAGAGAATAGTGTTAAGTGGAGTGCCACAGGATCAGTTTTGGGACGGGTTTTGTTCAGTACCTTTGTGAGCGACATTGCGGAAGGGATAGAATGTAAAATGTGTCTATTTGCATATTAAGACCTGCAACAAAGTGAACACACCTGAAGGAGTAGAGAGAATGAAAAATGTTTTAAGAAAGGTTGAAGAATGGTCAAAGACTTGGCAGCTGGGATTGAATGCCAAGAATTGTAAAATAATCATCTGGGGTGTGGTAATCCAAAAGAGCTGTTTGTGATGGGGGATGAAAGTCTAATATGCATGGACTGGCAGAGGGACCTTAAGAACATAAGAACATAAGAAAATGCCATACAGGGTCAAACCAAGGGTCCATCAAGCCTAGCATCCTGTTTCCAACAGTGGCCAATCCATGCCATAAGAACCTGGCAAGTAGCCAAAAACTAAGTCTATTCCATGTTACCATTGCTAATGGCAGTGGCTATTCTCTAAGTGAACTTAATAGCAGGTAATGGACTTCTCCTCCAAGAACTTATCCAATCCTTTTTTAAACACAGCTATACTAACTGCACTAACCACATCCTCTGGCAACAAATTCCAGAGTTTAATTGTGCATTGAGTAAAAAAGAACTTTCTCTGATTAGTTTTAAATGTGCCCCATGCTAACTTCATGGAGTGCCCCCTAGTCTTTCTATTATCCGAAAGAGTAAATAACCGATTCACATCTACCCATTCTAGACCTCTCATAATTTTAAACATCTTTATCATATCCCCCCTCAGCCGTCTCTTCTCCAAGCTGAAAAGTCCTAACCTCTTTAGTCTTTCCTCATAGGGGAGCTGTTCCATTCCCCTTAGTATTTTGGTAACCCTTCTCTGTACCTTCTCCATCACAATTATATCTTTTTTGAGATGCGGCGACCAGAATTGTACACAGTATTCAAGGTGCAGTCTCACCATGGAGTGATACAGAGGCATTATGACATTTTCCGTTTTATTCACCATTCCCTTTCTAATAATTCCCAACATTCTGTTTGCTTTTTTGACTGCCGCAGCACACTGAACCGACGATTTCAATGTGTTATCCACTATGACGCCTAGATCTCTTTCTTGGGTTGTAGCACCTAATATGGAACCCAACATTGTGTAATTATAGCATGGGTTATTTTTCCCTATATGCATCACATTGCACTTATCCACATTAAATTTCATTTGCCATTTGGATGCCCAATTTTCCAGTCTCACGAGGTCTTCCTGCAATTTATCATAATCTGCTTGTGATTTAACTATTCTGAACAATTTTGTGTCATCTACAAATTTGATTATCTCACTCGTCATATTTCTTTCCAGATCATTTATAAATATATTGAAAAGTAAGGGTCCCAATACAGATCCCTGAGGCATTCCACTGTCCACTCCCTTCCACTGAGAAAAATTGTCCATTTAATCCTACTCTCTGGGGCGGATTTTAAAAGCCCTGCTCGCGTAAATCCGCCCGGATTTACGCGAGCAGGGCCTTGCGCGCCGGCGCGCCTATTTTCCATAGGCCTGCCGGCACGCGCAGAGCCTTGGGACTCGCGTAAGTCCCGGGGTTTTTTGTCGGGGGCGTGTCGGGGGCGTGTCGGGGGCGGGGCCGATCGCAGCGTTTTGGGGGCAGGACGCGATGTTTCGGGGGCGGGCCTGGGGGCGTGGTTTCGGCCCGGGGCGGTCCAGGGGCGTGGCCGTGCCCTCCGGAACCGCCCCCGGGTTGCATCTCGGCGCGCCAGCACCCTGCTGGCGCGCGTGGATTTACGTCTCCCTCCGGGAGGCGTAAATCCATGGACAAAGGTAGGGGGGGGGTTAGATAGGGCCGGGGGGGTGGGTTAGGTAGAGGAAGGGAGGGGAAGGTGAGGGGAGGGCGAAAGAGAGTTCCCTCCGAGGCCGCTCCGATTTCGGAGCGGCCTTGGAGGGAACGGAGGCAGGCTGCGCGGCTCGGCGCGCGCCGGCTGCCGAAAATCGGCAGCTTTGCGCGTGCCGATCCTGCGTACTTTTGTTTGCGACTGGTGCGCCAACAAAAGTACGCGAATGCGCATTTTTTAAAAATCTACCCCTCTGTTTCCTGTCTTTTAGCCAGTTTGCAATCCACGAAAGGACATCGCCACCTATCCCATGACTTTTTACTTTTCCTAGAAGCCTCTCATGGGGAACTTTGTCAAACGCCTTCTGAAAATCCAAGTATACTACATCTACCGGTTCACCTTTATCCACATGTTTATTAACTCCTTCAAAAAAGTAAAGCAGATTTGTGAGGCAAGATTTGCCCTGGGTAAAGCCATGCTGACTTTGTTCCATTAAACCATGTCTTTCTGTATGTTCTGTGATTTTGATGTTTAGAACACTTTTCACTATTTTTCCTGGCACTGAAGTCAGGCTAACCGATCTGTAGTTTCCCGGATCGCCCCTGGAGCCCTTTTTAAATATTGGGGTTACATTTGCTATCCTCCAGTCTTCAGGTACAATGGATGATTTTAATGATAGGTTACAAATTTTTACTAATAGATCTGAAATTTCATTTTTTAGTTCCTTCAGAACTCTGGGGTGTACACCATCCGGTCCAGGTGATTTACTACTCTTCAGTTTGTCAATCAGGCCTACCACATCTTCTAGGTTCACCGTGATTTGATTCAGTCCATCTGAATCATTACCCTTGGGATGATAGTGTCTGGTGATCTGAAAGTGGTGAAGCAATGTGACAAAGCGACAAAGAAAGCCAGAAAAATGCTGGGCTGCACAGAGAAGGAATAACTAGGAAGAAAAAAGCGGTGATATGAAGTACTATGATCAGTTCTGGAGACCACATCTCAAAAGGGTAGAGACAGGATGAAGTGGTCCAGAGAAGGGCGACCAAAATGGTGTGAGGTCTGAATCGGAAGGCTTATAAGGAGAGACTGAAGGATCTGAATATGTATACCCTGGAAGAGAAGAGGTGCAGACAGGGCCAGAGGAACCACTAGGCGAGCTAGGCCTCTGCCTAGGGCGCCGAGACTTAGGGGGCGCCACGGCAGGCAGCAGAATTTTGAAAGGGCAAAAAGTGCCCTTTTAAAATTCTGCCAGCCCTTGATTCACCCTGCCTCCCCCCCAGTGCCATCCTCCCGACGCCCCCCCTGGTGGTCCAGCGGAGAGCCCAGGAGTGATCTGCCACTCCCGGCTGCCACTAAGCAAAATGGCGCTGGTGACTTTTAGCCCCTACATGTGACAGGGGCCAACCAATGGCACCGGTAGCCCCTGTCACATGGTAGGGGCTGAAGGCCACCGGCGCCATTTTGCTTAGTGGCAGCTGAGGCCCCGGGAGTGGCAGATCGCTCCCAGGCCCTCCGCTGGACCGTTGGGGGGGCGTTGGGAGGGTGGCACTGGGGGGGGAGGCAGGGCGAGTCAGGGGCTGGCTGCCTGCCACAGCGTCCCTTTAGTCTCGGCGCCTGGTCTCCGGCTGCACTGATCTTCCTTTCTTCAGCCACGTGATCAGCTAGACTGGCTGCGCCGATCTTTCTGTGTGTGTGTGTATGTGATGTGATGTGATGAATATGTGAGAAAGGAATGGTGCTTCTGTGTATGTGTGTGTATATGTGATGTGTATGTGAGAAAGGAATCTGCCAGTTTAAAAAAATGAAATGTGATAAATAAATAAACCTCAACTTTTGTGCTGGTTTTGTTGAAAAGTTGGATGAAAGATATTTCCTCTTCTGGAAAATAAAATTTAACAAAGTGGATAGAGACAAATACTAAAGTAAAAAAAAATTAAAGTATTTAAAATGTTCATGTCAGCAAAATCACAAATTTAAGATACTGATGCCAGGTGGGGTTTGGTTTTTTTATTTTTTGAAGCATAATTTAAGCATGAAGACTAGAATAGTTCCAATCTGAAACGGTTTTGCATTTTTTTTTTTAAGCCTTTAGAAAATGTAATTTTTAAATGACTAAGACTGGAATCTTCCCATTTAAAAGGGAAGCTGACTAAGGATGTCTTTCTGTCCCATATCCCCCACATGAATAATCATATGACTGATAGTTTGAAGAAAGACACTTGCTTTATTGCCTGAAAGCGTAAAACAAGAGAAGCTGTACGGTGTGGATGGCTGTCCCTTAGGAGGACAGAACCTGAAGGAAGGGTGTCATTTCACCTTCTGATAGGAATGTGGTTTTCTTATTTAACGGTTGGGAGCATCACTTTCACTTTTAGTAAAAGTGAAAAATGCTGCAAGTCTGAAAGCAAGGTGCTTCTGTAAGAGTGTAATGTGTATGTGAGACAGGGAGGGTGCTTCTGTATGTGTGTGATGAATATGCGAGTCAGCGAGGGTGCTTGTGTGTGTCAATTTGTGTGTGCGAGAGAGATGGAGCATGTTTTGGGCTGGCTTGTGGCTGTGAGAGAGGGCATGTGTGTGATTGAGTCTGTTTGTAAGTGAGATAGAACATGTGTGTGATTGAGAGCTTGTGTGTAAGTGAAATAGAGAGAGCATGTGTGTGATTGAAAGCCTGTGTGTAAGTAAGAGAGAGCGAGAGCATTGTGTGATTGAGAGAGACTGGCCAGAGAAGTGACGTGTGTATGTGTGAGAGAGAATGATCAGGGAGATGACTGGTATGTGTGTGCTTGTGTGTGTGAGAGAGAGAGAGAGAGAGAGAGAGAGAGAGAGAGACTGGTTGGGGAGATGATTGATATGTGAGAGACAGAAACTGGTCCTGAGGGTGTGACTGGTGTGTGTGTGTGTGTGTGTGTGTGTATGTGTGTGTGTGTGTGTGTGTGTGTGTATGTGTGTGTGTGTGTGTGTGTGTGTGAGAGCGAGAGAAGAGACTGGTTGTGGTCCCTAAGGAAGAGGACTGTGAGGACAGCTTCAGCAGCTACTGCTGCTTCTGGTGTGGCCTGCAAGGGAAAGGAGTAGGAGAACAGCTGGAGAGGGTAAGTAAAGGTGGCTTTTTAAGTTCATTTTTCTTGATTGACTACCATTTTGTGTCTGCTGTTTGAAATATTTTATTGGTGTTTGGTAAAGCTTTCAAAATTTGCATGAATCTTTAATTATTGGATATTCTATTCATCAGCTGTTTTGAAATTATTTTATTTGTATGGTTTTATAATTGTGATTAATGATTTATATATCTTGATTTTATTGATTTGTTTCATGAGGAATGATGACATTTTTGTTTTTCCATTGTTACACTGTATAGAGTCTGGCGTGATACGTTTTACAGTTCAGTTTTTGTCTGCACATTTCTATTTATACTTTTTGTGGCTTTATTCTGTATTTGGAGAGGGTCTGTCTCTGCTCCGTGTGTGTGACCATGATGAGAGATTCTGCTAGCATATAGTGTCTGTTTACGGATCTATAGCAATCGAGTTTGTTTTGTTTCCTCAGTAGGTGGTGTATTGGTATTCTAAGACCCAGTGTAATATTTACCCTTGCTTTTTCAAAGGTAGGGTTATTGTTGTTTGAGTCCTTGGTATTATTACTGTTATGTTACGATGGGATTGCAGTATAGATTTTGAGTGTCTTTTTTGCGGGGTTTGTGTTAGTTCACAATGTGCCTGGCAGTGGAAGGTGTTTGTGCTGCTGTTACTGTGAGGTGACACCAGAATTTGAAAATATCTTTTAGTATGATGAGCTGTAAGGGAAACATCCAAGCTCCATTGTTTGGGGGAATTTCAGTGGATGCACAGAGTTACAGAACTGGAGGTGCAGGATTTATATTCCCCAAAAAAAAAAAAAGTTAAGTTTGAAAAGAAACAGCTACGAGTCTTAAAGATAAGTGCAATGTTCTTATTTTCCAAGATAGAGACTCTAAAAACTAGTCTCATCTAATTTGTGGACAAAAAACTTTTATTGATATGGGCTTCTAACCACCAAATCAATTCTGGAAGTTCTAGAACAGCATATAAGTTTGCGCATATAAGTTTGCAGTTCAAGAATTTTTGCCGCGGCAATGAATTATAAGCCGGTCAGCGGCTTTAACATATTTCCGTAGAAATTATAAATGTATCTCAATCAATTTTGAGCATTGCCATGCGGCACTATTCTTAATGGATCCTATGAAGAATGAAGATTCATAAAACATATTTTAATTCAAAAGAAAAAAACAGAGACATAATAGGGACCCGTGATTGAGTCTACTGGTTTTAAAAAAACTTGGTTAATTAACCTGTTTTACCAGTGCTGAGGTTCTTGTCTCTTGAAAATAAAAATTAGCAAAATAGTACAAATAATTTATTTTATAGTGTTTCAAATAAAGTTTGTTATTAACAGTAATCTATAGAATTGATTTGTGGTGCATTCACAGCTAGCTAATTTTTTTTTTTGGGGAATTAAATTGACACTAGCTGATCCCTGTTCTTTTACTACTTATATATGCAGGATTTATATTGACATTCTGTTCCTTCCTATATATTCCTGACTTCACTCTCATAGCCATATAGAATTAGTTGAATGAGGCTATCAAATAATTTTATAGTGAGAAATTGGCCAGCTTTTTAAAATTACGCAGAAGACTCTTTGGACTTTTTTATTAACACCTTTTTTTTTATAACCAATTTTAAAGCAGGATCCATGCTATAGAGGTGGGTGTGATGAAGAAATGTCATTTTGGCTCCCCCTCCCAACAATTCGTTTGTCTAGAGACGCCACTGATCTTCTGTGACATTGAGCATTAGTACAAGAAGGATTAAGGGGGGGATGCTGGAGAGGCACACAAATGCATTGGCCCCTGGGTGCCGGAGACCTTTGGTGCACCACTGGGTGCGAGCCATATGGGGCCGCAAGCGGTGGCAAAGAGGAGTGGAGATTTGGTGGGCCGTGAGCAGTGCCAATCTGCTCGTGACCGGAAAACCACATAGTCGGCGGGCGTAATCGAGAATGAGGTAGGAGTCGGGGCCGAGTCCGGGGGTGGCGGCGCGACCCGGGTGGGGGGGGCAAGGGAGAAGGCTCGCCTAGGGCACCAAATCCCCTTGAACCGGCCCTGGGTGCAGGGGAGATATTATACAGACCTTCAGATACCTGAAAGGTATTAATGATGCACAAAATGAAACTCCAGGGGGGGAAACCCAGAAACAACATCAGGAAATATATCTTCATGGAGAGGGTGGTGAATTCCTGAAATGCTCTTCTAGAAGAGATGGTGAGGACGGAAACAGTAAAACTCAAAAAGGCATGGGATAAACACTGTGGGTCCCTAAAGGCTAGAGCATGGAAATGAAGAAGAGGGTGCATGGGGGTAACTTACATGGAGCGGCAGTTACTACCCTTAACCAATCAGCTTTCATGATTTTGACACAATTGCATTATCGCTCTCTGCTTCAACGGCGGACGTAAAAGAGTAATTGGATTCAGATGACAACCAACGCTGGACCCTGACTTTTATGGCCCTGTGTACTAATAAGCAGACATTAGGGAAAAAGCACAGGACTGCTTCTATGTCCAAGTCCAAAAGCAACTGCTCACCCTATAAAATGTTGCTAGCAGTAATTTTGCTATGGGTTTAGCAGTTGCTTAGTTTTGATTGTAAATATTACTACCCTTAACATAAATCTTGTGTGTAACCTGCACGGAGTGGCAGTTACTACGCTTAACAGAAACATGGGGTAACCTGCATGGAGGAGCAGTTACCAACATAAGAAACTTGATGGGCAGTCTGGATGGACCATTTGGTCTTTTTCTACTGTCATTACTATGTTACTATGTTACTACCACTTTATCTACTTTTAGTTTAGCTGGCACTTCATGAACACATTTTTCTAAAACGCATTTGAGGTTTACCTCACTTTTAATCCTATTTGGATCCATTTTCTGTGATCCTACTTCTAGTCCTTCTTCAATAAATACAAAACAGAAATATTTGTTAAGCAATTTTGCTTTTTCCTCTTCAGCCTCTATATATCCTTTGGGGTAATTTTCAAAGGGTTGCGAGCGTAAGATACGCGCGCAACCCCCAAAAACCTCCCCCTGCCTCCCCCTGCGCGCGCCGAGCCTATCTTGCATAGGCTCGGCAGCGCGTGCAAGCCCCGGGACGCGCGTACGTCCTGGAGCTTGCAAAAAGGGGCGGGGCGTGGGCAGTCCAGGGTGGTCCAGGGACGGGGAGGGGCGTGGCCTGAGCCTCCAGGCACAGCGGCCAGTGCCTGGTATCACGGGCCCGAGATTTCAGAGCGGCCTCGGAGGGAACGGAGGCAGGCTGCGCGGCTCGGCACGCGCAAGTTGCACAATTGTGCACCCCCTTGCTCGCGCCGACCCTGGATTTTATAACATGAGTGCGCATATTATAAAATCGGGCTTAGATTTGTTCGCGCCGGGTTGCGTAAACAAATCTGCGCCCGCGCGCAGGTTTTAAAATCTGCCCCTTTATCTCTAAGTCTCACAATGCCAGTTTTGCACTTTTTCCTATCATTCAGGTCTATCCAGTAAAGTGCGGCCGCGTTTACCCCGCTCCTAACCCACATTCTACTCACTTTCCGGCCGCGTTAGCCCTTCCTGCGATCCCGAATCCCCTTTAACCTACTCCTACCGCATCCTAAAATCCCCGGGCAACCCCTTCCGCACGCGGCATGTATATTGCATGCAAACCAGCGAATTAGCTATTCCCTAGCATCCCGTAACCCGCGCCCCGACTAACGCTACCTGTCCCTGCCGTTTTGTCGTGCATTTAACCTGCTAACTTACCGCCTACCCTTACCCCTGCGGTAGAGGCAGGGGTAAGGGTAGGCGGCAAGCTTTCCCCCAGCCCCCGCTCACCTGCCCCGGCCGCGATCATGGGTGCCGGTCTCCGGGGCAGCCCCAGTCCTCTTCCCTCCTCCCGAAGCAAAAAAAAAAAAAAAAGCGAAAAAACCGTTGCAGTCCCCTCCGATGTCCGGAGGGGGCTGCAAAAAGTAAGTCGCTTCGCTGCTTCGTACTGCCAGTCCCTTCTTCCCTCCTCCCGGAGCAAGGCTGCTTTTTGCGCCCTGCTTCGGGAGGAGGGAAGAAGAGACACTGACAGTGTGAAGCGGCGAAGCAACTTACTTTTTGCAGCCCCCATCGGACCTCTCCTGCCTCCCGCTGCGCGACTTACTTTTTTTTGCAGCCATCAGCAGGAACGGATCGTGGCTCCCCTGCCTCCCGGCGAAGATGGATGCCTGCACGGGGGAAAGCGGCTTATGTGATGTCACGTCTTGAGCGGCCAATTGCACGCACAGGGGCCGCTTTCCCCCATGCAGGCATCCATCTTCGCCGGGAGGCAGGGGAGCCACGATCCGTTCCTGCTGATGGCTGCAAAAAAAGTAAGTCGCGCAGCGGGAGGCAGGAGAGGTCCGATGGGGGCTGCAAAAAGTAAGTTGCTTCGCCGCTTCACACTGTCAGTGTCTCTTCTTCCCTCCTCCCGAAGCAGGGCGCGAAAAGCAGCCTTGCTCCGGGAGGAGGGAAGAAGAGACACTGACAATGTGAAGGGGCGAAGCGACTTACTTTTTGCAGGCGTCCATCTTCGCGAGCAGCTGGAGACAGGAGAGGTCGTCCGATGTCCGGAGGGGGGTGCAAAAAGTAAGTCGCTTCACCGCTTCATACTGCCAGTCCCTTCTCCCCTCCTCCCGGAGCAAGGCTGCTTTTCGCGCCCTGCTTCGGGAGGAGGGGAGGGGGGACTGGCAGTCCCGACTTCCTGGTATCTGTCATTTCAAATTACATTTGAAATGACAGATACCAGCGTGGCGTGAAGCGTTAGGCCCGCGCACCCTGGATACTGTATAGGTGCTCTATCCAGTAAAATGGGTTGCGCGGGCCTAACACTTCACGGATCCTTCTTAGACGCGGTTTACATTTGCATGAAATTATAGTTCAGGATCGAGCGGTAGGTGAGCTGCACTGTGCGTGCGGCAACCGCGGGTGCGCCGGGCACTAACGCAGCTCTTCCTACCGCTCGGTACTGGATAGACCTGATTGACATATCCAAAAAAAGCCTTATCCATTCCACTTTACCATATTTACTCTTTTTTCTTCCATGTGCATGTTTGCTCTCCTGACTACTTTCCCATCTCTCTCAGCTTTTCCAGATGTTTTTACCTGTCTTCCTCTTTCTGCAACCTCTTGTTGTTTATGAATGCTAACCTTTTTTGCTTTACCTTTTCAGCTTCTACTTTAGAAAACCATAGCTGCCTCTTCTTCCTCATGCCTTTATTTATTTTTTGTAACGTGTCTCCAACCCCAGCAGCTTGTACTGCAGCCAGCCCACAGTACCTCTCTATTCCAGCTCTGGTATGAAGTCTTGAGGTTCCCTGCAGCCTTCCAACGTGGCTCCCGGCATCCTGGCTCTGCCCTGCAGTCGGTAATTGATTAGGGGCACACCCAGGAAGTATTGAGCTTTATAGGATCTGAAGACAGGAAATCCTGTGGCGCACCTTGATGACATAAGCACTGTTTAGTTTTTAAGGAAGTCCAGTTTGCCTGACAACAGACCCTGTTATTCCTGTTTCAGAGTACTCGCTTCTTCATGCTCCAGCTTTGCTTTTAACCCAGTCTGTTCTGACCTCACTCTGCTTGCCACCTGCTCTGACCTTGGCCTGGTGTTTCTTTTCTATGAACAGACTCTGCCTGCTCCGACCCTTTCCTGATTACTTCACCCTCCTTGGTTCTGCGCACCACCATCTTGCATCAGCTGCCACCTGTTGGAGCCTGATCTGTTCACAGATCAGGCAATGCCAATTTAACAGTGGTCCAACAGGTTCACATTTCAGCCCCTTGACAGGCCTGAAAGGAGTAGCCGGAGGGATCCCAAATGATCATCCTGGTGACACAGTTAGGGAGGGGTTTGCATTTATGCGCATACATTTCCCTCCCCCCAAATATTGCTGCATGCATTCATGTTAGCAGATGTAATTGCATGCAGGTGGCTTTGATGGACTAATTTTAATGCGGACTTCTGTGTGTAGTGTAGTGTGAAAACTGGTGTAACTTATGCGCATATTTGCTGGCTAGCTTAGGTCTGATGTTGCAAAATTGCTCTTTAAGTGACCTGCACACTCGCAATCTGCTCTTTATTGGGCAGATGCGGTAGTATTTAAATATTACGTAAAGGCACATGGTCAGCCCATTTCTGATGCTCACTGGAGATACAGGTACTGAATAGTCATGTATGTGACTCGGATCTTTCTGGAACCAGTGTAAATAAGCCATTCTGACCCCAGCTCAGCTTTCTACTCCTGTTTTAGCATGGGGTTTTTTGGCAGATACCTAATTCTAGTATGTAATATCGATTTTAGCGCTGAAAAAAACACACGGCAAAGAAGTTAAAACTCACGCTACGATTAACATGGTTACATGCAAAACTGCAGGGTAATGAGCATATTTTCTATTACCCTGCATTGCAAGGTGGCATGCTAGTGGGCAGGCTGCCTACCATGCTTGAACTCCTGATCAGAAGCAGGAGTTACACCTCACAATAGAGAGGAGTCCTGCCGAACCCCCCTCCCACTCACCCACATTCAAAACTTTGCCAGAAGAGCAGAGTCCTCCCGCCCCCAAAATTAGCTGGGCCAAGCAACCGAACTCCCTCCCTCCCTCCCCACCTTCAAAGTGAATTGATCCTCACCGGGCCAGCTAGGCCAGGCAAGTGACAGAACCCTCTAACACTCCCCCCCCCCCCCCCCCCCCTCCACTTACCTACCTTCATATATAGCCAGGCTACGCGGTGGAACCCCTTCCCTCCCAGCCACTTTCAAAATTAGCTCAGTCTAGCAAGCCAAACCCCTTCCCACCCACCTGCCCGCCTTCAAAAAAAATACATTAGCCCGGAGCCCTCCAAATCCCAGGCCCAGAAGATGTTCCTCCTTGGGTGGCTGTGGAAGGGGATTTCGCCACGTGGCCGACCTGGCCTGGCCCAGTTAATTTTGAAGGTAGGAGGGGTTCAGCATGCATGGTTGCCTAGTTCATATTTTTAACTTGGGGGGTGGGCTTTTAGCACAGATTTTCTGTTAATGACATGCAAAATGGCTGATGAATGAAAAAAGCTGTTTAGTACTTTTTTTTTTTTTTTACTCAGGGTCTTATTTGCATGTCAGCTTCCTGCATCCAAATAGGGCCCCCCTTCTCTTTACCACCTGCGTTAAGTAAAAACCTGAGTTAAAATTGAACTCAGATTTTAGAGCAGGTTTTCTTACATTGGTCCCTCCGTGAGCCACAAACAAGTCCAGCAGCTGAGAATATACTTAGCCTAAAGTTTTCATTTTAGAATCTTTCTTTGTCTCCTGCTGCAAACCCTTCCAGAATCTTATCACCCACAGGGTAAAGAATGCTTCCTTTGATCTCAGATTGCATTTGCCCATAATTAATGTCAATGTGTGCTGCCTGGTTTGACTTTACCAACTCTGTCTTGAAGAATCTTTGAGTGAAATCTTTATAGCACAATGTTATCACCCCTCTCTCAAGATGCCCCTTTTCCAGATGGAAAAACTCCTTGCCTTTGTAAGCAGTTTTAAAAATGTTATTCCTACTTTACGTTTTGCTTTCACTTTATTGTACTTGTTCTGGAAATCTAATTTCACATATTCTTGCTCTGATTCTGGTGTTAAGTTGTCATTTTCTTCCTAAAGCAAACTCCCCTTCCCTCCGTTCCCCCCCCCCCCCATGAGATGCTGAATTCTGTTGACAGACTGCCCTAATTTACATAGTAAGATGCTGAAAAGGGAAACGTTTACCATTCGTTTCCTTTCCTTTTCTAAACTCCTTATCTTTCAAGGTGAATAAGAATTGCTGAGGATAACAGATGGAACATTGTCAACAGCAAGCCTGTGACTTGCCCATAGCAAGTTGTTCTCTTCATGTTCTCACATGTGGAGGAACAAAGCTGATCAGGTTAATCGTGTCTGTAGAAATTACCTCGCTGGTGGGAAATTTAATGGAGTCTCTGCTGCAGGAAACGATAGTTTTCTATCTACAATCCAGTAGCAGGATCTGAGGCAACATGGTTTTGCCAGAGGAAAGTTGTGTGAAATGAATCTGGTTTTTTTTTTGGTTTTTTTAAGATTGGGTGACTAGAAAATCAGATCACAGATGAGCGCTCGATGTGATTTACTTGATTTCAGCAAAGCTTTGGATACAGTCCTGCATAGGAAACTCTTGAATAAAATGAGAAGCCTGGGAGTGGATCCCATGGAAGTGGAATGGATTACAAATTGGCTGACTGACAGACGACAGCGCGTAGAGGTAAATGGAGGAGAGAAGGGGTGGTAAGTGGAGTACCTCAAGAATGGGTTCTGAGGCTAATTCTGTTCAAAATCTTTGGGAGTGATATTTTGGAGAAGGTAGAAAGAAAAGTTTGTATTTTTGCAGATGACACCAAAATTTGCAACAGAGTGGACACCCCTGAAGGAGTGGAAAGAATGAATCTAGGAAAGCTCAAGGAGTGGTCAAAGATTTAGAAGATGGGATTCCATGTAAAAAAAAAAAAAAGTGCAGCCATCCATTTGGGGTGCAGTAATCCAAAAGAGCTGCACATAATTGGGGTAAGGACCAAGACACTGGTGTGCTCAGACCGGGAGAAAGACATCGGGGTGATAGTGCCTGATGATTTGAAGATAGCAAACAATATGATAAGGCAGTGACTAAGACCAGAGGGAAGCATAGCCAGCAGGAAAAAGCAGGTGATAATGTACTTGTACAGGTCTTTGGTGAGGCCTCCACTAGAGTACTGTGCTCACTTCTGGAGACCATATCTCAAAAAGGATAGAGTCAGAAATGAAGCGGACCAGAGAAAGACAACCTAAATGGTGTGGGATCTACAGCGAAAGAGTTATGAGATGAGGCTGGAGGACCTAAATAACCTAAATATGCATATGTAGGAGAGGAGGGATATGATACAAACATTTAGATACCTGAAGGGTATTAATAATGCACAGGAATCAAACTTCTGCCAATGGAAAAGAAACTGTGGAACTAGGAATCATGATATGAAACTCCAAGAGGGGTATACTCGGGAGCAACACCAGGAAGCATTTTTTTACAGAAAGGGTAGTGGAAGCATGGAATGTCCTCCCAGAAGAGGTAGGGAAGATGAAAATGGTAATGGAGTTCAACGGGCCATGGGATAAGCGCAGAGGATCCCTAGTGGCTAGAGGATGGAAATGGAGAAATAGGATAACCTGTGGTAAATTTAGGTGTAACATTTCTGTATGGGGGTAACCTGTACAGAGCAGCAGTTACAACCCTAAACAGTTTGCTGGGCAAACTGGATGGACCATTTGGGTCTTTATTTGCTGTCATCTACTATGTTATACAGCTAATCTCCAGTACCATTCTCCACTCCATTTCATTGTCATTTCCAGTCACATTCACAGAACGTTGTAATGTTACAACTTCCCAGGCAAAGGTAAGACATGCCTCTATTTTGAATCCATGGGGCAAGTTTCACCCCTTCAGTCTGGCAGACACAAAGGAGGGCCTCCCACCTGCCAGGAACTGCAGAACACTGTAAAGGGTCAGGAAGTCACTTGTATGGTAAGGAAAAGCACAGGTCCCAAAGCAAAACAAGGAATCACATCAGGCACAAAGATCCCTGTTTTGCCACACCTTCATAACATTCCAGAGTTTCCATGACGATGATAAGGAGGAGGAGTTAGAGAGGGATTCTCCCATTATTGAAGGCATATGAGTTTTCACCAACTCTCTTTGACTTAATGTATTTATGTATATCTGTCTCCATGTGGTGAGAGCACTGCTATCCCTGAACAGGGCTGCTCTGTCACCCATAAAGGATATGACCGCCACATCTACTAGAGTTGTGCATTTGTATGTAAACAAATGATGTTGTTTTTTCAGAATGAAAGTCTATTTTTGGTTTGTTCTGAATGCAACCATTTCCAGTTGTATTTAGTTTTCAGTTATTTTATTAGGATGCAATTGTGTATCTTTCTTTGTTTTATGATTTTTCTGTAAATCAAAATGTGGTATATTAAATAAATAAACAAACAAACAAATAATAATAATAATAATAATAGACTTACCCAAAAATATTTAGATATTTTTGGCTCATTCCAAAAAATTCTAAAATATAAAATAATAGGTGGTCACATGATGCAACGAGCTGACGTAAACGCTTGACTTTGCAATACCAGATGCCACCCTCGGAATATTGCTAATAAATCCCTGCAACCCATAATCTTGAATTGTTATGTTTAGGCAATGCTTTTGAAGTATTTCCATCTCGTTAAGATCATCCTCCCACATTGAGGATCTGTGCTCCACTGCATCAATCCTCTTGCCGATTCTTGTTATCACTGTTTTTAGGGTGTCAAACTTTGCATGAATTCTATCAAAATGCATTTTAACGCAGCCATAACAGAGCAGGTTACCTTGTAAATCAACAATTCAGTTGTTTCTTTAGTTGTGCCATCCTCCATTTTCCCCTCTGCCATTTTGAGATCTGCTTATGTGATTTTTCCTTTTATGTTTCGGGGTACACTCCAAATTCAAGCAGGCTGCAGTCCCAGAGATTTATAAAATTACTTTAAAAAGTTCAGATTTGTGGGTATCGATGAATCCATCCCAGAATCTGGATTGGTTGCTATTTTAGAGACCTGGTCATTTGTTCAGCTGCAACTTCCAGAGCTGGAGGGTAAATTGTTATTCAAGAGATCACACAGTAATTCAATATTTCATAGGCACAGACAAACTTACTGTTAAGTTCAAGAACTCATGGGTTTCCTTGGCCCTCTAGCCCTTCAATTGCCAGGAACGTGTTCCTGGTATCCCAGCATTCCTTTAGAAGCCTCAAGAACCAATCCAGGGGCAGGATTACAGGTCTTGGCTTTGGTTCTGTAGGTATCCTCCTCTTGGGTGTTCAGTTTTAGTTTGTCAGAGCCACTCTGTGGCTCAAGAGCAAAGCTCCAATCCCTCATCCCATATCCAGAAATATTGTGCCCTATCAATTGCCTATCTTCATCACTTCCTCTCTTATCCCTCTCTGGCATTGATCTTTTCCTGTCAAAACTATGAATATCCACTTTAGTTTTTCAATTTTATAAATACCTTAAATGACCAATATGAATTCTATATTCTAGGCAGTAATAAGATTTCAGAAAGGAGTAAAACCGTACCTATTCTGACAAGCCTTTAGCCCTTAGATTATTATTTTCTCTTTAATTTTGTATTATTGATTCTTAAGTTTTTATTTTTCTGTGTTTTCTGTATTTTTATTATGCGTTTCCCTTGGTTTATTAATGTATGACAATATGTTTTTATGTAATTGCATTTATTTGTTAACCTGGAGCACGATATTCAGAAGTCATTTTGATGGATAACTGAAAAGTTAAATGGCTACCCAGCTATAGTCAAAGCCTTATGCAGTTAGAATTTAGCTGCATAATTTAGGAGTGTTCCAGGGGTGGGCAGAGTTAGCCACATACGTTATGCAGCTAATTCTGGTCACGCTGTAGGGCTGTCCTGAAGTTGGCTGGATATACTTATCCAGCTAACTTTAGATAGCCAGGGATATGCAGCAGTGTTGCCACATCGCTGAATATCCCCATTAAGTAAGCCGTATAGCTATTTCTGGCTAACTTAACTAGCCACTCCGTAGCTGAATATCAGCAACCACATTGACAGTGTATTGAAAAGTGATTAATCAACTTAATAACCCTAATAAAGGTTTTGCCTGTTACTGTATAGTTTAATGATGTGTCTCAGATGTCTTTAATTTTGTAGTCCTTTTTAGTATGCAAGTTTTCCCATAATGCTTTTCTATGAGTTACGTAATTCATTTAAGGTCAAGGTCTTTTTGGGTGTAGTTTAATTTATTTATATATAAATCTGCTTATTGGGAAAAAGAAAAAAAACAAATAACAAACTATAAAAAGTGCATGACACACTTGGTTCTGGTATAAGCTAATACCCAACCCCATACAACAGCAACTTTTCCAATTTATTAGTTAACCTCCTCCCAGTCCCTAAAGTCTCATAGTCTAACGACTGAAACAGTGAATATTTCGGCAGTCAATACTCATTTAAAATTGTGCTGTATGCCCTGTGTGGCAACAAGGATATATAAGGCATCCAGATATCTAATGTTTTCTTCTTGTTTTTCAGGATGCCCAACTTGCCAGGTAGGAGTTCCATAAGCAAAAGGTTGTGGATCTTGTTGTGCCAAAAAATGAGTGATGGGTCATCATCTGTTTCCAGCAGTGTAAAATGGAGATTTTTGCCAACGCTGTAAAAAAAAAAAAGGCTTCAGCATGAGCATGCCAGCCCAGTTCTCCCCCACCCCAGTGAAACAAATGAAGCCATTGACAACTAAGCTCCCCCCCCCCCCCAAGTCCCCCAAAATAAGGCAAAAACATAACAGGCCTATAGGCCTGAAAACCCTCCCTCCCCTCTCCCCCCTTGCAATCACAGAATTCACATGTAAAGAAAGGCACTTGGAGAAGCTCATCTTCCCCTGTTTCCTCCCCCCAAGGCATCCAAAACCCTCTGTCTCTTACTATGGCCAGGAGCTGGGAAGATGGACCAAGCTCCCAGTGTGTCACGTACACTGCCAGCATTGCTGTGAAAGCAATACTCCGAGAGCAATGCCGTCTCCCTTTACATCACCATCTTTTTACTCTCTATCCACTCAGACTGAGATCTCCACCCCCCTCCTTCTCCTTCACTCCTCTTTTTTCTTTAACCATCTCTCACTCTCCAGTTCTCTCTGTCTCACCACTTGTCCCTCTCATCCTTCCATCTCCCCATCAATCTCCTGCTATCTGGCTCTCTTCTTCCCCCTTTCCCATCATCCCCCCACTGTCGGTTTTCCCCCCAACATCTCCTCTTACTCTTATCCATTCCCCATCATTTCATCCACTCCCTCTCATGTTCTTCCACCAACATCCACTCTGAAATCATCACCCCCAGATATCTCCTCTCTTGATCTTCCAATCACCCTCTCTCCGAAGGACTAGGGAATGGGGGAAAAACTGAAAGGGATTAAGAGGCTGGGTAAGGAGTGAGACAGAGGGGAGAACGATTTTAAGAAAAAATGGTGATTAATGAAAACAAATAAGTCTGAGGGATGCGTGGAACATGGAAAGTTGTTAGGTAGGTGAGAGAAGAAAAGAGGAAGATTGAGGACAGGATGGTGAGCAAAGGGGAGAAGGAGAAGTGACATCTAGCTATGAATGACTAGAGAGGAAGAGAAAAGATGAAAAGGAAAGATCAGTGTCAGAGACAGGGAAGCGAAGGAAGAAGACAGGACGATAGAGAAGAAATGAAAAATGAAAAGAAGACCCTGGAAAAGACTTAGGTGAAGACCAACAAGAGGAAAGTGGAAAAGACTAAAACCAACCCAATTAGGATAATAAAATGACAAAACAAAAACAAACGGGTAGATTTTTAAAAAATATTTGTGCATGCGCTACCCAGCGCACACACGGACATGCGATTTTATAACATGCGCGCACACATGGACATGCGATTTTATAACATGCGCATGCCAGAGTGCGCATGTTATAAAATCCGGGGTGGCACGTGCAAGGGGGGGTTGAAAATTGCAATTTACGCGCTGCGATGAGATCAGACCTCCCCCTTTCCTAACCCCTACCTACCCTCCCTCCCTCTTCCCCTCTCCCCTCTCCTCCCTGACCCCTGAGAAGGCCCTACCCTTTTTTTTTTTTCTTGTTTTAGAACTTACGCCAGCTCTTGAGCTGGTGTAAGTTGCACACACCGGCAGGCTGCCAGCACGCGATTCCCCGGCACAGCGGCAGATGGCTGCTGTACCGGCCGCCTCCAGCTCTGCCCCACCCCCTGGCCCTCCCCTCCCCGCGCGTGGTCGGGCCCCTTTTAAAATGCGTGCGGCGCGTAACGCTCGCCGGGCATTTAAAATCGGGCCAAAAGCAATTTATTCAGTTTTTAGTGATTGAAATATATCAACTTTGGGAATGTGCATTCCTTATATCTTTATATTTTGCTCAGTATATGCCAGGATTGACCAGAGTAGGAGGATTTCTGTTCTGGGCTGCATACCTGTGAGGTAAAGGTCCAAGTCCCAGGAGTGAGGCCCAGCCAGCGCTACAGCTGGGATAAGGTGTCCAGGCAGGAACAGGGTCACTGTCAGCAGTTTTAGACATTGAGGGGGGGCATTATCAGATGGCTCATTTACATGTGTAAAATATGTTTTGCCTGAGTACGTGGCTTTGAAAGTGTCCTCCCCATAATTCTATAATTCATGTATAACTTTGCAGTGTGTGAGGTAAAGAAAGCAGACTTAGGCCTAGATTTTCTAAGACACCGCGGCGCCGTGAATCGCGCGGTACAGGGGGGTGGGGGTGCGAAGTGGGGGGCGGGCCTGCGAAAGCCGGCAGCGATCGCACCTCTGCGGTGCGATCGCTGCTGGCTTTTGCACCCAATAGCGCCATCATAAAAGGTGGCGCTATTGGGCGCGAAATGGGCAGCGAAAAGGGCTCTTACCTTTTCGCTGTCCGCGATGTCCTCGCAGCATCCGCCCCGGTGCCGCCCCGACTCTTCCTGTTCCGGTCTTGATGCCGTCCCTTGACACTTTGAAAAATGACCCCCTTAGACAGAGATAATCTAGAGGTGATGTTTTTCTTTTTTTCATTTATATTTTAATCATTTTTAAACAAACTTTAACATTTGCAAAAAATAAAGAAATATTCTGTATACAGAGCAAGAATAGATAATTTACAAATTATCAACATATAACAACTCACATAGTCATGTAACTGAAAACTGAAAATATGGCTTTTCCTACAGACTTATACTTAACCCTTACGCTCTCCTCTCTCCCTTACTCCTTCAGCCTTGCCCACTAATGTACTTAAATGTACATCCCCTATTTCTTTATCTCCACACCTAACTTTTTGTTGGCAATTATTCGTATCGATTTTATATCAATTGTATATAAGACTTCTATCCCATTTCTTTCTCTCATACCCAGTTTTTCTCTTTTCCAATTGTGTTTTTATAATATTCATTCTATTTATTTATAGACTTATAAATTCAGTGAGATAACAATTTGCTTTGTACCACTATATTATTTTTTCCCTTTCATTGTTCCACTGTTCTCTCCCCTCCCCCCCCAGTTAACAAGTTTATTGTAAAGCACTATTGTATATGTTCGTTAACAAGTTTATTGTAAAGTTTATTGTTCATTGTAAATGTTTATTGTTTATTGTAAAGCACTGTTCCACATGTTCGTTCTATTTGGCACAGCTGCAATGTTTCTGTTAATTGTGAACCGATGTGAGGTTACTAAACAAATGTTGGTATATAAAAACTGCAAATAAATAAATAAATAAATGTGTACCAGGTGATGTTTTTCTATTGAACCTCCTATATTTCACCAAGACTATATACAATACCAGATTGTTAATTTCAGAGACACGATGTGCTTGCATTCTTTACCCCATGTCACCTACTGAGGATAAACTAGTTGACCAATCCATTGTTGACTTCGGTGCAGGTTCTAACATTTGTTTTGTGATTTGGGGTGTGATGAAAGTTAACAGGAGAATTGTTGGCAACAGGGAACATATTTCCTTTTGACCTGGTTGTATATAAACAAAACGCTTCCAGAATCCAGATAAGAAAGGGAATAACATGGAAGGTGCTGAAAAAACTCTATTCCAAACTAATCTGAATCTCATGAATGTGCTGTTAATTCAGGAAATAGAACCCAAGGAGGTTTGTTTTCATTTTGACGTTTATGAGGACCAGATGTGCAACCGAGAGAGAATTTCTACAACAGTTCTCAGCAGTAGCTGCAAGGCAATGCACTGAAATGAGTTTGGGATCCAAGGATTTCAAATCCAGGGATCAAGCAGTCATTCCCAGGGGAATGTAAGAGTTGACAGCACTGTCAGAGAACTCCTCAACCAGATGTGGGAAGAACAAAAAGGCAGTTAGTTCCTAATGTAACTAAGGTCTCGTGAGATTTGGTGTTCTCCTCACCTTTTGGAGTCTGTCCCTGGCAAAGGGTAGGAAGGAATATATGCATTTCTACAGTTTGGGTTTTTAATTCTATGCCCACAAATCATAGAACTCTCTCCACCTCTGATCTCACCCTCTTAGCTCTGTCATGAAACAACAAATATTTATCTCTTGCTTTCCGGGATGTTATTCCACCCCCATAAATTCCATCTTGTGTTTTGGAGTAAAGGATTACTTTGTCACGAAAGAGGGCAGCCGATATGAGTATAGTTCTTATGTAAAGATATGAACCAACAGCTTCAGGCCAAGTAAGTATGCTTAGGATCAGGGTTAGGGCCAGCCGGAGGTCAGGAGCAGGGAGCCAGTTCAAAGCTGGGATACAGGAACAGGCAGGAATCAGGAATGGAGCAGGAAAAAGATGCAGGTAGGAAGAGGAATGAGCAGCAGGATGCACACGTGTCAGGAACAAAGAGGAACTGGAACTGGGTACAAACATCTAAAGAGGTGACCAGAAGCTCATCCTAAGTAAGAGAGACTCCTGGAATACACGTTTCAAATTGGACTATATTTTCATGTAATCCCAGTGAGTGGAAACATCACTATGGATTTATATATTTATTTATTGAACATTTATATTCTGCCATGCCATGAAATTCTCTTCTCTAGCAAATTACAGTATTAAAGCATAAAATAACATCTGGGAAAACAAACATCACGCGCATCACTTTAACAAAATAAAATAATAATTAAAAGACCCAAAAATCAAACAGATAATCAGTCAGCTAATAATTCCTCCCATTGTATTATCCTGCCAATTTTAATCTATAGACTTCTTCCAAAGAAAGTACTTTTAAATAAAAGAGTAGTTGTATAACTTCTCCAGGCTGCCACCTTTCTGGGGTAATGTTAGTATAATTATATTTCCAAGGCAGTGATTCAAACAGTTTCATGCTGGATGTGAATTTTGGCTATGTTTGAAGATAGGTCCAAACTGACCAATATAAGTGACTGTGCCGTAACAATAGTACAAAATATTTAGGAGAAAATATTGCTTATTTTCAAAGAACCAAGGTGGTGATCATTCCCCTCTGGGAAAATCACTTTATCTCTCATTGCCTCAGGTACTACACTCAGATTGTTAGCTCTTTGGGGTAAGGAATTATTGTTATGGAATTTGAATAATGGCGTAAGCCGCTTTGCGCATTATTTGAAAAAAAGGCAGGCTAAAAATACAAAAATGATTAATTGCTATTATTAAATAATCACCAGTAGAACAAATACTGCTCTGTACACAGACAGTGTCCCCTTTATATGAAGCTTGTTTTTAATCAGAATTATGCATTACTTGTCTTCTACCAGGGTTGTCAAGTGCCAGTACATTTATTGTTAGTAAAAAAAAAATGAGCAAAAATTGACATGTCCCTAAAATCTGTAAAAATGAATGTCAGTAAAACTGACACTAGCAACAGGATTTGTGTCTCTGTGGCGTGGCAGTCAGGCTGGGGCCTGCATCTCTGCTGCCATGGGCTCAGGCTCTGTGCAGCTACCACACTCAGCTGTTGGGGACAATTGCTACATGATTCATTCCAGCATTGTGGTGGCCCACCTGCACTTCTCAGGCTTTCTGCATAGGCTGGGTCTGATCACCAGCAGGTATAGCACTGCAAGAAGCAAGAGCAGCTCCTGCAGCAGCTCTTACTGGTTGAAAAAGAGGGTTAGAGTCTCAGAGACTTTCAGAAACCGTCTGCGACTTGACAGCCTGGTTTGTATGGCTGGTCAGGTGGGTCCGGACCCAGTCGGAGAGCAGAGCTAAAACATTGACAACACGTGACGAGGAGCAGCAGGCCTACCCGACTGTAACAACACCTCACCCACAACTACAAGAAACCTATTAGAGCAACCCTTTAGTTAAAACTCATGATTCAAATGCAGAGAATCCTGCACTACACAGAGGAGTGAATCTCGGCTGAATAAGCCCTGCTATTACTACTACTACTTAACACTTCTATAGTGCTACTTGATCTACGCAGTGCTGTACAAAACAACACATAAGAGGCAGTCCCTTCTCGATAGAGCTTACAATGTAATCAAGAACTGCATTCTTTGGACAACGTAAAGAAATTTAAGAGGCTTTTGAAAGATTTTCTGCTCCATCGGGTCTTTTGTATTTTCTAGAATTTATGACCATGACAGATTTTGTTAGGTATGATTTAGGATTTATCTTTGTCTGATTACATTTGTATTATGTGTTTACATAATATTGTTGGGATTGTGGTTTCTATGAAACTTGATGATGTGTGTTTTTGATACGTTTATCATGTTGTTGTTTTAATGATATTATGTATGTATGTTGTAAATCGCCTAGACCTTTTTGTGTTAGGCATTTAATAAGTTTTAATAAATGGAAATGGAAAAATGGAAGACAAACATACAGGTCAAGAGACTTGAGGAATTTCATAACATAAGACAATGGTTAAAATTAGTTAATGAGGCTGAAGGCAAACAATCAGGCTAAAGATTTAAAAGCAGCCTCAGAAAAAGTGGGTTTCTAGATAGGCACAACATAGTAAAACATGTATCTATAAAATATGTAGATTGTCAATAAAAAAAAATATTTTTCATGCACTGGCAATTCTGTCCTGTACCTCAATAAACGTTTTAGGTTGTTTTGTAGGTAAAGGCTTTGTAACAATATGTGGAACACGACAGTATTTTTTGCTTACATGTACAGCTTGTGCTTTTTTCACATCTAAAAGTGACGTTGTCTACTAAACATACAGTACGCACTCATGTAATTCCTTTATGGGTGATAGGAAAGGTGTGCTCTAGAGCTCAGAGCAATGGACTGTGATTCGGCTCACTGAACCAGGGTTCAAATCTTATTTCTCCCGCTAACATTCTTTGTCACTTTATTTCCCCTTTCTTCAGGTAACTTCATAGATTGTAAGCCCTTTTGGACAAGCCTTACTGTATCTGCTAAAATAGTTGTAAACTGCCTTGAGCTAAAATTGGAAACATGGTATGGAAATCCAAAATATTATTATCTTTGAGACTAGAATGATACTAAACAAATAAGAGAGAGTGAACAGACCAAAATCACAAGTAAACTAATACAAAGATTTAAGCAGAGAGAAATGACTCGGCACCAGAAGTCACAGTCCATGTTCGTTCCCAGATGCTCCAGTTCCACCTGTCACGAGATCGCAGACACAAAGAGATCAGTTGTAATACATTTTTCTCATGTCACCACTGGTCCTCCAGTACAAATGTCAGTATTCTCTCCTGGTCTTACTATAGTACCCACTCTTCGCTTTGACCCATTCTCTATTGAAATGGGATTTGGTTCATTCACACTTTGAAGATCTGAATATTATTTTCTCAACTTCAGTCACAGTCTTTGGTTAGTTGAGTGGTTCATGACCCTTCTTCCTGGGTTCCCCCGGGAATAGAAGATTCATCTATTAATAGGTTTGATAAAGTTATAAAACTTCAAGAAAAGGAGTATAACATTTAGCACATGTCACAAGTGAATAAGGTAGTCAAATACAATCATTTCAGAGTAAAGAATTCTCTGTTATGAATGTAAAACCTTTTAAAATAGAGACCCTTTCCCGAAGGGCTTATTGCAGTTCAATGTCTATAAAGTCTTCAAACTCCCCCCCTTCCCGGAAGGCAAGCTAACAGTCTTTGATGAAAAGTAGGGTAGGCAACGGTCTTTAAATCAGGACCCCCAGCCCACGGGTCTGGAACTGGAATCCAACCAGCAGCTTGACAGCCTGCACCAAAGCAGAGACAAACTCAAAAGAGAAACAAATGCCTTCCTTTAAACTGGCACAGGAATAGTTCTTTTATTGTAGCATCTCCTCGAAGGGAAATCAAATCCTCACTGGTTTCTTCCTCCTTCTTGGGCAGCCTTCTCATCTCACAGTGCTCAGAGCTGGGGATTTTTTTTCACCAGGACCCCATTAGGCAGGAGACAGTTCAGAATAGGGCTTCTGGGCCCCGCTCTTTAAATAGTAGATGCAGCATGCGTAAATATCTTCCTGCCCAATTGCAGGACTGCTATTTTCCTGTCACGGCCCTGTCTGTAGTCAGGATCTGATATATTGAGGATTTTTAGAGTCCTTGTCTACCACTTTGTTGGCGTGTTTTGCAATCCATGCATCTCGGTTTCTTCTACAAAGTTCATATCTTATAACATGATTACCTAGATACAAGGTTAATGGCATAAGAGAGCTTGTAAACACACTATGTGGCCCTTTTTTAGCAGCAATAAGCCGCCTGCAAATATTCTGGACCAGAAAATGGTTTTCTGTTGCTGATGATGTGCATGACCCAAAGCTGGCATGGTACAGATTACTCTTTGGGAAACAGAGTAGATGTGAGGTAGCAAACACAGAGGGAAATGAGTGTATCCAATATCATTGTCTGACTTCAGCAAATGGACATACTTTTCCAGATGGACAGTTTATTGTTTCAAACCTTTTATTTGTAAAAACAATGCAGTTTTATTGTATATAGCATGGGCTATGCATCTTTTAAAGAAATAAATAAAAGCATGGGGATTTCTACAGGTTCTGCATAGTCTTTCTGGTTAGGGATATGCCATCCACAGATTGGATGCATAAAATAATACTAGAAAAACTTTATGGAACTGGAGAAGGTAATATTGATGCCTCTTTTATGTTCTGATGTGCTTCATGATCAAAAGCTTTAGTTCTACATGAGCCTTCAAGACCATACAGATCCCTTCCTTCAGATGTGGCCACTTTGAAAAATAGATGCCTGTGGAATCCTGCTGTTAATTTTATATTTTAAAGATGATAGTGCCATTCTCTGCCATCTCTTATGACAGATAATTGCCTTTGCTTGTAGTCTAGTTGTCTTTGTCTTTAGTTTAGGTTGTCTAAATAACATGTGTAGGCAATGACCTGGTGATGGATCCTATTACCTTGAGTACTGTCACTTAAATAATCCAGACTAGGGAATGGATTCAACGTAAATCTGAACTACAGCTGAACTAAGGGGAGGGAGAAGTTCAGACAGTCTGATTCAGACCAGGACAGGCCATGAAGCGACTCGGATAAACCTGTGGCATTTGTCACTCAACTTGAATTGCCATCTTTTTCCCTTGGATCTTTTCGGCCTGGTTTCATTGTGAACATTCAGAGTCACACTTACTTTTGATGTAGTCAGAGCTTTGTATGTCTTTAAATAATCTTTAAAACTTTGAATGTGCAAATACTCCCAGATTTACACTTACATTCAAAGCTTTTCAAGATTTACACTCTTTTCAGATTGTTGGAGTTTACCAGTTTTCACATTAAGCCAACCAATCCAAGCAAATACAAGGTTTTTTGAAAAGCAAATCCCTGATCCAAACTGGTTTGAAGTGAACTCTGATTATCTGAGTAAATTTGAGTCAAACATTGACATGTCCCAACCTGAATTTAAACCCGGTCATAAGAATTCACCCTTTACTAGTTAGGCTCTGAAGATATCTTGTTGCTACTATGTGTTGGATGAATAAAAATGAGTCCATAACTAAGGCTTGAGGCTCAGTTCTTTAGAACTAACCACAGCTGTAAGGTAAGCTGTGCTAGCTCAGGTTTGATATCTGCACAGCTGCTTGTAGCCTCATCAAATATTCGGGAAGCGGTCCATGCTGGCTAATGCTAAACCACTTTTGGAGCAGGGCACTGCTGCACTGCAGTAAAACATCCAGCATAAATCAGAGGGCAGGTGCTTTAGGTCCACTTAATGAATTGGTAGCTGCAAATCAGCTAAGGAGATATGCTCCACCCATGTGTGTAATACTATCTATTTTCACCTGCAAGGCAGACAATAAGTTTAGTAAAGAAAGTGATCTTTCTTCCCTCTCTTTTTTAGGAGCTCTTGCATCATGATGCACTTTCTCAGCTGCCTCGGGACTCAATGCCGAGGCATATCAGAGAGCATAACTCGGTACGGCCAGGCTTGCCACCATAATTTTAACATTCCATTATCAGGGCTGGATTAAAAATGCTGGCACCCATAGAGAGAGTACCATGCCAGCACCCTTCTGAAGCTCTGCCACAGATGGCCTTGGAGCAAGCAGAAATAGGCTCTTGGCCTTTATATTTGCCACCTTCAATATTTGGCATCCTAGGCGGTTGCCTATTTTGTCTCTGCCTAGATTGGGGCCTGTGTAAGACCTCCTTCACAAAGCTCATGTAGGGCCTTGTAAGGTCCCTACTAAGTCTTTTTTTATTTTCCTGAAGTTCAAATAGGCCTTGTGGACTGTTGCCTCGGTAACAGCAGAACCTGCTGCAGTCAGTGTGAATTTGTAGTTTCATTTTGGTTACGTTCCTATTTCTTTCTCCTTTTCTTTATTTCTGTTGAGGAAGATTTCTTTTTTTTTTTTTATCCACCTTTCCCCTATTTTATGGGTCTCCAGTACTGGTCCTACTTTTGTTTTGTTCCTCTGAATTCCTTTAGCTGGGGAACTCAGGCCCTCAACCACAGAACTGCTGAGGAGCCTGGAGCAATCCCCTTAACGTTCCTGTGAATGGAGAGCAGAGTAAAGGGGGAACAGTAGCACCCTTCCGGTGGTAACCATTTGAAATATCACTGAGATATTTTGGGGGAAGAGAAGTTGCAAGAAGGCGCCATTGGGGTACCAAAGGCTTGGAGAAGGCGAAAGGTGGCATCCATCCAGTATTAATCATATACTGTACATGTAACCTTTTTTCTGGGAGTAGTGCTAATTCCAAAGGGCCATAAAATAATTTCTTTATGTGGGCTAGCTCCTCAGTACTGTCCCAAACTCTTTTTTCCCCGGAGGGGGGGGGGGGATTCTTCTCTATGGGGGGACGGGTAACCTTCTTGGCCCAAGCACTGGAGGCCTTCTGTAGTGTGTGTCACTCCTGCTCTTTGGGACAGGTACCTGGACAAAAGAGGCAGGACTCACTGGATGGATGTTCAAAGTAATATTTACTGATAATGGTTGTAGAAAAATGAATAAAAAGAATAAATAAAATGTCCAAATACATCCAGATTCCTTGTCTTTGGTGTAGTACAAGTTTAACTGATGTATCCCTCTGTGGGAGTGTCCCTTCATATTGAAACTCGGAACTGGAACTCCATCCATGGTTTGCAATGAATGTAGGACCCAAGGTGGCTGGTTTATCCTAACTAGGGCGGGCGCCCTCTTTCCCACAGTACCCAATGTAAAGAAGGGCACTCCCAATCTTCACCTGCCCGTGACCCGTGTCCCAGGGTGGAAACTCCAATTGGATCTCCAGATAGTGGCCTTCTCCTCCTCTCTCCTCTTCAAAAGAATAATTCTTCACCCCCTTGGGGGAAGGTCCGGTTCTGGAACCGCTACTACAGTCCAGATCTGGGCAAGAAAGGGGGCAACAAAAATATTTCCTTCCCAAAAGATGGAAAAAACGTAATCTAGCCAAAAATACTGTATAAGAAGCTACTATAAACCAGGTTCCTGCCCCCACGAGCTTATCACGTGTTGGAGCCATACAATGTGGACAGAGCGGCATCTGGATTTGAGTGATGTGTTATGGACCTGTCAAAAAGAGGTTTTTAACCCTGCAGAAACTGCAAGCTGCCTCAGCCGAGGTGAAAAGAATATAAAAATGCTCTCCTGTGAATGACAAATGTTCTGCAAGAGCCAGCATCCAGCAGGCCCAGTTGGGAAAAGGGCTAAACTGTTTAGCCTGCCCAGAGAACAGCACTACATAGGCAGCAGAGGAAGAAGCCAGGCTATTTTAACCCATGGACATTGTACCAGTTCTCAAAGGGAAACAACCCACATTGTTTCCTTTTTGAAAATGAGCAGGTGCAAAGTGTGCATGTTAAAAGCATCCATGTGCTTTGCACCTGCTGATGTGTGGGTGGACAAAACTGTGCATGGAAATCCCATGCACGTGTGCTCTTTTTCTCCCCGACCTAAACACACTCATGGGAACGCCTCTTGTTTTTTGTTTTTTTTAATATGGCTAAAAGTAAGCGCGCTACGTTATCCATGCACACTTTTAGCTGTATTTGCAGAGGGCAATTTTTGGTCAGACCCTTTTGCTCATGTAAATAAATACCTTTTACAAATTACCCTCTCCGAGTTAGTAGCGTTATCTTAGTGACTGCTGTAATCTAAGGCTGGCAATTCAACTGTCATGCAAGTTTCTCTCCAGCAGTGGTTCTCAAACAATAACTTTATCCGCCGCCTCCCCTCCCCCCCTAAAAAAATAAGTCCTACTCGCTGGTGAAATCGGCTCCTTGAAAGTGCAGTATAATGTACTGCAATTGAAATTACGTCAAATCAAATATCTTGCACCCACCACCACCACCACGAACACAAGCAACTTGGGAACCAGAGCTCCACAAAATTGTGCCATAGAAGAGGGCTGAGCAAACGTTTTGAGCCCTTTCATCCATACAATTTGCTGGTGCCCTCTGCCCCATTAAAGTTGAGTTTATCATACATACATACATACATACCTACAAATATATGTATACAAACAAATATAGATATAAATTTATATACAAATTGGTATCCTGGCTTCAGGGCCTGGTGTTAGTCTCTTGCCATCCAATCAGCAGTTGGAACATTTGTCAAGTAGAAGGCAAGCACAGGGCCAGCCAGAAGCTCAAGGTTCCAGTTTTGATTCTCTTCAGGTTGCTGGAAGGAACAAACAGATGAAAAATGAATAACTAGTTGAATTGATAAAAATGGATTCCAGTGAAGCACAGCACACTACTGTAGATCTGGGCTGGCAGCTCTTGCTTTTAAAGTGCTGAAATCCACAAGCCTTCTCAGAAGCTGGTGTCGGGGGTGCCACCTGTGATACATCACTGATGCTTTATGCTCAACCAAAATGTTTAGTCAGTAAAATGTAATTCGGTTGTTTCAACAACAAAGGCGGATCATTTCTCTGTAGCAAAAGAAGGGGGGAAATCCAGCCATCTGTTCAATATCCAAAAGAAACTAAAAGGAGCATAAAAGCTTCAGGTTCCAACAATCCTCTGCCGTCGAGAATCTACATTATATTACTGTGGCCAAAAGGTTCCACCAAATAATCCAAAAAGCATAAACAGTGTACAAATCGTATTTTAAATCATTTCTGCCCGCACACCACCACAGCAGACATTGTCTAGGTTGTAGAGTAAATGCACTGCTGTCATTAAAGTAAGAAGAGCTAAAGTATTATGCCCCGGCTCATATAAATAAAGCTGCTTCCTGCACTCTCAGGAGTATACTTACCCCGAGTAAGAACGGGGATGATCCAGGGTTGTTGCAAAGGGTAAGCAAAACAGGCGGCCACCAGGGGGGCGCCAAACTGGGTTGCGGGGGAGTCAAAAGACGATTGCGCTGGTGGCATGGGAGGACATAGGCAAGAGGTGTGAGTTGCACACACCCCCCACGGCCCCCTCCCTTATACTCCCCCCATCAGCTCCCTGGACATCTGCACGCTCCCCGGGCTGGCTGATAGTGACCCAGCCTGTCCCAACATGGCAGTGGCCATGGAGGAGGGTAAGAGCTGCCGTGAGTGCTACTACAGGAGGTACTGACCGCAACCTTTGCCTGTGGCACCCATTTTGCCCGGCGATGGTCCTGAGTTGATCATTAGCAGAAATAAAGCAGAAGTCTGCTTAGAGCGGGGACACTTTCCTTCCTGTCACTGTTTACCAGAAGACTATAAAATCCGCGGGGCAGGCAAATAGCCCAAATCTACCCCTGGCGAAAGTGAAATACTGCAGTAATCGTGTCCCGATTTGGGGGGACTTCCACCCTGCCTGAAAACTCAGAGGCATTGGGAGATACCAAACCCTAATCCAGCCTTGCCTTGCTGGCATTTATTAAAAACTGTCCTATGCTGAAGCGGTCGCCTGAATACTACACTCAAGATTCATTACTGTCAACTCACTCGAAATTATGTTTATTAATGATATAAATTACCATAGGCCGACTGCTGGCGTTGAAAAGCCTGCCTTTTGCATTCGACAAGCATGAATAATGGAGAAGCTCACACCGCATTTGGTACACATGAGTAACCTTTTATTCCCAGAACCCCAAGTGCCAACTGCAGGAAGGCCTTGCCGCATTCCTCGCTGAAATCACCATTTGCTCTGCGGGGGGGGGGGGGGGGGGGGGGGTGAGTGGCGAGGAGCCGGCGATTGAATACCCAGATAATTGAACTGCAGCCTGTTGGACACCAGTTTATTAGGCATGGCGCATGAGATGATATCATACTCTCATTTCCCCATTTAATTGTTGTTTTCGGTAGAAACTCCAGAGCTACTGCCTATTAAGAGGGGGTTAGAGTGAATGAGTATATCAAACTTAAACACTGGGTTTAAAAAAAACAACGGAGGAGTAAATGTCACGTGTTAACACGAAGCCAAGGAGCTGCCCTCATTAAAGACTAACCTGGGTTTTCTGGCATTTTAACACAGTACGGGGAATTCAGCACGCAATATTTTCAAATTCTGCAAAATTCTGCGTTCTTTGGTTGTCAAAATAACACAATATTGTCATTATCTTTGAGAAATAATGACTTACAAGGAAGAGCTCTAACCAGATTGTTATGCTTTCATGCAAGATGGAGTGTAATAGGAACAAGTATGTACCATATTGCCTGGAAACTTCTTTCTCAATAAAAAATTTTAAAAATAAATTGTAATACAGAAAAAGTTAGCATTGAAAGAGGCAGAATTTTTAATTTTTTTTGTGTGCAAAATTCGCCCAGGAGTAACTGTAATAGTACATTATAAGGCCCAGACCATCCCAGACCTGACTCACTCCCAACAATCCCCCGCTGTCTTCCTCCCCCACTAGGTTTGACCCCATCCCTACTGTCTCCCTTCCCCCAGACTCAACCCCACCCCACTCACAACGCTCTCTCTCTCTCTCTCAGGCTCAATCCCTCTACTTACTCGCTCAGTCCCCCTCCTCTAGCTCTCTCTCTCCATCTCTTACTGCATCCCTCCACAGCTCTCTCTCTATCCATCTCTTTCTCTCTGTTTCTGCATCCCTCCACAGCTCTCTCTATCCATCTCTCTCTTTCTCTCTGTTTCTGCATCCCTCCACAGCTCTCTCTCTTTCCATCTCTCTCTCTGTTTCTGCATCCCTCCACAGCTCGCTCTCTCTTTCCATCTCTCTCTCTCTCTCTCTGTTTCTGCATCCCTCCACAGCTCTCTCTCTTTCCATCTCTCTCTCTGTTTCTGCATCCCTCCACAGCTCTCTCTTTCCATCTCTCTCTCTCTCTGTTTCTGCATCCCTCCACAGCTCTCTCTTTCTTTCCATCTCCCTCTCTCTGTTTCTGCATCACTCCACAGCTCTCTCTCTGCCCTTTCCTCCCAGCTCTTTCCCCCTCAGCTCGTTCTCCCCCCCCCCCCCCCCCCAGGCCAGACCATTAACCCCACCAGCTTCTAGCCTTTTAATTCAGCTAATGATGCCTTCTTATTCCAGCCCGCAGGGGTCGATGCAATCACCTTCTTCTGGTCCCTGAGCCAAATTCTGTGTGAAAGGGAAATTCTGTGCCAATTCTGCACTGTGCAGTTGTGCAGAATTCCCCTAGGAGTAAGTAATGTCAACAAATCACTACTTAATATAGAAGCTTGACATAAAAAATAATATAGAACAGAATACATATACTATTTTGTCTACAAAATTTAGCACATACTAATAAGATTCTTCTGCTTTCCAGTAGATAGCCATATCGCTCCTGGATAAACTAAATTCTTTACGGCTTGTGATAACTTTCATAGGCTCAGCATTAAAAAAAAGAAATCAAAAGTTGACGTCATACCTGTGGTTTTCACCTCTTCAGATGTGGCCTGTATGTTACAGCAATAATTTTTTGGTAGGAGAAAAAAAAGTACTAGGAATTAAAAAAAAGAAACAGTTCTACAAATGAAAAAAATATAACAAAATGTTGAAATGTAATTTTGTGAATTTCTTTCTACACTGAACCTGACACAATGAAAACTTACTATGAGCACTGCGTGTTCTGATACACTAGATGAAGCTCTGAGAGGGAATGCCTTATAGCAAATTACGTTCATGACCCAGTCACCTGCTGAAGTGGTGGCAGAACATTCACGAGCCCGATTCCAGGTTGCTTGCACTTTAGATAATAATTACAGCCTCCATTAAATAGCAAACTGTTAAAGTAGCCACAGCATGGGACTGCCTATTCCAGGCGCAGAGGGAAGATAATAGCAGGCTGCCTCTCAGATTCTGAATTAATTATAACACTTCATAGGGTCCCATTTTGAATAGCTCTTGCATTTATAGTGTGTTGATGCCTTTTCCAGTCAAATTTCTATTTTCCTATTAAATCGGAGGCGACCAACATACATTTTTATTTATTTATTTATTTATTTATTTCTTTTGTATACCGACATTCGATCGAGATATCACATCGGTTTCCAGATAACTAAAGGAATAGGGTGGTAACAGCCCTATTTTACATTATAACATGGTATTAAATAGATATAAGAATATTTTACATTATAACATGGTAATAAATATAACAAGAATATTTTACATTATAACATGGTAATAAATATAACAAGTTGTAACAGAACTAACAGGAGTACATGGAACATTAGACTATAGTATATAACATATGTACATAAATGGCTTGTTGATGAGGATAAATTATGGTAAGGACAGCAGGGAGTGTAGAGGGGGGAGGGGAGAGGGGAGAGGAAGGGATGTGTGGGAGGAAGGTAGTGATAGGGAGGGAAAGGGTGGTGGGAGATGCTTGTGTAGGGAGGGAAAGGTGTGGGGCGAGATGCTTGTGGAGGGGGCATGGAGTGGATGGTGCGATTGGGCGGGTTATGTGTCGGGTGGGAAAGCTTTTAAAAATAGCCATGTTTTGAGGTGTTTTTTGAAGACTTGCAGTGAAGGTTCGTTTCTGAGACAGGTGGGGAGGGTGTTCCATAAGGTGGGGCCCGCTATTGTTATGGCTCGTTTGCGGGTGACGTTGAGGTGTGCAGCTTTGAGATTGGGGACGGCTAGGAGTCCAGTGTTGGTGGATCTGAGAGTTCTTTGAGTGGGGTAAGGTTGTATTCCGTTGTTTAGCCAGTCCATTTTGTTGTTGTTTATTTTTTTGTGCATGAGGGTGAGGGTTTTATACTGGATTCTTTGTGTAATGGGTAGCCAGTGGAGTTCTTTGAGCGTGGGTGTGATGTGAGGGGATTTTTGTTGTTAGAGATGATTCTGGCGGCAGCGTTCTGTAGAACTTGGAGGGGTTTGATGTGTATTTCTGGTAGTCCGAGGAGGAGGGAGTTGCAGTAGTCGAGTCTTGACAAGATAATTGATTGGAGGACTGTTCTGAAATCGTGCTCTTGGAGAAGGGGTTTGAGTTTTTTTAGTGTCTGCAGTTTGAAGAATCCATCTTTGATTGTATTGGAGATGTGTCGTTTAAAGTTGAGTTGGCTGTCAATTGTTACGCCTAGGTTTCTTGTGGACGGCGTGAGTGAGGTTTGTGAGATTTGTGGCACTCCCGGGTTGATTGAGTTTCCTGGGTGGTCAGAGGGGGTGCACATGAGTGGATAGGAGGGATGGTCATCGTGGATGTGAATGATTTCTGTTTTGGCTTGGTTGAGACATAGTGATAATTGAGATAGTAAATGGGATAAGTTTGAGCTGAGTTTGTTCCATTTTTCCATAGTGAGTTGAATGGAGTTGTTTATGGGGAGTAATATTTGTATGTCGTCTGCATAGACAAAGTAGGTGAGGTTTGCCTCTGATAGGTATTTGCATAGTGGGATGAGATATATGTTGAAGAGGGTTGATGATAGGGAAGAACCTTGTGGGACTCCATGAGTGAGGGGCACTTGTGAGGATTCAGATGAGTTCATCTTGACGATGTAAGATCTGTTTGAGAGGTAGGATTTGAACCACTTGATTGTGGTGTCTTGGAGACCAATTTCTTTAAGTCTGGTGAGGAGTGTTCTGTGATTGATGGTGTCGAAGGCGGCTGATATATCAAGAAGTATCAGGAGGAACGATTTGCCTTTGTCGCGGCCTTTGAGGATGGTATCGGTGAGGGAGAGGAGGAGGGTTTCAGTGCTGAAGAGTTTTCTGAAACCATGTTGTGCAGGCTGAAGAACATTAAAGGTTTCAAGGTGGTCTGTGAGTTGATTGTTGTCTGTTTTTTCGATGATTTTTGCTAGGAATGGGAGGTTGGAGACTGGTCTGTAGTTTGCTGGGTCGGATTTGTCGAGTTGAGGCTTTTTGATGATTGGTTTGATGATGGCGTTTTTGAGTTTTTCTGGGAAGATTCCTTGTTCTAGGGATAGGTTGATGATGTAGGTTATTGGTTTGACAATAATCTCTCTGATGAGTTTTAGGGTTTTGATGGGGATGGGGTCTAAGGAGTGGGATGCAGGGTTGGTTTTTCTGATGATAGGTTCAATTTCTGTGGTAGCAACGGGAGTGAATTGTGACCATGAGTGGATAGGAGGGGGGGTGTCAATTAAGTCATTGTGGGTTTGCGGAATCTTGGCAATGATGTTGTTGACTTTATCCTTGAAGAATTGTGCTAGGATCCTACATCTAGGATCCTACATCTACATCTAGGATCCTTGATCCACAAGGCCAGACAATACACAATAGACATGAACAGAACTTCTTTTTAAAAAAAAAATTGTATTTATCACCTTTTCAAAATACGACTGTTATAGAGTCCATCAAGCTAGGGTGAGAGAACATAGTAGAAATGTCATCTTTGTGAGACTTTCCTCACTCCAAATAACGTCAAGTCTTCACCAAGGTGTACTGAGCTGTTCGTATGTCTAACTCTAAATGTGAAAGTGGGCCCCACACCCTAAACCACCACTAATACCTCACCTTGACCTATTAGGTCGCCATCCTATAGAGATATAAATACTTAATTACTATGAGGGCCTTGTAGATAGTCTCTCTGTCTCATATCACACTGTGTTTTTCACATGTGGATGTCTTTTCATGTATAATCCCCATAGTTTTTTTCACTCTGTTGGGTTCTTTGTAAATATACAGAGAAGGTAAATAAAAAGAGTAGGCTCCAAGGGCACAAACTGGCCCCGCTGAACAACTTTATCGCTCAAAAAAGTGACAGTAATTTATCATTTCAAAAGATATTAAAACAAGGCGATACTCCATGGAACTAACAGCCAGCAGATTCTAAACAGATTGTAGAAAGTACTTTTTCACTCAGTGCACTGTCAAGCTGTGGAATCTGTTACCAGAGGACATGGTCAAGGCAACTAGCATAGCGGGGTTTAAAAGAGGTTTGGACAAGTTCCTGGAGGAAAAGTCCATAACACATTATTAGCTAGATAAGCTATTGTTATCTCCGGGAGAGAGTAACAGGAAATGGATCTACTTTATGGGACCTGCCAGGGACTTGCATCCTGGATTGGCCACTGTCAGAGCCAAGCTGCTGGGCTTGATGGACCTGCATCTGACCCAGCATCGCAATTCTTATGTTCATACGTTAATTGAGGAAGTTCAGAAATATATAGGACGCCACTTTCTATTTAACATAACACTTATAGGGACATTTCAAGAAAAACTGAGCACCAAACTGCAACACTCTAAGGCCTGGATTTTCTATCTTCGCAAAGGTTTGTGAATCGCACGGTAACGGGGGGCGGGGGGTTTGAAGTGGGGGAGGGGGCGGGCCTGCGAAAGCCAGCAGCGATCGCACCACCGCGGTGTTATCGCTGCCGGCTTTCGCACCCAATAGCGCCACCGTGAAAGGTGGCGCTATTGGGCACACTACTGGCGGCGATAAGGGGTCTTGCCTTTTCGCCGCCAGCAAAGTTTCCGCAGCGTGCACCCCGATGCCGCCCCAACTCCTCCTCTTCTGGTCCCGACTTCACCCCTATCTAGCTATCACACGCAAAAAGGGACTTTTCGCGTGCGATAGGGATAGAAAATGATCCCCTAAGTCTCATTTATAAGAATTGTCTTTGCTTCTTCTGGTCAACCTTGGCTACATCATGGAAATCCCTGACTTTACACTGAAGGAAAAATCCAGTCCGGATCCAAGGCTAGAGTAACAATGAGAGTTGAGGGGGTTAATCCAACTGTATCAGGAGTTTCCAAACTCAGAGATAATCAAACTATCATCAGATATTGATTGAAATTCTCCCTGCTGAAGCTCAGGATCTTTTTTCTTAAATGAGGCACATATTAAACCCTAGCAACTGGAGGAAGAGACTGCTCCGGCACTTTTAGCCCTTCCATCAGATATTTTTCTAAACATTTCTGCCGCTGAAACCACAGATAACTTGAGGAAATGAATAAAGTGAAGATTATGCCTTCTCTCACTCTTCTCTCACTCTTCTCAATATTTTCCCTTATTTATTAAATAGGTGTTTTCCTTAATAACAGCTTCTTGCTTGACTTCCATTTGTCTCAGTTTATAAACAGAATTACACAAACGCTCATCCCCATCAACTCTAACATTTTCTAGAACCAAAATTCTACTCTTCAGTGAAAGATTTTGGATATCTGCACAGGAACAGTCTTTGGAAGACCCTCAGTAGCCTCCCAAATAGATTTGCGTCTAAAAACCAAAGGTCTCACCATACTGAAGGCTCTTTGCATAATATCTCTGGATCCCCCAAAATCTTATGAGTCAAAATCACTTCCTGAGATTCAACTCCGTTGCTGCCCTTGTACCCACTACAACTTCCTTCAAATCTGGCAAGTTCACGCCCCAAAGCTGCCGTTCCCTGCTCTCCAATTGCATTCCCTTCAGCTGGGGGCATTCTGATCACATCATGCGAAGACACCCAGCTCACTTACATCCTGGATGCCCGTTCTGCAGCTGGCTCTGTTGGAGGGGTTCTCAAAGCCAAGCTCACAGAAGCTTCCGAGCCTGTTGGAGACAGAGCACATCTTCCTCCCCCCCACCCCTCCCCCTCCCGCCAACCTTATCATCATCTGTCAGAGTTACTGCAGCAATGACACAAGACTCAATAACACCCACCATCTGCAGCAAGGATGGGGGACACAGACTGGCTCCAGTCCTGCCTTTCCTCTTCCTTACCATCAAGAATAAAAAAAAAGAAACAGAAATAAAAATTAGAAGTAGGGTGAAGGATCGTGGACGAGAGACTCAGAATGTTGGTAACCATTTTGGAATCCCCAATGACGTGAACAAGACTTCTTCACAATATCAGTTGCTTCTCCAGAACTGATGAACAATCTGTGACCTGTATTGGAAGATCATCACCATTACATACGAAGGGTGGCAACCACAGTGTGCCAGTTTCTGTCTGTGCTCAGCTTTCCTCTTTGCTCATGTTTCTAGATCTTCACCAATTTTTTTAACAATATCACCTCCAACTCCTGCTCCCTGCTTTCCTTTGGCTCTTTAGCCTTCTAGCCTATCATGCACTCCAGGACTGAATTAGCTAATTTGTCGCAGAACCTCTGAGTGCATGACCAGCAAATCTCATATTCCTTTTGATTAGATCTTCAGACAGAGATCTTGGAAGACAAAGCCTCAGGGATGAGTCTCTGCCAACCCACTGACCTGGAACCTTTTCTCATTTCAGTTGCAAATGGAAGGTGGAGGCCTCTACTGGCACCGACTTAGTACCAGGTTTTTGGTTTTTTTTAGAAAATAATCAAAGCAAAGCCCTGTAAAAGGGACGGACAGTAAAAAGGCATTTCTAATAATCCCCTGCAGTACTTTATCTTCCAAGGTGATATGCTTTTAAGGTAAAGCAATAGAGCTCAGATTTAATAGGTAATGTCATCCCATGAAGCGTTTTGCATTGAAATATTGGAAAGGTTCATGAGACCAGGAAGGAAGCATAAAGGATTCTGGCAGATTTATGAATCACAATGCTATTTATTTCTGCTGCAAGACATGATTTTTGAAGCGACTCGGGCTTTTAAAACTTAATAGAATGAACATTTTGGTGTGCAGCGTGCCCTAAGGTTTTCAGGCATCCCTTTCATCTGCAGTTAAAAATGAAAGAGAATAATTTACAGGTGGGACTCCACATATTAAGTTATATATAATAGTTTTACCCTTGGTGGAGTAGCCTAGTGGTTAGAGCTAGTAGACGACAAAGCAGAGAGGGTAGAGGTCAAAGCCCACTGCTGCTCCTTGTGACCTTGGGCAAGTCAATTCACTTTTCATTGCCTCAAGTACAAAGTTAGAGCCTGATTCACTGGGAGAAGAGCCTTAGGGGTAGATTTTCAGACCGCGCGAATAGACGTACTTTTGCAGGCGCATCAGGCGCCAGCAAAAGTACGCGGGATTTTAGTAGATACGTGCGGAGCGGCGCATATCCGCTAAAATCCGAGATCGGCGCGCGCAAGGCTATGGATTCTGTATAGCCGGCGCGCGCCAAGCCGCGCAGCCTACCTCCGTTCCCTCCGAGGCCGCTTCGAAATCGGAGCGGCCTCGGAGGAACTTTCTTTTGCCCTCCCCTCACCTTCCCCTCCCTTCCCCTACCTAACCCACCCGCCCGACGCTGTCTAAACCCCATCCTTACCTTTGTCGGGGGATTTACGCCTCCCAGAGGGAGGCGTAAATCCCCGCGCACCAGCGGGCCGCTAGCGCGCCGGGACGCGACCTGGGGGCGGGTCCAGAGGGCGCGGCCACGCCCCCGGACCGCCCCGGGCCGTAACCAGGCCCCCGGACCCGCCCCCGAAACGCTCCCGACACGCCCCCAAAACGGTGCTGTGCTCGGTCCCGCCCCCGACATGCCCCCCTCCGAAAACCCCAGGACTTACGTGAGTCCCGAGGCTCTGCGCGCGCCGGTAGGCCTATGTAAAATAGGCTCACCGGCGCGCAGGGCCCTGCTCGCCTAAATCCGCCCGGATTTGGGCGGATTTAGGCGAGCAGGGCTCTTAAAATCCGCCCCTTAGTGAATCAGGTCCTTAGATTCTAAGTCCTCTGGGGATAGGGAAATACCTGTGGTACCTGAATATAATTTGCTCTGAAGTGGCTGAAAAGCAGAATATAAATAAATAAATAAATAAATAAATAAATAAATAAATAAATAGAATAAGCAGTGTCAAGTTTGTATCTGTCCATTTAGAGCTAAGGGCACCCATTTGACTCAGACCACTGGGACAAAACGCGGCATGTCGAAGGTTTCTGTAAATAATGTGCTTGTACAAATGAGACAGGTTTGGTATTCCACCCTCACATTTGAGCTTTGTACTATGTCCGTGTGAGAAAACAAGTTTTAGCGTGCACGCTAAAATACAATTAACATCCTGGCCCAATGTTTCACAATCAGCGTGCCGTGGCAAACTGGTGTGCCACGGAAAAGTCACCATTGCCTGATGCTCAAATCCAGGCCAGCACCTGGGCTCTGCTCTCAGCGCCTTAAAGCAAAAAAAAAACCCCAAAAAACCTGCAATGGCTCTTAAACCTGTAGGAGCTCCTTTCTGAGAACATGTGTAATCTTCCTCTTAACTACAGCATGAGCTCCAGCGTGATAAGGGCAGCATTCAGGGCACAGATGGCTGGGCTTCGCTTAATGCAGTGCACACACTAGTGCACACAGCACCTCCTCATCTTCCCCATCCTGAGCCTCAGAGGAGGTCAGCCGCTGTCCAGGCTGAGTCAGATGGGAAGGAGAGCATGCACTGAGCACTGGATGTGACTAACTCTGTGCTGGGAGCAGCAGCAGTGGGGGAGCTCTGGCAGCCACCTGCAACAGCAAAAGTAAATGAGCTGGCTGCCCTTACTACACTGACTTCTCCCTTGAGGGAGCATATGCAGGGAGCTGGTCTATAGTGATGGGTTCATGCGTGTTTCTATCCCCTCTCTCTCTCTCTTTGTTTCCAAATTTAGAAGAAGGACTGGTGGGGCTTTTAGTGCATTCCTAGCTCTTGTGTTGGCCCATATGAGACCTCTCCATGTCTACACTGCCTGCTCCATGGAGGGTGATATGCCACACTTTTTGTTTATGTAGGTGTGCTTTGGGCTTGAAAAGGTTGAGAAGCACTGCTCTGAAAACACTTAATTGGACATGGGGCAGATTTTAAAAGTTACGCGTGCGGCCTACATTTGTGCACGCTACCCGGCGCGCACAAATGTATGCCCGATTTTCTAACATGCTATAAAATCAGGGGTCGGCGCGTGCAAGGGGGTGCACACTAGTGCACCTTGTGCGCGCCAAGCCCTTGTCGAGACCAGCTTCCTTTCCCCGTTCCCTCCCCCCCACCTTCCCCTCCCTTCCCCTACCTGTCCCGCCCCCCCAGCCCGAAACCACCCCCATACCCTTGTTGTAGAAGTTATGCCTGACGCTGTGCCGGAGTCCTCGGTCACGCCTCCAAGACTGCCCCCGGACCGCCCAACCACCCCATCATGCCCCGCCCTCCTGCCTGCCCATTCAGTAAAGCCCCGAGACATATGCATGTCCCAGGGCTTTATGCGTGCCTGCGGGCCTTTCGAATATAGGCCTGGCACACATAACCCCCCTACGCGCGTAAATCCTCCTGGAGGATTATGTGCACTCTGGAGCTCATGCGCGTAAATCCTTCCTCCCCCCCCACCTTCCCCTCCCATCCCCTACCTAACCCGCTCCCCAGCCCTACCTAAATCACCCCCCCCTATCTTTATTTCATATGTTGCGCCTGCCGGCTGAGTGCCAGCACGCGATCCCCAGCACAGCAGCTGTGCCGGAGGCCTCGGTCCCGCCCCCGGACTGCCCTGCCCCTTTTTTCAAGCCCCAGGACATACACGTGTCCCGGGGCTTGTGCGCGTCGCCAGGCCTATGCCTTTATCTGCATGTTTATTAACCCTTCAAAAAAGTGAAGCAGATTTGTGAGGCAAGACTTGCTTTGGATAAAGCCATGTTGACTTTGTTCCATTAAACCATGTCTTTCTATATGTTCTGTGATTTTGATCTTTAGAACACTTTCCACAATTTTTCCTGGCACTGAAGTCAGGCTAACTGGTCTGTAGTTTCCCGGATTGCCCCTGGAGCCCTTTTTAAATATTGGGGTTACACTGGCCACCCTCCAGTCTTCAGGTACAATGGATGATTTTAATGATAGGTTAAAAATTTTAGCTAATAGATCTGAAATTTCATTTTTTAGTTCCTTCAGAACTCTGGGGTGTATACCATCCGGTCCAGGTGATTTACTACTCTTCAGTTTGTCAATCAGACCTACGACATCTTCCAGGTTCACCGTGATTTGGTTCAGTCCATCTGAATCATTACCCATGAAAACCTTCTCTGAAACGGGGATCTCCCCAACATCCTCTTCAGTAAACTCATAGCACAGAAATCGTTTAATCTTTCTGCGATGGCTTTATCTTCTCTAAGTGCCCCTTTAATCCCTCGATCAGTTAATGGTCCAACTGACTCCCTAGTAGGCTTTCTGCTTCAGATATATTTTTTAAAGTTTTTACTGTGAGTTTTTGCCTCTACGACCAACTTCTTTTCAAATTCTCTCTTAGCCTCTTATCAATGTCTTACATTTAACTTGCCAAAGCTTATGCTTTATCCTATTTTCTTCTGTTGGATCCTTCTTCCAATTTTTGAATGAAGATCTTTTGGCTAAAATAGCCTCTTTCATCTCACCTTTTAACCATGCCGGTAATAGTTTTGCTTTCTTTCCACCTTTCTTAATGTGTGGAATACATCTGGACTGTGCTTCTAGGATGGTATTTTTTTAACAATGTCCATGTCTCTTGCACACGTTTTACCTTTGTAGCTGCTTCTTTCAGTTGTTTTCTATTTTTCTCATTTTATCAAAGTTTCCCTTTTGAAAGTGTTGCGCTAGAGCCGTGGATTTACTTACTCTCCCTTTTCCAGTCATTAATTCAAATTTGATCATATTATGATCACTATTGCCAAGCGGCCCCACCATTGTTACATCTCTCACCAAATCCTGTGCTCCACTGAGAATTAGATCTAAAATTGCTCCCCTCTCTCGTCGGTTCCTGAACCAATTGCTCCATAAAACTGTCATTTATTCCATCCAGGAACTTTATCTCTCTAGCATGTCCTGATGTTACATTTACCCACTCAATACTGGAATAATTGAAATCTCCCATTATTACTGCACTACCAATTTGGTTAGCTTCCCTAATTTCTCTTAGCATTTCACCGGCCGTCTCACCATCTTGGAGTGACACAGAAGCATTATGGAGTGACACAGAGGAAATATGACATCCTCCGTTATATTTGCCATTCTCTTCCTAATAATTCCTAACATTCTGTTCACTTTTTTGAATGCCACAGCACACTGAGCCGATGATTTCAATGTAATTTCAACTATTATGCCTAGATCTCTTTCCTGCGTAGTAACTCCTAAAATGTAACCTAACATTGTGTAAATACAGCATGGATTATTTTTCCCTATATGGATCTCCTTGCAGTTGTCCACATTATATTTCATCTGCCATATGGACACCCAATCTTCTAGTCTTACAAGGTCCACCTACAATTTATCACAATCCACTACTCTGAATAATTTTGTGTCATCTGCAAATGTAATCACTTCACTCATCCTATTTTTTTCAGATCATTTATAAATATATTAAAAAGCACCAGTCCAGGTACAGATCCCTGAGACACTCCACTGTTTACCTCTTTCCACTCAAAAACACACCACCCAATCCTTTTAACCAGCTTGCAATCCACAAAAGGACATCTCCTCCTATCTCATGACTTTTTAGTTTTCTTAGACGCCTCTCAATGAGGGACTTTGTGAAACGTCTTCTGAAAACCCAAACACACCACATCTACCTCTTCACCTCTATCCACATGTTTATTCACCTGTTCAAAACAATGTAGCAGATTTGTGAGGGTAAATCCATGCTATTAAATCTTGTCTATCTATATGTTCTGTGATTTTATTTTTTATAATAGTTTTAACGATTTTTCCCAGCACTGAAGTCAGACTCATTGGTCTATAGTTTCCTGGATCACCTCTGGAGCCCTTTTTATATATCAGAGTTACATTGGCCACCTTCCAGTCTTCAAATACAATTGATGATTTGAATTATAGGTCACACATTTCTTGTAATAGATTTGAAATTTTATTTTTTAGTTCTTTCAGAACCCTGGGATGCATATCATCCAGTCCAGGTCAGTTCATCCAAATCATCTGCGAGAATCTTCCCTAATATAAGATCTAATCTTATAGAGCAGACTCCACAATCCACTGCGAAGGGGTACCAAAACTGTCACTGGAAAAAGTCTCCAAATTGATTTAAAAGAGGCCAAAACAAGCTTAAAGGCTGGAATAGGGAACTCAATGGGAGGATGACTCCTATATGGGAGAACTTCTGTACACTTTTCCCTTAAATTAGGAAAAAATATATAAGACAGGAGGCAGAGAGCTCCTGCTTCAACAAAATCCAAACTAAAATCCACAACCTGTTAACTCAAGTTCCAAACTAAAAATCCACGAGGAAGGATGGTGCTTTGGGATGATAAACAGCAAAGTGACACTATCTGCTGTCCCCACATGGGGGAGCAAAACCCAAATCTCTCTCACTTATTTCTACACAGAACCTCCCCAATCAATTGGTACACTCCTTGTAGTTAGGGAAACCAAAGGTTCCCCACACAACTATATTTCAGAAATCTTGTCAGAGTGTCTGATGAATGTCATCTGTGATTTATAGGGGTAGACTGCAAAAAAAAAATCAAGAAATAGAGGAGTAGCCCAGTGGTTAGGTCAGTGGAAAGGAAGTACGAACTAAGAAAGCCAGGGTTGAAATCCCTTTTATCCTACCAAGGCTTCTTGTGACCTTCAGCAAGTCACAAGGAGCATCTAAAATCTCTTCATCATCCTTTGGCTCAGGTGTCAATTTAGATCGTAATCTCTGAGCTACCCACTCCCTCTGTACCTGAAATATAACCTGCCTTCTGTACAGGTTTGGAAAGGCAAATAATCAAATCTAAAAGCCAAATGTATAAATTAAATCTATACTGCATTAGCTGTAGGTAATTTCTGAAATGTCTGGCTGGGCTGAACATGGATTTTTCCCCTTACTACTCACTATTGAAAAAAATTCAAATTATGTTGTCACATCAGTAACAGTAACACAAACTCTCTCCATTACTAGATGCTTTGCAAAGTTATACAAAACCCTGCAAAAAAAAGTCACTCAGAACCTATATATAGCAAACCTAATTCCCAGAACACAAACAACAACCTTCTATAAAACAGCAACACTAGAACTATTTCACCCAGCCCTATATCATCAATACATCGCCTTATGATAAAAGAACAAGATGGACAGCTACAGATCCTTACACAGAACCTACATGCTAGCTGAATACCTCACCTCAGTCAAACACACAGAATAAAAACCTTACCAAACACAGAATCGTGACCACAAATTAGAAATAGAAATATACAGACATAAACTGACTTGTCTTTGCTCTTCTGTCCATGCCATCTTCACTCTATCTTTTCTAGTCCCTGCATACAGGAGGGAAAGGGGAAACAAGAGGGGGAGAGGGCTGGATTAGGTTGTTGAGTGGCTATTCTTTGCTCACCAAGTCTTCTCCTGGCTCATCCCTTCCCTCCTGTCCTTGAATGACAGAAGGGAAAGGATTGGATTAGGGAGCAGAGTGGCTCTTCTTTGCTCTGTTCTTTGCTCTGTCTGCTCTAGGCTCACCTTTTCCCTCTTGTTCAGTGTACACTGCCTAGGAGGTAAGGGACTAGAGGAAACTGTCCCTTAGGAAACAGAGGGCTCATCTCTGCTGCCGGAGATGGGCATTGGCAATGGCCAGTAGAGGCCTCTTGGGAGAGCCTTGTGTGCTCATGCAATGGATCCCCCTGCTATGTATGCTTCCAGAGAGCTGCCTATTTGTTCTATAGGTAAAAGCAGCCCTGTGCTCAATCAATTCCACATACACTTCACCCCCTGGATCCCAAGCTTACCTCACAGCTGTCCTTAAAACCTGTATTTTAAACCCTGAAAGACTTCACTGGCAAAAGGAAACAAAATCCTCATGCTGGTATTGAGGCATGCCAATGAATGGCACCATCTACCAGTTCTTTACTGTGAACAAAGTCTCTTATATGTTGGAGGGGGTGAAGTAGGAGGGATGCAGAGGCCTGGAAGGTTCTCCACATGTAGAGGTACCAAGGGTGATGGGGATCAGGGCTCCAGGGAGTCAGAACTTATCAAGGGAGGATGGAAGGATTGATAGAGCCCAAAGCTCCATGTTAAACGTTTTTATTGTTATATGCTGTAAACCACTTTGGGTCCCTTTTCTGGGAGGAAAGGCAGTATATATGTATGAAAATAGAAATAATGTGCCAGCAGGCTGATATTTATCAGGTGCACCCACCATCCTACCCATCCCTGCCCCCAAGGTGGTGCTATATTTACCAGAGTCCAACAGCCTTGAACTGGATGATAATGGCTAACGAGCTCATTATCATCCTATTTACATATCTTGCATGCACTTACCTACATTATCACTTTTTCATCCATGCTAAATCATTAGTGACAAGGTCACTGTTTAGTGTGCCAGCTAAGTGATAGCAGTCCTTAGTGGCTCCAACTGCAAACTGTATGTCTTCCTCACCATTTTCCACCCTCTCTGAACACATCAGCCTTCTCATCTTTTTATTTTACAGCACTTTACAGCTTGGAAAACAAACACTGCTCTAATTCAACCTTTGTATTTATATATGCTGCATATTCTGGCAACATCACCCTTAACATATTTTGCATTGATCTATTAAAGGGAGTATCCCTCTTGAAAGTGAATCACAAATCTATTAATTGTAATAAAAAGATAATTGTAATTGTAATAAAAAGGTTTGTTGTAATTGTAATAAAAAGGTTTGTTGACCTTTATGTTCAATCATTTTTATTAGTATTTAAATATAAAATCAACTGTTACAATTTGCAATGAGCAGGTGATAAATATAACATTCAGTATCAATATTTACTCCAATATCAACTAGGAAAAGAAAATGAATAACAGTTATACAATTAATCCTAACTGCAATATTATTCCCTCCCTTCTTTTTTAAGTTCTATTTAAAAAAATAGTAAAAGTAAGTACTAATATAAGAAATATAAATACAGTTAAATTCCTTTCCTCTCCCATACCTCACTGCCATCATTCTCTAAAAAGCAATAAAAGGGTAACATATCTCAGATTTATTTTTATTTTTTTTTGTCAATTCTTAATAATGAAAATGCTAATCATTGCCATAAATAAGAATTTAGAACGTACAGTCTATTTATTTAAATATAAACTATCACTATTAAAGATTTAACTAAAAAAAAAACAATTAACTAATTGCATTCTTCATTGGATAACTATTAAAGATCATATTCCAAGTTTTATTTGGTAGAGTATTAATAAAACATTGCCATTCTGGGGATAGGGACATTTCTACAGTACCCCACCCCTTTTCTAACCTGCTCCCTTCCCCTCATCCTTGTTCATTGTAATTTCCTTTCTTCTAGTTAATTGTAAACTGGCTTGATGTGTCCTACGAATGCCAGTATATAAAAGTTCATAAATAAATAAATAAATAAATAGATAAATAAATAGATAAATAAATATCTGCATGTAATCTGTTTTGAAGTGTCTGAAAGGTGGAATATAAAAAAATAAATACATTTTGCCACAAAGCAGAAAAACAAAATACACAAAAATCAAACCCTAAGCAGTTGCTGCTGATCTAAGTGCAAGCTGGGTCACTTCAGAACTAACAGGCAAAGACAAGTACAGAGCCTTGCCCACTAATCCTTTCCCTTGGCTTGGGTTTCAAGCAGTGTCATTCTGGTGTCTGGTTCTGGACAAAAGGTGACAAGTGCTGCTAATTAATTAAGGAGCTTTTGCAGTCCACCAGAAACCCTAGAGCAAGCTTCTGCCAGGGAAGACAAGCTATAATAATCTACAGCTGATAAATCTCCCTTGGATGACTCTGTCACACATGTGGATACCCATGAAAAATTATGGAATTTTTTTTTTTTTTTGTACTATTTTGCCCATGCACATTTTCTTTTTCCTTACCCTAGATTATCACTCTCTCTCTTCTTCTACGGCTCAGGAAAGCAATCTTGAGGCCTGAGATGACTCCTGTCTCCTCTTAGGGCCCAAAAAAAGAAATCCCCAGGCCTATGCCAATGGCTTTCTTCCTTCTGGGTCCATGGAGGGGATCCTTGGACCCCTGCAAACTCTCTTCTCCTCCTGGAGGAGAGGGAAAGGATCTTGCCCCACAATAACTGGCTGTCTCCTCCTGCATCCCAGGAAGAAGATTCCCTATGTAATGAATGGCATGGAAGTGAGCCCTTGGTACTGTGTCGTAGTTGGTGCAGCCTTGTAAGCAAACTTACGAGGCCTATGCCAACAGCGGGAGAATACACCTTGAAGCAGACAGATTGGAGCTTCACCTATACCAGCCACCTCCCTGTAGGTTTAGCCTTTGGGTTCTGGTGACCAGCAGGGCTTAGGCGGATCCTTAGGGTGATAGAGAGTGAACAAGAGTCCGAGGACATGCCGGGGCAGGACAGGCCGCAGACTGGAGATACCAGGGCAGGCCAGGAATCGAGGTGGGTGGCAAGCAAGCTTAATCAGCTACAAGAAATGAGTCAGGTCCAAGCAGCAGGCAAATGTGGTAAGCCTAAAGCTATGATCAGGTACAGGCAGCAAGCAAACGTAGTTGGGTCTAAGGCCAAGGTCAGAACCAGGAGAACAGGCCAAGGAAGGACAAGGACAAACAGAGAGACACTGGCTGAGACTAGTAGGATAAGGGTGGGCAAGGTAAAGCTGAACAAGACAACTTGGGGACTCAGGAACACAGGAGCAACACACTGTGCACAAAGTAGGAGACCCATTGCTGATGCAGCATTAGGCAGTCCGGGCTGTGTTTAAATAGTGAGGTCCTGTTGATGTCATCACTAGGCGCCGCAGGACATTTCCTGTCACTGGCACAGATATGCGATGTGCACATGTGCCTATGGAGATTCCGGGGAGGAGCAGGATGATAGCGGTGATGCAGGTGGCCTCAGAGCCATGTTGGACGCTGAGGTCCACTGGATCATGATAGCATTCCTAACACATTGGGAGGATGCAGGAGGCACTGGGATGAGTCAGAAAGAGCAGCTGGTCACAGACATACCCTGTGGCTAGTCAAACATAACAGAACCCCCCAAACTGAAGCCTCCTCCCCAGACTTCTAGGTTTGGGCTTATTAGTAAAGCATTTGTGAAAGTCCTTTAACAATTGAGGTGCCAAGAGATTCGAGGTGGGCTCTCCCAAATTTTCTTCAGGTCCAAAGCCCTTCCAAGCAATAAGGTACTGGATCTTGTTCCTGATTTTGCTGGAATCCAGAATTTCTTCGACCTCGTATTGAGTGTCATACGCAATCACCACTTCAGTAGGCTTCAGCGGTAGTCTTGAGGGCCATTACAAAATTGTGGGCTTTAATAGAGATACATGAAAGACGTCGTGAATTCTGAGTATAGGTGGGAATTTCAATTTGTAAGCCACTGGTCCCACCTGTCAAAGGATAAGAAACGGTCCCATAAATCTGGGAGCAAATTTCAAGGACAGCATCTTGAGGCACAGGTTTTTCGTACTGAGCCATACCAATTTTCCCTGTTTGAGCTGTGGTGCTAGGCATAGTTTCTTGTCTGCTTGCTTTTTGAAGCATTCTATCACCTGCTCAAGGAGTTGATGCGTCTTTTGCCACAGATTTTAGAGCTCTTGTCCCCTGATATTAGCTGCTGGGCAGGCAACTGAGGCGGAGACCAGCAGGATTACTCAAAGGTGGCATTCTAAGTAGAAGGGTGAGGATCCAATAGAGCTTCCCATGAGATTATTATAACAGAATATGGCCCATGAGAGAAGAGCTATCCAGTTGTCTTAACACTGGTTTACATAAGCTTTCAAAAAGACCTTCAGGGTCTGATTAACCTGATCTGTCTGTCCATTGTTCTTGGAATGATAGGCTGAGCTGAAATCCAAGATGATCCTGAATTTCGTGCACAGGATCTTCCAGAAGTGGGCCATAAATTGTACTCCTCGATCCAAGAGCATATGGGATGGGAGTTCATGTAGATGGAAAATGTGCTGAACAAAGAGATTAACCAATTTAGGCTCAGATGGGAGTCCAGGGCATGGAATTAAATGAGCCATCTTTGAAAAATGATCCAACACTAATCATATAGTGGTGTTGCCACTTGAGAGGGGACAGTCCAGACAAAGTAAGTTGCAAAATGGGTCCAGGATTCCTTGGGGCTGACAGCAGCTGTAACAGCCCCCAAGGCCAAGCTCAGGCACTCATATTCATGGCACATGTGAGGCAATGTGTAAAGCGATATTCAACATATCGCTTTACATTGACCTTCAACTGTGGCCACCAATAGTGACAGAAGATTAACTCCAAGGTTATGGAAATACCTAGGTGGCACCCATGATGACTATTCATGTTGGGTCTATCATATGTTCTGAAGGGTCCAATGAGCCTTCACTGTCAAAGGATCATGAGAGTTCATCAGCCCATTGGTTTTTCACTGTGGGGCAGTACCATAACTCAAAGTCAAACTGATTGAAGAATAGTAACCAGCGGGCTTTCCGAGGGTTCATTAGTTTTGCTTGCACCAAGTGTTCCAGGTTTTTATGGTCTGTATAGATAATCACTTGGTGTCTGGCTCCTTCCAACAGATGTTATTATTTCTCTAGAGCTAGTTTCACCTCTAGCAGCTTGTGATCCCTAATTGTGTAGTTTCTCTCTGCAGGAGTAAACTTCTTGGAGAACTAGGAGCAGGTTATAAGGGTTCCATTATTGTTATAGTGGGAGAGGACAGCTCCCACCCCAAGGATAGAAGCATCTACCTCCAGTATGAATGGTTTTGAAGGGGCCAGGTGATGCAGACACAGATTCCGAGTGAATTCTTCTTTGAGATGATTAAACACTTGAACAGCCTCCTTGGTCCAATCTTTGGTATCAGAACCTTTCTTGGTCAGAGCCACGAGCAGAGCAGCCATGGAAGAGTAGCCATGAATGAATTGATAATAAAAATTTGCAAATCCAAAGAAGCATTGCAGAGCCTTGAGGCCTACTGACTGAGGCCATTCCAGGATGGCTTTTAACTTCTCAGGATCTATCCATGATATAGCCAAGAAAAGGGAGTTCCTCCTGCTCGAAGGTGCATTTCTCTAATTTTGTATACAACTGGTTTTCTCTGAGCCTCTATAGAACTTGCTTCACATGATGTCAATGTTCTTCAAAGGATTTTGAAAAAACAAGGATATTGTCCAGATATATTACCACATGAGAGTAGAGACAGTCACAGAAAATCTCATTGTCCATAAACTGAAAGATAGCAGGAGCATTACATAACCCGAAGGGCATCACCAGAAACTTGTAGTGCCCATTCCTGGTATTGAAAGTGGTCTTCTATTCATTGCCTTCTCATAGTCTGATCAAATTGTATGCCCCCAGAGAACCAGCTTGGTAAATATCTGCATACCTTGGAGACAATCGAAGAGTTCTGTGATCAACAGGAGAGAGTATTGGTTCTTCTTGGTAATAGCATTAAGCCCTCGATAATCAATGTAAAGTTGTATCAAACTTTTTATTTTTGCCCACAAAGAAGAAGCCGGCTCCAGCTGGTGATGATGATGACCAAGTGAACTCCCTAACAATGTTCTATTTGATATATTTTGATGTAGCTTCTTTCTCTGGCGCTTAGAGGGGATAAGCTCTACCCCTGGGAGGTACCTTTCCAGGAATTAAATCAATGGGGGAGTCATAAGAGTGATGTGGCAGAAGGACTTCTGCCTGATTCTTGCTGAAGACATCTGAATATTTTACATATTGTGTGGAGGTCAGGTAGCTCTGAGGTGACTGCCCAGGCAAGAAGAACCATAGAAACGACCTTAGAAAGACATTTTCAATGACAATGCGAGCTTCACTGAGTTATCTATAAGGTTCCACAATCAATGTGAGGTAGGCCCAAAATTATGTCGTTGATTGCCCTGGGAAGCACATATAGACTGATCTGTTCTCCATGCAGGAGGCCAGTCTGCACAGATATCAGGGCATTGGCCAATGTTACATGTCCTGATAGGGGTTCTCCATGAACTGAAGAAATTGTGAACTCAGTGTCTAGCAGGAAAATCAGGATACTGTACTACTGTACCAAGGATCCATGAATGAAATTGCCATTGGTCCTGGTATCAAGGAATGCTTGAGTATCCACATAGGTTTCCCTGAAAGAGAGACATATTGGTACCAGGATTTGTGGAAAGAAACATGAAAGACTTAGATCCTGGAGTTTTCCTGACTTGACCGGGCATCAATTAGCAAGATGTTCAGGGGCAACATAGTATAGGCATAGATTGAGTCATCTACACCTATGCTTCTCCTCTGGAGACAACTTGAAGTGATCAATGTGCATGGATTCTTCCTGTGAAGGAGCAGGTTGCTGAAAGCTGGGGGTTAACTAGATAGGGCAATGAGCCAAGCTCCTCTCATGAGTCTGTTGCTGGAATTTATGATCCAGGTAGATTGCCAGTCTGATTAAAACTTCTAAGATAGCAAACAAGTCTTGACTGGCCAGCTCATCTTTGAAGAATTCAGACAGCCCTTGCCTGAAAATGGCAATTAAGCTGTCATTGCCCTATTGGAGTTCAGACGCTAAAGTGCAGAAATTAATTGCATATTTGCCTATAGATCAGGAGCCTTGCCTAATCTGGAAGAGCTACGATGCCATGGAAGAAGTGTGACCAGATTCGACAAATATCAGAAGAAATTCTTGCAGGAAATTGCCCAGATTTCCTTTGAGTGGATCATCTCTCTCCCAGAGAGGCAAAGCCCAGGCTAGGGCAGACCCTTCCAACAAGGAAAGGATATATGTAACTTTGACAAGGTTGGATGAGAAGAAGGGTGATTGCAATTCAAACTTCATCTAGGATTGATTTAAGAAGCCTCTACATTTCATGGGATCCCCATCATACCTTAAAGGAGGTGATGGATGAAGCATGGGAGTAGCAGGCCGTGCAGGAGATGCCAGAGCAGGTGTCATGGGAGCTGGGTGAGTAGCCAAGCCCTGAAGGTAGCTGGCCATTGTGTTCAATTGGTCCTGCTCCTGCTTCAGCTGATGAGCTAATCTGGCAATGGTCGAAGTTTGAGGCAAGTCCGCTGAGCCCATTGCCTCAACAAACTGTGATGAATGACATGGACGTGAGCCCTTGGTGCTATAGCGTAGTTGACACAGCCTCATAGGTGAATTATGAAGCCTATGCCGACAGTGGGGAAATGCATTCTGAAGTGGACAGACTGGAGTTTCACCTATACTAGCTGTCTCCCCAACATGTTGAGCCTTTGGGTTCTGACAGCCAGCAGGGCTTAGATGTGTCCTTAAGGTGATGAAGAGAGAACAAGAGTCCGAGGACATGCCAGGGTCAGGACAGGCAGCAGACTGGAGATACCGGAGGCAGGCCAGGAGTTCAGGTAGGCGGCAAACAAGTGTAGTCAGGTACAAGGCAAGTGTAACCAGTGGTTAAAATTAAGTAAAGGGGGTATACTTTTTTTATTTAAAATATAACAAAACTTGCCTGGATCTTGGGCTCCTGCAGAGAGAGAATGCTGCTGGAAGAAAAACTGCTGAGGATCTGATGGATGGGAGTGTTGTAATAGCTCACATACCTGGATCCTGAGCTCCTAGAAATGGGAGATGTGTGAAGTTGGCTAAAACTTCACACAAAGGAGTCTGGAACTATTTTCACTGATGTCACAAGTTGAGCATTGATCAGTTCCAAACGGACACAGTGAGAACATTGGAGTTGTTGAGGTAGACACTGTTTTCACAGCAATCTGTACCAGAACCAGTTCTGTGTCTCTTAGTATAAAAACATAGAGGGAAAACGTATCAATTTACACACATTATGTTGAGAGTGAATGAATAAGATATGTAAGAGAGCGAATTAATAAGAACATAAGATATGCCATACTGGGTCAGACCAAGGGTCCATCAAGCTCAGTATCCTGTTTCCAACAGTGGCCTAGCCAGGTCACAAGTACCTGGCAAGATCCGAAGGGGTAGATAGATTCCAAGCTGCTTATCAAGAATAAGCACAAGTAACACAAGTGGTTATAATCCCAGCCCCATTTGTTGAGAAAAGTGTAGATAAAACTTCTCTGTTACAGCTGCTGAAGCAGTAACATTGAGTGAGTAAAAGAATGGGGAGAACAGGATATAATATGGCTCTATACATTTTCTAAATGTGATATAGAGTCCTGTTAAATTTAAAAGTAGAAACAATTATGTGTCTCAATCATAGAATTCATCCTCAGAACATTTCAGTGAACCTAAAGCAAACTGTGGGAACAAGTCACTAGATATTAACAACAGTCTGCGAAAGTGATTTCTGATACAGGATCTATACTGGATCACTAGCGAGAATTTAAATAGGCAGCATCTGAGTTAATTGGAGCTACTACTGAAAATAGTATCTGTCAACTAAAAGTCCAGATTTTTTGGAGTATCTGCAGCAGTATTTATTATACTCAGCAGAGAAGTCTGTGTGCATATGCGGTGTATGAGTTGATTTTTCATGATTTTCCTTCTGTAAGATAGCCTAGGATGGGCTAATTATCTTTTATTTTTCACACTAAGTCAGTCAAAGTTCTAACAAGATGGCTTAGACACTGTTACACGCCCCGTCCGCACCCGTCCCACGCACGGGCCTGCTCACCTTCATGGTTCCTTGGCAGGTCCCGGGTCGGCCTCCCTAGCGGCAGCTGCTAGCACTTCCAGGCCCTGGCGTCCCGCGGTGGCGGTCGCCGGGCCTTCCAGCATGCACCAGGCCTCACGCCGGAGCTCGGCATCTTCGGCGCTGTTGGCCACGACCCTACGCGTGTGCGCGCGGACCGCCTAGCCTCTTGAAGGGCCAAGGGCGGGTCTTAGCTCCGCGGTGCGCCCTGATTAATTCTCTGTTATAAGGAAGTCCCTGCCTACACTTCCTTGCCTTGGCAATCGGGTCGGCTTTGCTAGATTGCCTCCGCACTTGTACTTGCTCCTGTCTTGTTCCAAGTCTCATTCCAGGATCCTTCTGTTCCAGTTCTGTTCCTGCCTTGTTCCTGCTTCCTAGTTCCAGCATCCTTCTGTTTCAGTTCTCTGTTCGTCTCCCAGGTAGTACCTCCAGATTGACTCTCTGGTACTGACCTCGGCTTGCTACTTGACCCGTCTGCCTGCCTGTCTTCTGACTCCAGTCTGTTCCTTGACTTGCCTGCCTGCTGCCTGCCTTCTGGCGTCCTCCTGCTACTTGACTCGCCTGCCTGCTGCCTGCCTCTTGGCCTCAGCCTGCCTGTGACCTCGTCTGACCTCCGGTACCTGACCTCTGCTTTGTTGACCATTCTTCGGACTGACTCCTGGACTTTGACCTCTGCCTGTTTTGACCTCGTCTCTAGATTCTGGTCCTCCTTGTTCCACCTGACCTCCAGTCTCGAACCTGACCGCGCTCTCCTTCTGTCTGTGGGCACGCCGGACTTCCACTCTCCCAGGAGACCCTGCGAGGCTCACCTAAGTCCAAGAGGCCCAGGTCCCTAGGGGCTCCTCCCAGGGGGACCTCACACTTCCAATGGTGAAGCTCTTCCTAGCCTCTGTCTCCTTCTGTGCTCCGCTCCCTGGGGGCAGTTGCCTCCTGGTCCCTGCCAGAAGGCAGATCTCCACTGCCACAGGACAAGGGTCCACCCCCAAGCGCAACAGACACTACATGAGCAACATAACTAAACACATTTTCGGAAGAGGGGGTCGCAGTTAGAGTATTTATTGAACACATTGTTTTTATTTAGTTAAAGACAGGTCTTCGGTCACCTGCACCAGACGTCAGAGAAGAAGAGGAGAGGCGGACAACACCCAGACACCAACATCCAGGTCCAGAGGGAGAACCTGAAAGGAGAGAGAAACAAAGTTAGACACCCGGCAGAGCAGCTAAGTCAAATCTTTCTGCAGCACACCTTTGTTGGCTAGCCAGCACAGAGAGGCAAACTGAAACAGTCAGTCAGTTACACACTCACAACAGAAAAGAAAGAAAATAGAAAAGCAGAGGTAAAAGAGGAGACAGTGCTATCACTTATTTTAACTAAAGAAAGAGAATACTGAAGAAAGACAAACAGAAACAAGCAAAAATCAAATATACTTACCATCTATCGACACACCGGAAAAATATTGGAAGACTTGGCAAAGAGAGTTTTAAAAAAATAACTTTCTTTTAAAGCTAGTATTGGATGAATAAACACAGTTGCTTGATACAGTAGAGACAAAGCTAAACTATTCAGTATCAGTAGGGGTGTGCATTCGGTCCCTACTAATTGGCATCGGATGTGGCCATATTCGTTGTATTCGTGGGGAAGCAAAACGTATCGCGATTCCCCACGAATACATGAATCTTCGCCGAATTATTCGGCAACCTAAATAAACCAATTTAAACAAACCCCCCACCCTCTTGACCCCCCCAAGACTTACCAAAACTCCCTGGTGGTCCAGCGGGGGGTCCGGGAGCCATCCCCTGCACTCACACCCTTGGTCCCGGTTTCAAAATGGCGCCAATAGCCTTTGACCTACTATGTCACAGGGGCTACCGGTACCATTGGTCAGCCCCTGTCACATGGCCATCGGCGCCATCTTGTGCTCCTACCATGTGACAGGGGCTGACCAATGCCACCGGTAGCCCCTGTGACATAGTTTGGGCAAAAGCTATCAGCGCCATTTTGATTACTGGCAGCCGATGGTCCGAGTGCAGGAGGTCACTCCCGGACCCCCGCTGGACCACCAGGGACTTTTGGCAAGTCTTGGGGGACCCTCCTGACCCCCACAAGACTTGCCAAAAGTCCAGCGGGGGTCCGGGATCAACCTCCTGCATGCCGGCCATCGGATGCCAGCACTCAAAATGGCGCCGATCGCCTTTGCCCTCACTATGTCACAGGTATATTATACTTATCTGATGAGCGCTCTTAGGTAAATCCTCTGGTACCAGATAGAAGTAAATTAGTCTGAAACCAAAGAGTAAAGGAGAAAGTTTCTTAGACTGTGCTTACTTCATGTGTGAAGTCCATTACCTGCTATTAAGTTCACTGTGGGGTAGATTTTTTAAAAAAGCGCGATTGCGTACTTTTGTTTGCGCAGCAGACGCAAACAAAAGTACACTGGATTTTATAAGATACGCGCATAGCCGCGCGTATCCTCTAAAATCCTGGATTGGCGTGCGCAAGGCTGCCGATTTTGGGCAGCCTGCGCGTGCCGAGCTGCGCAGCCTGCCTCCGTTCCCTCCGAGGCCGCTCCGAAATCGGAGCGGCCTCGGAGGGAACTTTCTTTCGCCCTCCCCTCACCTTCCCCTCCCTTCCCCTACCTAACCCACCCCCCCCGGCCCTATCTAAACCCCCCCCCCCCTTTACCTTTGTCCCTAGATTTACGCCTGCGAGAAGCAGACGTAAATCTACGCGCGCCAGCGGACTGCTGGCGCGCCGTCTTCCGACCCAGGGGCTGGTGCGGAGGCCTGGACCACGCCCCCGGGCCGGCGCCACGCCCCCAGTCCCGCCCCCGAAATGCCACGTCCCGCCCCCGAAACGCCGCGTCATCCGGTCCCGCCCCCGACACGCCCCCTTCGAAAAACCCCGGGACCTACACGCGTCCCGGGGCTCTGCGCGCGCCGGTGGCCTATGCAAAATAGGCGCGCCAGTGCGCAAGGCCCTGCTCGCGTAAATCCGGGCGGATTTACGCGAGCAGGGCTTTTAAAATCCGCCCGTTAGAGAATAGCCACTGCCATTAGCAATGGTAACATGGAATAGACTTAATTTTTGGGTACTTGCCAGGTTCTTATGGCCTGGATTGTCCACTGTTGGAAACAGGATGCTGGGCTTGATGGACCCTTGGTCTGACCCAGTATGGCATTTTCTTATGTTTTTATATTCTTATGATTTTGGAAGATTTGATACATTTTTCTAACTGCTAATTTTCTTGCAGGTACTTTGTGAGGAATAAAATAGTAAAAACTGAGTTTATGTTCAATTCTTGTATTCATCTAACCTATCTGTTACATTTATAATATTCAATGAGAGTAATCTCCTTGTATTTATAATGTTTTTGCATTTGATAATATTAAAAATAGATTAAAGATGTATCTGTTACATATTTATTAGAAAATACATACAGCAAAATCTTAAAAAATTATAGAAAAAGGTATACAAACAATTGAAAAATTACAAAATGGATAGCAACAATGTCTCAAATATTCTTCCGATGTAACTGATACCGTTCCTCTACAATACAATTCAAAAATCAGTTTTCATCATCTTTTACAAAAAACATCCTGAAAAAACAATGGACCAGATATTCGTACCTACACGCGGGCGTAGATTTGTTCACGCAGTGCGCGGTGCACACAAATCTATGCCCGATTTTATAACAGGCGCACAGCCACACACATATTATAAAATCTGGGGTCGGCACGTGCAAGGGGGTGCACACTTGTGCACCTTGCGCACACGGAGCCCTAGGGGAGCCCCGATGGCTTTCCCCGTTCCCTCCGAGTCCGCTCCAAAATCGGAGCGGCCTCAGGGGAACTTTCCTTCCGCCCCCCACCTTCCCCTCCCTTCCTCTATCTAACCCGCCCCCCAGCCCTACCTAAATCCCCCCCACCTTTATTTTTTTATTTACGCCTGCCTCTGGGCAGGCATATGTTGTGCGCACCAGCCAAGTGCCGGCGCGCGATCCCTGGGCCCAGCAGCAGTGGAGAGGCCGATGGCCACGCCCAAACACGCCCCCAAACCGCCCCTCCCCGGTCACGCTCCGCCCATTTTTTCAAGCCCCGGGACTTAAACGCGTCCCGGGGCTTGTGCACGTCACCGGGCCTATGCAAAATAGGCTCAGCACGTGCAGGAGCGGGTTTTCGGGGTTATGCGCGAAATATACGCGCGTAACCCTTTTAAAATCTGCCCCAATGAATTCCAACAATGGATCAGAGCTTACCAGTTTCGTTCACTACCATCTTCTTGAGTTGTATTCTTGCCAACCGAACAACGCCATCCTACCTTACGTATTCCATGTAGGTATTTAAACATAGCTCAACCAATCAAAATGAAGTACCTAATTAGAAGAGCGCAGACCACTCGATATCACTATTTAAGCCAAACGGAGACATAGTGCACCACACTATGCACCACATAGCTGTTCACACTGACGTAACGCGCGGGAAATATTGCCACCCCGTGTCCCCATTAACTGCTTGATGACAACAATCGTAATATCTTCAACATTATGAGACGCTGTCTTCCAATGGGATACAAGGGGGCATTCTCCTTAAGCATCTGCACACTACTTTTGTGTTCAATAATGCGCTGTCTGGTAGGTTTCTTTGTATGTCCGATAAACACATAGGAGCACGGGCAAACAATTGCATAGACGATACAACTTGTTTTATATGTGAAAAGATCTGGCAAAACTTAAGGAGATGGCAAACGCTGATGAACAAATTGTTGAATACTGAATACATTGTCACACACTGAACAATTATTACATCTCTGCTATATTTTTATTGGTTGATTGAGAGTAACGTGTAATTTATTTAGTCACCTTTTTGATTGACCTCTATCTGTTATATTTACAAGACCCTGCCTTCCCTCTCTACCCCTGGGAGAGTAATTGAGTGGGTTTTAGTCCCCTAGGTTTCTTCATAAGGGAAGCCCCAACAGGAAGGAGGGCACTTTTATTCTGTTCTCCCCACCTTTGTGGTAAGAGTGATTTCCGGAATACCATCACAAGCCCATACTGCCATTACACTGCAGCCACCATAGCGGGGAAGTCACTGCCTCTTCGGGAGCGGGGTTTAGTCAAGAGTCAGGTCAAGGCAGCAAGCAAACGTGGTCAGATCCAAAGCTACAATCAGGTCCTAGTGGCAGGCAAACATGGCCAAATCCAAGGCCAAGGTCAGAACCAGGAGAACAGGCCAAGGGAGGACAAGGACCGACAGTGAGATACTGGATGAGACTAGCGGGATAAGGCTGGATGAGACAGGCTGGGCAAGGTAAGGCTGGATGAGACAACACAAGAACACAGGAACTCAAGAATGCAGGAGCAACATGCTGTGCACAAGACAGGAGATCTGTCACTGAGGTGACGTTAGGCCATCCGGGCCACGCTTAAATAGTAAGGGCCTGTTGATGTCATCACTAAGCACTGCGGGGCTTTTCCTGCCTCTGGCCTTTTAAGTACAGATGTGCAGCGCATACGCACGCCTATGGAGATCCTGGAGAGGAGCAGGATGGTGGTGGCATGCAGGCAGCATTGGAGCTGCGTCGAATGCCGGGACACGCTGGATCACGATGGTATTCATGCAGCATCAGGAAGGTGTAGGTGGTGCTGGGGTGAGTCAGAGAGCGCAACTGGTCATGGGCCTACCATGTGGCCAGCCAAATGTAACACCCCAACTCAGTGTTCATTGTCTGTCTTCTCCTGAGACCTCAGGAGAGGGCAGTGTTTCCCACCCTTCTCCTGGAGACACACCTATCCAGTCAAGTTTTCAGGATTGCCACAATGAGTATGTATGAGACAATGGAGGCAATGCAGGCAAATCTATCTCATGCATATTCATTGTGGCAATCCTGAAAATCCAACCGGATAGGTGTGCCTCCAAAAGAGGGTTAGGAAACATTGAAGTAGAGGATTCCTGGATCACTGCTTAGCACATGACAGAGGAGCCTGAGTGCACCTGTGCTGATGCCATTTTAAAAATGCTGTAGCTTCTGCCAAAGAGACCCCCTTTTGGCTCAGTTGTATAACTTTGGGCCTAAGGGCTAAGCATTTTCCCAATAGATTCAAAATGGGAAAAAAATTTTTAGTGCATCTGGCTGCATCTGTGACTTTATTTTCTTAGGAACATTATTTTTCAGCAAAATGATGCCTTTCCAAAGTCACTTCAAGCATGTGGGCTAGGAAGTGCTCCGGCAGAGCTGCCACACAGATGGGGTGAGCTCCGTACTGGATACCTATATGTTAATCTATATCTATCATATGACATGACAACAGGCCTGGATTTCCCCACTAGGCTGGGAAGACAGCTGCCTGGACATGCTGGGCTGGCGGCACTCAGGCTGGTGACTTGAGGACTGTGAAGGAGAATCACCTCCTTTAAGGAGCAGATGTGATGGGACTCGGCTGCTCAGGAAAGAGCCACTGAGATGGAGGCAGCTCTTTCATCACGGTGCATTGTTTGCAGGAGGACTGGAGGAGGACTGGCGCAGCTCAACCCTTTCCATCCCTCACCTCCCCTGCACTACCACCCAGTGCTTGTATCCTTCTAGCCAGAGCCCCATCTCCCCCTCCTGCTCCTGTGCCTAAAGGCAGAGAACAGGTAAATCCAGTCCTGAAGACTGCATTTAAAACATTAATGTGAACTCCTTTTCTACTTTATAAAGCAAGAGGTCAATTGTTTAAATGATTTCAGATTCCCGAGATGTGTTGAAGGAGCTGCGGGCACTGCAGAAAACAGTACAGTACTTTGCAAATTGTAGCGTTCACATTATAGCATGCTGAATACTGTACTTTCAGCTCACTTGTTCCTGGCTGCTTCTCTTGCTTTAAAGGCAATGTCTTACTACATGTGACATAAGCAATTTCCACGTCTGTTTCAACTGTTTCATAGTAAACGCTCCACACATGCAAGCTTAGGAGTACTGCACCCCCCTGGGTGGTAATGACACACAGAAATTGAATCCTTGGCATACAGTAATCTTATGAACATAAGAACATAAGAAAATGCCATACTGGGTCAGACCAAGGGTCCATCAAGCCCAGCATCCTGTTTCCAACAGTGGCCAATCCAGGCCATAAGAACCTGGCAAGTACCCAAAAACTAAGTCTATTCCATGTAACCATTGCTAATGGCAGTGGCTATTCTCTAAGTGAACTTAATAGCAGGTAATGGACTTCTCCTCCAAGAACTTATCCAATCCTTTTTTAAACATAGCTATACTAACTGCACTAACCACATCCTCTGGCAACAAATTCCAGAGTTTAATTGTGCGTTGAGTAAAAAAGAACTTTCTCCGATTAGTCTTAAATGTGCCCCATTCTAACTTCATGGAGTGCCCCCTAGTCTTTCTACTATCCGAAAGAGTAAATAACCGATTCACATCTACCCGTTCTAGGCCTCTCATGATTTTAAACACCTCTATCATATCCCCCCTCAGTCGTCTCTTCTCCAAGCTGAAAAGTCCTAACCTCTTTAGTCTTTCCTCATAGGGGGGTTGTTCCATTCCCCTTAGTATTTTGGTAACCCTTCTCTGTACCTTCTCCATCGCAATTATATCTTTTTTGAGATGCGGCGACCAGAATTGTACACAATATTCAAGGTGCGGTCTTACCATGGAGCGATACAGAGGCATTATGACATTTTCCGTTTTATTCACCATTCCCTTTCTAATAATTCCCAACATTCTGTTTGCTTTTTTGACTGCCGCAGCACACTGTACCGACGATTTCAATGTGTTATCCACTATGACACCTAGATCTCTTTCTTGGGTTGTAGCACCTAATATGGAACCCAACATTGTGTAATTATAGCATGGGTTATTTTTCCCTATATGCATCACCTTGCACTTATCCACATTAAATTTCATCTGCCATTTGGATGCCCAATTTTCCAGTCTCACAAGGTCTTCCTGCAATTTATCACAATCTGCTTGTGATTTAACTACTCTGAACAATTTTGTGTCATCTGCAAATTTGATTATCTCACTCGTCATATTTCTTTCCAGATCATTTATAAATATATTGAAAAGTAAGGGTCCCAATACAGATCCCTGAGGCACTCCACTGTCCACTCCCTTCCACTGAGAAAATTGCCCATTTAATCCTACTCTCTGTTTCCTGTCTTTTAGCCAGTTTGCAATCCACGAAAGGACATCGCCACCTATCCCATGACATTTTACTTTTCCTAGAAGCCTCTCATGAGGAACTTTGTCAAACGCCTTCTGAAAATCCAAGTATACTATATCTACCGGTTCACCTTTATCCACATGTTTATTAACTTCTTCAAAAAAGTGAAGCAGATTTGTGAGGCAAGCCTTGCCCTGGGTAAAGCCATGCTGACTTTGTTCCATTAAACCATGTCTTTCTATATGTTCTGTGATTTTGATGTTTAGAACACTTCCACTATTTTTCCTGGCACTGAAATCAGGCTAACCGGTCTGTAGTTTCCCGGATTGCCCCTGGAGCCCTTTTTAAATATTGGGGTTACATTTGCTATCCTCCAGTCTTCAGGTACAATGGATGATTTTAATAATAAGTTACAAATTTTTACTAATAGGTCTGAAATTTCATTTTTTAGTTCCTTCAGAACTCTGGGGTGTATACCATCCAGTCCAGGTGATTTACTACTCTTCAGTTTGTCAATCAGGCCTACCACATCTTCTAGGTTCACCGTGATTTGATTCAGTCCATCTGAATCATTACCCATGAAAACCTTCTCCATTACGGGTACCTCCCCAACATTCTCTTCAGTAAACACTGAAGCAAAGAAATCATTTAATCGTTCCGTGATGGCCTTATCTTCTCTAAGTGCCCCTTTAACCCCTCGATCATCTAACGGTCCAACTGACTCCCTCACAGGCTTTCTGCTTCGGATATATTAAAAAATGTTTTTACTGTGAGTTTTTGCCTCTACAGCCAACTTCTTTTCAAATTCTCTCTTAGCCTGTTTTATCAATGTCTTACATTTAACTTGCCAACGTTTATGCTTTATCCTATTTTCTTCTGTTGGATCCTTCTTCCAATTTTTGAATGAAGATCTTTTGGCTAAAATAGCTTCTTTCACCTCCCCTTTTAACCATGCTGGTAATCGTTTTGCCTTCTTTCCACCTTTCTTAATGTGTGGAATACATCTGGACTGTGCTTCTAGAATGGTATTTTTTAACAATGACCACGCCTCTTGGACATTTTTTACTTTTGCAGCTGCTCCTTTCAGTTTTTTTCTAACAATTTTTCTCATTTTATCAAAGTTTCCCTTTTGAAAGTTTAGCACGAGAGCCTTGGATTTGCACACTGTTCCTTTTCCAGTCATTAAATCAAATTTGATCATATTATGATCACTATTGCCAAGCGGCCCCACCACCGTTACCTCTCTCACCAAGTCCTGTGCTCCACTGAGAATTAGATTAGGGAAAAATAACCCATGCTATAATTACACAATGTTGGGTTCCATATTAGGTGCTTTACTGATTCAAGCACTTACTTTAACCACAGCCAATACCAAAGAGAGTGATTTTCATATAACGCCCTGGGGGCATACAATACTATAATATAGAGCTGGATAGTATGTATTAGTTCTAAAATATAGCGCTGTACACCCCGCGAAGGAGCACACAATGTAAAGACGGTGGGGGCCATTTATTATTATTTTGCTTTACATTATATTGTTGGACTTTGTATACCGCCTGTAAAAACTATTTTAATCTCGCAGTTTTCAGCCACTGGGCGGCTAGCAAAGTTAGCCAGATAAAAATTAATTCACTTAGGATACGCATCCGCATGAGAAAAGAGAGAGCTGGGAGAAAGTGGGCCCCGGCACATCACTCCAGGAGGTCTCTGAAGTGGAGGTTACATTTAGGTCTGCTCTATGGCACGACCGGAGTTAGCTGGATAAGTTATTCGGTTAACTCTGAACATCAGGACTTATCTGGATAACTTATTCAATTAACTTAACTCTGCCCAGAAATGCCTCCAGTACCCATCCAAGTTATCCAGTTAAGTTTTATCTGGCTAACTGCTTAGCTGGATAATTTAGAGGTGGTCAGCCAGTGGGAACTTTCAAATCCCATCATCTGTCTGACTGAGTACAAACTTTGCCAGATAAATGGTGCTGAAAGTCGACCTCAGTGTTGTGTTTCTAAATTTAGGGAATTCTACAAATTAGGAGCTCTTCTTCTTTCTTTCCCTGGCAGTTCTCCAGTTTATTTTTTTTTAAATTATTACTTACAAGGATTTGTTGCCCACTCAGTTTCTGCAGTACTCAGAGCAAGGTACAGGATTATCAAATGGTTCACATCTGTAATACAGAGAAGACAAAACAGATATTATAATATATTGGGAGCAAGGTGAGAGGCTGTGACTTATAGGATGAAGAAGCAATACAGTACAGATAATACAGTACCAGAAATAGTGCAATGTTATTATCCAAGACAAGTTCATTTATGGGATGTGGAAGAGATGTAGTACATAAAAATATAGTTCAATAAAAAAATGGCACAATGGAGTTCATATTATACAGGGCAAGTTAACCCTGGGTGGCATACTGGACCTAGTGAGGTCCATATTCAAAAGCATAATGTTCCTCATATTATTGCCGGCAGAAGTGCCGCAGCCGATTCCTCCCCCTCCCCGCCCCTCCTCCCCTCCAGCTAATTTAAATCCTATCACGTGTGTTAGGGCCTTATCACGTGCGATAAGACCCTAACGCACACGATAAATGTTTAGAAAATAACCCTGTTAGTTAGCTAACTCAGAAGTTAGCCAGCTAAATGAATTTAGCAGGATAAGTTAGGGGTATTCTAGGGGGCATAAGTGGGAGAAGTTGGGTTAGCCAACTAAGGGCTAGATTCATCAAAATATTGCATGAGATAGGAAGAGGGACTTGTTTTATGGAAATAGCCTACTTATCGCAATGTGTGTTACCTTAGCGCTTCACATAGGTATTACCGCAAAGTGGTAATACCTACATAATTGCATTTTCCTACCTGCAAAGTGCTCATTTAACCACTTGGGGGGGGGGGGGGGAAGGGAGAGAGAGAGAGAGAGAAAAAGAGAGAGCAAGAATGCCTCTAGGGGTGGCACCAAAGTAAGCAACTATTTATGCAGCTTACTTTGGTGGCCCACCTAGTAAATTGAGGTGAGGTTTAGGTAGTAGTGTAGGGAGTTGGGGCCACTTTGACATGCAGAGTGAGATGTACAAACAGAACAGTACAGTCTTATGAATTGATGGCCTTCGGAGTGAGGAAACTCCACAACGATGAGATTTGTACAATGTTCTCTGAACCTAGCTTGATGGACTCTCTACTTGGGTAATACCTGTTCCCTCTTCCTTCCATCCCAAAGATGCAAGTCATTTTTTATTCATTCAGGTTTGCCACAGTTTAGCTGGCTGGACAAGGGGGTTCCCCCAACAGGAGCAGTGCAGAGCTCTCTGGCAAGGCAGGGCAGGGTCTTCCGCCTGAGCAGCCACTTTGCCCTTGGGTTGGGTCCCCATGTTCTGGGGACTGGTAGGATTTTCCTGCAATAATACATGGAAGGACATGGTCAGGATAAGCAAGGTCTTTACCTGTCCAGCCACCTCACCCTTGGGTTGGGCCCACAGGTTCTGGTGGCCAGCAGGACTTCTTAGGCAGTCTTTTACAGGTGGTGCACTGAGTCAGGAACAGGATATTAACTAGAACAAGGAGTTCCCAGTTAGATGGGAAGACAAGTAGATGCAAGGCATGGCAAGTCCACAGCAAGGTACAGGGCAAGGAACACACTGGAATGCCAGTCCTTTGGGGAGGCCCGGAGGAGACACAAAGCATGGGCAGGATAAGAATACCAGGCTAGGCAAGGCTGGACCAGGCAAGAGCTAAGAGAGACAAGACAGGAACAGGGTATAACACTTAGGCAGGAACAAGGTAAATAAGAACCCTGCAATGCAAGGTACAAGCAGACTAGAGAGGCCATGGAAAGGCCTGCACAGACAAGAGCAAAACAGTGAACACAGAGACAGGGTAGGCCACTGGGAGGCCTAGGTAGGACCCAGAGGCTACTGGGGAGGCCCACACAGGATAAGACAAGGACAGGACAGGCAGTCCAGAGCAGGAAAAGGTATACATAGATACAGGCAAGGGACCAATGGCAAGAGAAGGACCAGGCCAGAACCGAAGGGCCACAGGGAGGCTGACAGGGAACAGGGGCACAACTGGGAACAAGGGAACAAGCAAACAGGGACAAGGCAGAACAAAACAAGAAGGCCTGAGCAGGCCATTCTGGAACACAGACAAGGCAAGAAAGCCACTAAGGTCACAAGGTAACCAGGCAAGGCAAGAAGGCCGCTAGGGACACAAGGTAACAAGGCAAGGCAGGAACACCACAAAGCCACATTGAAACAAGGCAAGGCAAGGAGGCCACAAGGACCATATAGGAAACAAGGTTAAGTGCAAGATTGGCCAAAGCAAGGAGCCGAGGTGGCTCGATGATGAGGCACTTAGACTACTGTGAGAGAGGTTCTTATAAGACAGTCCTTGCTGAGTCATGTAGCCTTGAAGCAGGCGACTATAGTGGGTATGAGTGTGGCTCAGTGAGGATGCCTGCTGATGGGGGAGGGGCTGCTTAGCAGCCAGATTCATGACATAGTCTCATGCAGAAAAAGCAAACAGAAATACAGCCAATTAAAAAGAGTTACAATTCAAAAACTATGCACTATGAAAAAATGTAAATGAAAAGAGAGGTTATCAGAAACATAACAGGACATGGCACATAAAATGAGTTAGCCAGTCCTAGATATTTCAATCATGTAACCTCGTAAAAATTTCCTATTTTTTTGTGAATGATAAGTAATACAATTTGTGCCATTTGAGACACAAGTCTCAAAACATCAGCCTCATAAAGCTGAAAAAGTGAGATGATAAACCCCAACATGGAGGATGTTTCAGGGAAATTGCCTTCTTCAGGACGAACTAATAAATATTTTGCAAAGACTTATCTGGTGCAATTGTTTGAGTACGGCCACAGTAGGCCACCGTTGAGGAGCATGTTCAGTCTTAAAATGGAGTACCATGGTCAGAACATAGAAGATCTGAAATCCCAAAAGTGTCAAGCCACATAGAGCTGAGGCATTCAACATTGGCAATGCAACTAACAGAAAAGCTATCAGAATGGCAAATAGAGTGTCAATACCCTAGCCACATCCTACTTGCTTGTTTCTAAGTAAAATATATAAAAAAATAAAAGCCATATGAATGGACGTAGCAGGGGACCAGAAATGTCAAAACAGCCCAATATGTAAGGGTTCCATTCAGAGCTATGCCAACGTCAGAAGTAAAAATAAAGCATAGGGATGTGCAATTGTTTTTCCAGAATTAGGCAATGTCAATGAAATTGTCTAATTCGGAATGGTTCGGGAGAACCGAAAAACGATTGATGCTTTCCGAAATTTCGGAAAAAATTCATTTTTGAGTTAGCGCGTGCTAACTCCCGATAGTGAGCGCGAAAAAAAACAAACCCCAAACCACGGGAAAAATTAAATTCCCGCGGGGGAGGGGGCCCCGAAACGAAACCTGACACGAAATTTTTACCTGAAGCACATCTTCCAAATGTAACTGATGTCATCCACATCAATATATGCAGTTGGAAGAGGACTGAGGTAGAATGTGAAAATGCAGCATCGACTTCACAACAAGGAGTAAAATATCTGCAAACAAAACAAAACAAAAAAAAAAAGCATAGCAATTAAAGTTCAGTAAAAGAAAATTCGCCCTTACAGCAAAAATCATAAAAAGCTGTAAGATCTTTATCAGTGTCGAGCCGCAGCAGAGCTATAGACGGTGTTGTTCCATCTGCAAAAAAAAAAAAAAAAAAAGATTAGAAGAATCTCCTCCTTGCCAATGTGGAGTCACAAGATCTAAAGCAAAACATCGTAAATCAGAAAGGACGTGCCACGGTTCCAAACAATGTGTTACCAGCGGAGCAGTTAACCGCTGATGTTTCAGGCAGCTCTCGCGTCCTGGCGTCTGTACATTTAGGGAGCAATTTGTCTTGCTACATACATCTACTTTATCACAGGGGAGGGCATACAATCACACAGGTCAGTATCGCTCAGCCTTTCTGATGCCAGGAAGGGGCTGGCTAACTTCCTAAAGTGACGAGGGCTGGGCTGGTAGAGCGGGGGAGGAGGAGATCTTTCCTGTGGGTGAAGAGCATGGACGGGCTGCCCTCTGAGGCTAAGCTGCATGTGTGGCGGGGAGAGTACACCTCCCTCAGTCTCTCGCTAATGTTTTAATTACAAGAATTACGACAGAGCACCCAGAGCAGGAGATGGGGGAAAAAAATCAGATCTTCTAGGACAGTGTAGCCAGGGGCTAAAAATAGTTACATTTTGGCAGAGGGGGTAGCTGCTGCCCCTTTCAGGGGCCTGGTACTTGCAGCAGCCTCTCTGACTGCATAACCAGCGAAGAGTTGGATTTTCTCTTCTTTTTTTGTTGTTGTTGTTTATTTATAGAGTCAGAATGAGGGCTCAGGTGAGCTCAGTGTTCATGTCTAATGTGATGGATGGATCAACTGTTCAGTGCCAGCAGTAATGAAGAACTGAAGATTGTTGGCAGTCTGTCCCTGCATCTGGAAGCAAGAGCAATGATCAGGGCTGTTGGGCTCAGAATGAAGCCACTACCAGGACATTCTGGCCCAGCGGCTTAGGGCAGTAGATAGAGAATGTCCCACTCGTGGCTGGCTACAAGTGACTGGACGGGAGCTGGTATCTGTGAGGCCACAGAGGGCGGCTGCAGTGTACAGCTGCTTTCTCCTGCAACGAGTGCCACTCCGCGGGCAGGAAAAAATGCTGCCAGGGAGCACTGCTGGTCCATGGGCCAGCGGTTGAGAAACACTGACACAGATGATGCCTGTGGACTGACATGTAGGAACGTGACAAAGCTTCACAATCAAACCAGCAGAGGGGACTTGAAAGGATGGTAATATTCAAAGTAATCCCAGAGATTCAAAGAGTGTCCACATGGGGAACATCCTTCGATAACAGGGGCTGTAGAACCAGCTGATGATAATTCTGAATGTGCCACCATGTTCCTAATTTTAGATCCATGCATGAAAGTCATCCATCGGAGTGTTAAAAAAATGAATGTAGCTGTAGTATATGCCAATGTTTCAAAAAAGCAGTTCAAACTTTGTGGGCTTGAGGAGAAAATGGCAAAGTATAAGTGATCCTCTCATCAGATGAATGTTCTTGAGGTAACATAAGCCAATCATGATGGCAAGGTTATGCTCATAGGAAAGCCCATTTCACACACGACTTTGGATACTCACAGGCTAGAACTGAGATTTCATGTCCTCCACATGTGCCAAAACGTCTTCTTTCATAGTGCATACATGACGGAGGCAAAGAAACTGTCCAACCAGGAGGTTCTCTTTAAATTTCTTCAGGTGTGTACTTTCAAAACAAAGCTGCCTGTTCCGGTCAGTAGGTTTTCTATAAAGTGATGCAATAAAACTTGATGGAGATATAGAAACATGGAAACATAGAAATGACGGCAGAAGAAGACCAAACGGCCCATCCAGTCTGCCCAGCAAGCTTTGGCACTTTTTTTCCTCTCACATACTTATCTGTTTCTCTTGGCTCTTAGTAACCTTTATAATAATCCATAAATCAAGAAAGGATATGCATGATGCAGTAATATTTATAGTGAAGTGCAAATTAGGGTTTAAACAAATTTAATACTGAAGTAAAGACTCAAAAAATCTCTAGAACCCTGCCAAAAAATCACGATATCATCTATGTATCACTTCCGAAAAGGTAAGGAAACTTGGAATGGATGAACATCCTGCCTTGATTCCTTAAAAGCACATCAGGGGCCTTGGTGGCCCCTATGACAGAGCTACAAATCTGTTGGTAGAAAGATTAATCAAAAGCAAAAACAATTTACATAAGTGGCAACTCGGCCAGCCTCACTAAATTTGTAGTAGGAATACAGTAAGGACGAGGTCTCATGTCAAGGACACATGTGATAACCTGTAAAGCTCTTGTGGAATGTTCATATAAAGTGCTTCCATATCCAAAATGACCATCCAGACATCTGATGTGTCAAATACAAAGTGTCTAGCCAATGTACCAAATCTAGTGAGTCCTTAATATATGATCTCAAGTGAGGTACAAATGAAGCAAAAAATCTGTCAACAAAAATAGGCAAAGGTTTGAGCACAGTTGTGTCTGTGGACCCTTGGACTGGGGTGAGATTGGCTCATCCTGTGGGGAGGGGCTCTGAAGGTTCTCACCACCAGCAGGCGGATCCTGGAGAGACAGAGACCAGAGAGAGGCTTCACCTATATCAGCTCTCATTCCCCTTGGGCTGAGCCTTTTGCATGCCAGGGCCAGCAGGACTTAGGTGAGGGTCTCTGGGGCTAGGCGAAGTAACGGAGTCCAGGCCCATGAGGGTCAGAGGCGGGTGAGCAGAAATGAGGGTCCACGTGAAGATTGGTGGTAGGCAGCTATCAGGCAAGACGAGGGTCCAAGCAGAGGTCAATACCAGATATCTGTCTGAGGAGATAGATGAGTGGGCAGACGAAGCAGGAACAGGATCAAGCAGGACTGACGAGGCAGAGTCAGGCTGGGCCAATGAGGCAGAATCAAGCTGGGCAGATGTGACAGGAACTAGAAGGCAACACACGCTACTAAGGTAGGAGAACCTGTTGCTGAGCGTTGGGGAGGGCATCTGAGGCAGCCTTAAGCAGGGAGAATCTGATGACATCATCTAAGAGAGCTGCGGGGGACTTACCACCGTGGGCTCTTTAAGATGCTTCATGTCGGTGCATGCGTGCACTAAGGAAGGCCAGCAGTGTCCTGCCGCAACTGTCATGTTATCAGTGATCTGCTGCGAAAACGTGGCTTCAGGTGAGTAGCATGGCTCATGGGGATCTCCCGTGAGCTGTGAAATCCAACACACTGATTCTCAACTGGACTCAGTTGGTCTTCTTGCAGGGTTGTAAAAGTTTTTGTGTATTTTTGGAAGTATCTAAAATACCAGAACCTTAGGGGGTAGATTTTAAAAGGCTGCTCTGGAATTTATTGCCAGAGGATGTGGTTAGTGTAGCTGGGTTAAAAAAGGTTTGGATAAGTTCTTGGAGGAGAAGTCCATTACCTGCTATTACTCAAGCTGACTTAGAAAATAGCCACTGCTATTACTGGCATCAGTTGCATGGGGATCTATTTAGTTTTGGGGCATTTGCCAGGTTCTTATGGCCTGGATTGGCCACTGTTGGAAACAGGATGCTGGGCTTGATGGACCCTTGGTCTCACCCAGTATGGCAGTTTCTTATGTTCTTATTTATGTATTTCCATTTCATATTCCACCTGTTCCTAAGAAAAGCTCAAGGTGGATTACAAAGAAAGAGGTGAATTGCAGTTTTGTTTATTTTTGTTTCTTGATTGACTGCAAATCCAAAAAAGATCAATGTGTTTTACATATAAAATGCATCTGTAGGGGAGCGGAAGGACTCATTTTGGATATCCTAAAAACCTGCTTGCTTGATGCATCACCAGGACACTTTGGGGAACTATTGCACATGGAAGAACTGAAGGACCAGTGACAGGGGAACTAAGACCAGGGGCTCTCTGCAAGTTTGGACAATGAACGTGTTGGCTGACCTTGGATGGGGCCAGCCTCTGACTCCTGGGCTTTCGCCAGTACATGCAGCAAATCGTGTTCAGACAAACTGAGTCAGGCTAGAAGAACACAAACAGAGTCTGGGTGAACTTATTTCATTAATCACCAAGCCCACTGGCTGACTACAAAGAAATCTGGTGCCTCGCCCACATCATGGTCCTACAGCCTAATTCCACTCATCAACACCGAGAATAAAGATACATTTTATTTATCTATTTATTTATAAATTTATGAATTGCTTTATAGACCTTACAATAAAATCTTTCAAAGCAATGTACAACAAAATAATTCATTACAATAAAATACATTTAAAACAATAAAATAATAAAAACACGAAAATGAACATGCAAATCTATCTCATGCATATTAATTGGGTTTATCCTGAAAACCCGACCCGTCTGCAGCTCTTGAGGACTGGAAGTGAGTGACACTGATTTAGAGCACTGCTTCTCAACCCAGTCCTCCAGACTCACCCAATCAGCCTGGTTGTCAGGACAGCCCCAATGAATATGCATGAGATAGATTTGCATGTATTGTCCCCTTTGTATGCAAATCTGTCTCATGCATATTTGTTGTGGACATCCTGCAAATTCAGCTGGCTGGGTGAAGGACCACTTTAACCTTTCCTTGGGTTTTGTTTCCTCCATTTGTCTTTGTAGCCTTTCTCCACTTCCTTTGTTCTCTACCTCCCTTTTCATCAACTCCAAGTGCAGCTATTAATAGGAAAGTGCAGTGCTGAGCTCCCCTGAGATGCTTTATGTCTGTATAAATACTTTTCTTTCTTAAGGAAGCTGTGATTCTCTCCTGCCTTCTCATGCCCTCCTCTCCACAGGAAAAAGAAAATAAAACCCCAAAAAACAGAAAAAGCTCCTTCCTCTATTTATTTGTTTGAATTATAACTCATTTAATTGCAAATACAGCCTAAGTGAGAAACAGCAAAGTATAATACACAATAATGCATCAAATGACCAAGCAATATAAAATTACAAAAAAAAAATGCAAGGTTAAAACAAACTCTTAACTCTGGTGGTCCAGGGTCTGGAAGAGCAAAAGCTTTTTAGATAGATGTAGATATGGAGAGGCTGCTGGGCCTGCCTCACCTTCTCTCGCCATGCTCTCTCTCCCTTCTCTCTACTCCTGTTAGGAGGTGCTTTACAGCTTCTCGTCAGATCGAAGCATCTTCAAGAATTTCCGTTGGTCAGTTCAGAAATACTTGGGGCCAAAAAAAAAAAAAAAGCAAGCAGACAAGACATGAATCACCAAGAAAGAGAGAAATATGGATGTTTATCATAAAACGTACTTGCCCATAACAGGTTGTGTTGCGAAAGCTCGCAGCTGGTGAACGCATTCCTGCCAGGACAGGCTCAGCTCCTCTCCTCTCCGCTCACCAACTCAGGCAGATTAAACCCGAGCAACTGCGAGGAGGGCTGCACGGAGCTCTGGGTTTCCTTCTTCTGGGATTTATGATAGCGCCAGCCCCCAGGGGCTATAAATAATAAATATGTATTGCCCTAGCAACGGCAGGGTTACCAGCCCCATAAACATTGCTTATTCTACATCCAGGAGTGCGGAATTACAGACTTGGTCATATGCAGTGACCCGCAGGGGCTGGGGTCAGCCAGGATCATGCTAGGATCATACTGTACTAGCTGCTTGCTAGAATGATTTGGGTGCGAGGGAGCAAACTGGTGGAAGCCAATGAGAAAACGTGACAAACCCAATTCACGTTTTATTTACTGCTCTAAAAGCCTGTTGGAAAATTGCCTACCCACCCCCCCAACTCGCCGTTTTCTTCTGTTTACTTTTATCCCCCCCTCCCTCCCACCGGTCTCTGACCCTCAGCAGGGTCTAATGGGAGCCCAGCCCTAGAAGGTCAAAAGGTCACCCGGCTTGCAGACATGAAATGCCTTTTATAGTTTCCACTGAGAACAATTTTCAAAAAGAAGGAAGTGCTCCAAAAGCGGGACCCTTTTCTAGTTCAGAAGGCTGCTTTCAGCTCCCAGAGGTAAGTGATGACCAGGGGAGGCTACCCAGGGATGTGACGGGTGCTTTTATCTCAAATGTCTGAAGCCTGTAATTTAAAGGCAAGCCTTCAAGTGAGAAGGGGTGTGTGTGTGTGTGTGTGTGTGTGAGAGGGCAGCAGGTATAAAGGGTTGCTGTGGTAGCCTTTCACCTCTGGAGATCCATGTTCAAATCTAGCTCGGTTCCCAAGTGATGTAACTTGCAGGCCTCAATTTACTTTTTTTAAGAACAGTTCTCCCTGTCATAAATAATTCCATCGCAATGGGGCAAAATGAGTTGCTTGTGCTTACATGAGGCCCGGCGCTAAGGTGTGTGTGTGTGAGTCAATGGTAATGCTGCAGGTCAAGCCCGAGATGTCCCAGGGGGAGCTCTCCGAGTGCCTGCCTAGGGTATGCCTGGATCTTGCCAGGCAATTAGCACTATAAAATAATCTCTTCCAGACAGATGGCATAGAGATGGCACTGCACTTGGAGTCGGGTGTCCTCTGCCAGGGCTATGGGATAAAGTGATATTTATTTATGGAAAGAATGTGTACATTTGCAGCATGTTGAGGAGGACATTCTTCTTTCAATCTAGGTGTCATAATTGAAACAGGGCGCTGATCTATTTGTGTTGGCTCAGTGTCCTGCACTTAGTTTATACAAATAAAATGTACTACAAGTTATTTCCGATGTATTATTTCAAGGTGTTGGGGGGGGGGGGGGTAGATCACTTTTAAGTTTTTCTGCTTCCAGCTCTCTCTTTCTCTCTCTCTTCCAATCTTTCCACGTCTCCTTGAAGTTAGCAATACAAATTGGAGCAGCCCTGCCAACCTGGTACAAGGTCAACTTTCTGTCACTTCTAATCAAGTGACAGAAGGAGGAAGTAGCACATTTTGTCTCTCCTAGGAAATGGCATCCAGAAGGTGACCTTCAGAAGCAACAGGACAGTGAGAAGGCAACCGGGGATGAGTCCCCCAAAGGGGCTGTGATACAACCGAGGTCTGATGTACAGAAACACTTGTTAATAGCCTCAGCTGTGAAAAAAAAAACCACATTATAAATATCGCCTGAGCTGAAAGTTACTGGCTGTCAAGTGAACATCAGCCTGTAAACTGCTCTGAAGACCAAGGGTGCTGGGTAATTATTCAGGGAGTGGAGGGGGAGAAAGAAGGGGATGCAGGGCAGAGTGGGTGGGGGGTGAAAGGGGGAATCCAGAGCGAGCAGAGGGGGAGAGATAGAGGGTGATCCAGTGCAAGCAGTGTGTGGGGTGGGAGAAGCGAGAGAAAGAGAGAGATGCAGGGCAAGGAGGAGAGTGGAAGAGAAAGCGAAGGATGCAGGGGGAAAAGAAAGGAGGATGCTAAAAAGGAGGGGAAGAGAGGGAGTGCTTTGCTGGAGCTGCTGCCACCAGAAGCGCAGCCAAAGGAGAAAGTGATGTGCTGGAGCCACCAGTGGTAAGTCAGGGTGGGGGGGATGTGATTCTGAATATCTACCCCAGACACAGAGAAAGTTCATCCCATCACTAATTATTTGCTGTGGAGGGCTAGGAGTTTGCATATATCTGTTCGAGCACCTACAGTTCTTGGAAAGTGATAGACAATGTGTTACGCCCGTCGGTCGCAGACGGCTGCGACCACTAATGCTGACCTCTTTCTTTGCTACCTTGTCGGTATTGGGGAGAACGGTGACCTCTGCCAGAGATTGCCGACCTGCCTGGCGTTCCCGGGACAGCGTGGGCGCTGCCGACCACCATCTTGCCCCAGGAATCACATAGGTGCGCGCACGCGTGCAAAGGCCTCTCTTGTACACGCCATGGCGGGAACCTCGGGGGCGTCCCCTTCTGATGACGTCTTCCCTCTGCTGTACTTAACCTGACTGACCCTGCCTATCGACGAGTTAGCAAGGAGTTCCCTCATTGCTCACGGACTTCCTGTTCCTGCATTCGGCGTGAGACGCCTTGGGTACCTGCTCCTTGGGGGCCCTTCCTTGTCTCTGGCTATCCGCTCCTCGGAGGGCCTCCTGCCTTGGACTGCTGCCTGTCCCGCTTCTCGCGACCCTTCCTCGAACAACCCTTCAGTGAGTATCTAACTCCACTGATCTACTCTATCAACTCTTGTGGCATCCTCTCCGGCATTCCTCAGGCCACTACCGTATTCTCTCTAGTAGGAGCTACTCCGGTGTACCCTGCGATGCAGCCACTACCGCTTCACCTCCAGGACCTGTGTCCTGGAGGTGTGCCTCGGACCTCCACATACCATCTCTGTGGAGAATCCCTCAGTGTACCCTGCATTGCAGGCCACTACCTACCATCACTACGGAGAGACTACCTGGGTATTTCCTATGCTACCGGTCACTACCATATCATCACTACTGAGAGACTCCGGTGTACCTGAGCTGCAGGCCACGACCTATCACCACTATGAAGAGACTTCCTAGGCATACCCTGCCCTGCGGGCCACTACCAGCCACTACCCTGCCCTGCGGGCCACTACCGGATCTCCTTCTCTGAGGTATTCCCTCTGGGTATACCCCTCTACACTGACATAATCATTTCTCCTGCACTCCCGCTCTGCAGGCTGTGTTCTTCTATCTATCTAATAAAGACTTTGTTCCACAGCTGTCTCTGACATCTGCTGGGACACGCCTCCCGACGGTGAGGCTCACAGGGTTCCTCCCTGTGGGTGTGACACCTCTCACCTCGGCCCAGGGTCCACATACTAACAAACCATAACACAATGAAATGTTTATTTTCCTGTATTTGGCAGAACAGAAAAATGTCCATCATTCAAAGAAGAAAGAATGATCTTTGTAGAAAGTAACACATCCGAAAAGCATCTTGAGATATCCTGCAGGACTATAACGTACACAAGCAGAGAGGGTCCCTAATCAGGCTGCTGTCAGTGATGGCATATAGGGGTGTGCTTTGTTTTTTTTTTTTTATATTATTTTTGTTTTGGGTCATTCTCTGTTTCCTTTCATTTTTAAAATGGTTTAGGGGTGTTTATTTCTGGTTTCCCTAATTTTGGAGTTAGTGTGCACTAATGGGTCTTAGTGTGCACTAACGGAAAATGTTACCAATTTGTTAAAAAGTGTCAATTGAAGGAGCAGCTTCTTAGCTGGAGGTATAGTTCTGCATTCCCATTGGCTATCTCTTTAGGTACTTGTTTGTGTTTCCAAGGTTACAAGGTGGTGGTTGTGGGGGATGGCCAGTACCTGGTAACAAGTGTAAACAAACAAGTGATGTAATAATACCATCAAGTTTGAGTTAGCAAAAGCACATAATACAAATGCATATTTTGAATTTGCCAATCCTTTGTATTTTAGGAAAGGGACCCTGGCATTTTGGGATATGCATACTTTTAATTTCCCTGGTATGTGACTGTGTGTTGGGGGGGGGGGGGGGTTGACTGGTGAAAGGGGAATTGACTGGGGTGACTGTATGGGGTGACAGGTAGGAGAGAGACTGGTTGAGGTAGTGACAGGTGAGAGAAAGGCAGCCTAGTATGTGGGGGGTTGACCCGTCATCCCATACAATCACGCCATTCACGCCCGCCCCCCCCCCCCCCCCACACACACACACCAAGTTGCATTTCTCTCCCACTTGTCACCCCATACAGTCACCCCAGTCACGCCCCCTTTCACCAATCATCCAGACACACACCAGGCTGCCATTCTCTCACCAGTCACCATCCCAACCAGTCTTTCTCCCATCTGTAATCCCATGTAGTCACTCCAATCACACCCCCTCTCACCAGTCACCCCCCCCCCTCCACACACACACACACCGGGTTGCTCTCTCACATATCGTCACGTTGTACTCATGAAGGTCCAACAAATTTAACAAAAAATTTCACCTAAAATATTTAAGATTATACTGGGGAATATTGTGGTATTTTTTGGTATTCTTTTGGATTTCCTCAGATTTCTGAGTTAGCGGGGCTTTTTTTTATTTTTTTGGATTGTGCGATCACATATTGTCACTCCAACCAGTCTCTCTCCCACCTGTCACCCTATGCAGTCACTCCAAACACACCCCCTCTCACCATTCACCCCCCCCCCCCCACACACACACACACACACACACCGGGTTGCTCTGTCTCACATATCATCACTCCAACCAGTCTCTCTCCCACCTGTCACCCTATGCAGTCACTCCAAACACACCCCCTCTCACCATTCACACCCCCCCCCCCCCCCACACACACACACCAGGTTGCTCTGTCTCACATATCATCACTCCAACCAGTCTCTCTCCCTCCTGTCACCCCATGCTGTCACCTCAATCACCCCCCCTCTCACCAGACATCCCACACAAACCAGGCTGCCTCTCTCTCACCAGCCACTAGTCACCAGTCACCACTCCAACCAGTCTCCCCACTAGACAAGTGACAAATATTTTTTATTCTGCTAATATTTGTTATAACTATAATTTCTGTACATGTCAGATACTAGTATAGCCTCCGTCCCGTTTTGATCCTGGGCACAGGGGTACATGGGTAGGGCCACGGACCATGCTAGACCCCCATGACCTCCCAGGGTTCCCATTCAGGGAAGAAAATGTCAGTCTTTTCAAGGCCCTTAGGCCTTTTCCTTGTTCCCACAGGGGCTCTTCCCAATCTCCAGCACTGTCACACCGAAAGAACAAACCAGGCTGCACTCCCAGGCTGCTGTTCAAAAACCAAAACCTTTTACTGTAACTGAGGGCAGAGTAAACAGAGTCCAAAAATGTCAGGACTCCCTTCCCCTCGGGGGCTGTGAAGGCCCATCTGTCTTCTCATATAAATGTTTAAGTAGCATTTCATTCTGGAGCCAGAATTACCCAGCAAAGCTGGGGGTCAGAGGATTGTGGCAGCCTGCACTAAGGCTGGAAAAGCGCAGCGTCCAGCTCCGAGGAATGTTAGCCATTTCTACAGACTCCTTAATGCCTCGCACAAGGACTAAAGGATCTCTACCACATTAGATCTACAGCAACTGGCGAGAGTAATGGTGTGAAGTGGGTATGCATTCCTCATCATTTCTCCTCTCAGGTAGAGGCATGGGCAGGTACAAAGCTCAAGGCTGAAAACATCCAAATCTCCTCCGCTGTTCCTGCTGCTGCTTCTGTACCAGCCGCAACAAAGTATTCCCCTTGTGGGTGCAAACTCTGCAGATACTTCCCCCCCCCCCCCCCCCCCCAATCCCACCCCCTACCCCCTGGGTTTGCACCAGTAATCAAAGGAAAAGTACGCACATTCCTTTGTTTTGATTATTGCTGCCTGAGATATTACCCACAGAGATTTGCACCTGCTTTCTCTGTAGACGATTTTTTCAAGTGAAAACCAAACACGTTGTTTGATGCCCTGCCTGATCGCCAGCCCCGGGAATGCCTTTTCACAACGCAGGGAAAAATTATTTTTTTTTCCCCTGCGTTAAGGATGAACCACAAAGCCCCAGTTTTCATGGGTAAAATGCTATTTTATCCACAGAAAGGGCTTTCATTATGTAAAATCTGGTGCCACTAATATGTGACAAGCAGCAAACTAGGGCCATCCTGGAGGGAGGAAATGGGACGATGGCCCTGGGCCCCATACTTTGTGGAGCTGGGCAGGTGAAGTTGCCCAACAGCTTGTTGCATTACTCAACATGTGACATCATTTCCTGTTCCTCAAGGGCACCAGTGGGCCAGAATCTACACTGCCCCGCATAGCGAGACATCAGCGGCAAGCCAGGAAGTACAGTGGCAGGCAGTCACAATAGGTTCACACCTTTCACACTCCTCCCCCTAGCTCTTTAATCTCTGAGGGACCCCTCTGGTCTTCAAACTTGAGGAGGTGAGGGTGAATTGATCTGAGTCCCTCACCTTCTAGGGTCAGCCTTAAGACACACACATTGCATTATAGAAACACGAAAGCAGAAAAATGCCATAATATTTTACCCATTATTTTGAGCTTGGGTGTGATAAAGACATTTGGGCAGGCTTACAAGGCTTTGAAAAAGACACTGCTGGTAGTTCAACAAATTAAGCAATACGCTGCTTCTGCCATGATTGAGAACTACATAAAAGAATGGAGGAAAATAAGCATCTGAGACACCCCTTTGTCTTCTGGCATGAGACCAGCATCAACTAGTCAGCCCTGAACCAGGTGGCTCTTCCCTACTCAAGTTATCTTCCTGCCAATGTCAATTCTGAGAGCAGGTTTGGCACTACTGGCAGTATTGTCAGAAGCCATCAAAAGTGCTGGCCTCCCAAGAATTATGATTCCATCTCCTCGACGACTTTGTAAAATGTACAAATTCAAGGGGCAATGAACTTCTAGTTGTCAAAGAAAATGGAGATAGCAGTTGTAGTGATGATGATGATGATATTGGTGTTGATGATGATGCCATTGATACGGTTGCTAGTGTTTCTCCTACTCATTTGGATATTGTATCTATCCTGATTCCTACCTAAGTTATTTCTTCTGACCATATATATAATTTGCTTTAAGCACTCATACTGACTATCACCTTTTTTTCAGCTTCCTACAAAACTTCTATGTGGGTTTTTTTTGTTTGTGGGGTTGCGGAGTGGAGGAAATCTTTGTTTATCACAGTTTTTATCATAGCCACAGCATGGAAGAAAACATTTGATAAACTAGGCTGTTTGTGTGGTGCCAACCAAAATGCCATCTTCCTCAAGCCAACCATCATCTGTAGAGGCAGTTTTCAGATCTCCCGTGGGGGAAGAGAGTCTTAGATATTGCACAACAACAACACCTAATGACCAGCCCCAGGATGCACAGATGCAAGGCTGTCAGGGTAGCCATGGCATGTGGCCCCTAACCAAGGACCATCGCTACAACTGCTGAATGAGTTTTGGGGAGAAGGAGAGGTTAAAAAAATGGGAAAGTTCCCAGGCAAGTTACAAATCCTCATGGTACCACTGCCCAGAAGAGGACAATTCCAACTGAGCTGGAAAATGATAGCAGCAAGAAGTAACTGAATGTCCAAAAAAAAAAAAAAGAAGATAGCTAGATGTCATGATTGCTGTTCTGGCTGCTTCATAGGATGGGTGGGGAGGGTTGAGGGGGGTGTCTATTTTTTCTTGTTCCTTTGTCTTCTTCCACATACTATATACAGTGTCTATCCTTTTACGTTCAGCAGGCTTGATGTTGCTGTCTTTGCTTGGTAAAGGACATTTAACCACGCCATATGTATAAAAAAAAAGTCCTATTTATCCTGTGCAAATTGAAGCATGCAATTATAAATGCAATCAGAAGGTTGGATTAAAAAAAAATGAAAAGAATATGAATTCACAAATTGCCAGTTTCCAGGATTGTGAATCCCAAAATGTGGTTCATGAAAGCTGGATTGGTACATCTCAATATATCGTGACAGATCTCCCCGCTGCTCCTTCTTACCTGCACCCTCAAAGCCGTAGTGTGTTCCCAATCTGTTTAAATAATTCTATTAATGGTAGCCAGGTATTTTTTGCAGATCAGGTAAAGATCCTTCATATGCTTAGGAACACTCCAAAGCAAGTACTTTATTCGCCATAGCGCACTGGGTTTACATGAGCCAGCTCTCCAGCACTATTTAAAATACCAGAGGAATGTCCAAGGATGTCAGCTGGTGCTTAAGCACAGATAAATCAACCAGAATTAAAGGGATCCCTCTGTATGGCAAGGAAACGTGTGGGCTTCCAGCCTGTTTGTTGTTACAGAAGAGTTAGACACGACACCTGTAGCATGCAATATACGGAAATGACCATAGGACTCGGGACTTCAGCAAAGTTTGTTGCAAAGAACTTTGGGGAAAGGGGAAACTTTTCGAAAAGGATGGCCTCCACCTTAACCAGAGTGGAATCAAGCTGCTGGCACTAACTTTCAAAAAGGAGATAGAGCAGCTTTTAAACTAGAACAAGGGGGAAAGCCGACAGTCACTCAGCAGTGCATAGTTCGGAGAACTTGAAGGATACTAATGAAACAGGAGAGTTAGGGCATCCCAACAAAATCACCGAAGCTAATGATTTCCAAATTATCCCTAACAACTGAAAAGCAGGTTGTTAATACAAACAAAAAACACACTTTGAAATGTCTGTATGCCAATGCCAGAAGTCTAAGAAGTAAGATGGGAGAGTTAGAGTTTATAGCAGCAAATGATGAGATTGACATAATTGGCATCACAGAGACTTGGTAGAAGGAGGATAACCAATGGGTCAGTGCTATATCAGGGTACAAATTATATCGCAATGATAGGGAGGATCAACTTGGTGGGGGTGTGGCACTTTATGTCCGGGAGGGTATAGAGTCCAACAGGATAAAGATCATACAAGAGACTAAATGCTCAGTAGAATCTATATGGGTAGAAATCCCATGTGTGTTGGGTAAGAGTATAGTGATAGGAGTATACTACCATCCACCTGGACAAAATTGTCAGACAGATGATGAAATGCTAAGAGAAATCAGGGAAGCAAACCAATTTGGCAGTGCAATAATAATGGGAGATTTCAATTACCCCAATATTGACTGGGTAAATGTAACATCAGGACTTGCTAGAGACATAAAGTTCCTGGATGTAATAAATGACTGCTTCATGGAGCAATTGGTTCAGGAACCAACAAGAGAGGGAGCTATTTTAGATTTAATTCTTAGTGGAACGCAGGATTTGGTGAGAGAGGTAATGGTGGTGGGGCCACTTGGCAACAGTGATCATAACATGATCAAATTTAAACTAATAACTTGAAGGGGGACAATTAGTAAATCTGCAGCTCTAAAACTAAACTTTCAAAAGGGAAACTTTCATAAAATGAGGAAAATAGTTAGAAAAACACTGAAAGATGCAGCTGCAAAGGTTAAAAGTGTTCAACAGGCTTGGACATTGTTTAAAAATACAATCCTAGAGGCGCAGTTCATATGTATTCCACACATTAAGGAAGGTGGAAGAAAGGCAAAACGATTACCGTCATAGTTAAAAGGTGAGGTGAAAGTGGCTATTTTAGCCAAAAAAAATCCTTCAAAAATTGGAAGAAGGATCCATCTGAAGAAAATAGGATAAAACATAAGCATTGCCAAGTTAAGTGTAAAACATTGATAAGACAGGCGAAGAGAGAATTTGAAATGAAGTTGGCCATAGAGGCAAAAACTCATAGGGGGTAATTTTCAAAAGGAGTTACATGCGTAAATGTAGCTACTATTGTAGCAATTTTCAAAAGCCATTTACTCAAGTAAAGTGCACTTATGTGAGTAAATCCTATAGACAAGTCAATGGCATATATTGTAGCAATTTTCAAAAACCCACTTACTCAAGTAAAGTGAATTTACTCCAGTAAACCTGGTTTTTACTTGAGTAAATGCTTTTTAAAATCAGGCCCATAATAAAAACTTTTTAAAATATATCCGAAGCAAGAAACCTATGAGGGAGTCGGTTGGACCATTAGATAGCCAAGGGGTTAAAGGGGCTCTTAGGGAAGATAAGGCCATTGCAGAAAGACTAAATTAATTCTTTGCTTCCATGTTTACTAATGAGGATGTTGGGGAGATACCAGTTCCTGAGATGGTTTTCAGGGCAAATCACCTGGACTAGATGGTATGCATCCTAGGGTACTGAAGGAACTAAAAAATGAAATTTCTGATCTATTAGTTAAAATCATCATTGTACCTGAAGACTGGAGGGTGGCTAATGTAACCCCAATATTTAAAAAAGGCACCGGGGGTGATCCGGGTAACTATAGATCAGTGAGCCTGACTTCAGTGCCAGGAAAAATAGTGGAAACTATTCTCAAGATCAAAATCATAGAGCAAATAGAAAGACATGGTTTAATGGTACACAGTCAACATGGATTTACCCAAGGGAAGTCTTGCCTAACAAATCTGCTTCATTCTTTTTGAAGGGGTTAATAAACATGTGGATAAAGGTGAACCGGTAGATGTAGTGTATTTGGAGTTTCAAAAGGCGTTTGACAACGTCCCTCATGAGAGGCTTCTAAGGAAACTAAAAAGTCATGGGATAGGAGGCAATGTCCTTTCGTGGATTACAAACTGGTTAAAAGACAGGAAACAGAGAGTAGGATTAAATGGTCAATTTTCTCAGTGGAAAAGGGTAAACAGTGGAGTGCCTCAGGGATCTGTACTTGGACCGGTGCTTTTCAATATATATATATATATATATATAAATGATCTGGAAAGGAATACGACGAGTGAGGTTATCACATTTGCGGATGATACAAAATTATTCAGAGTAGTTAAATCACAACTGGATTGTGATACATTACAGGAGGACCTTGCAAGACTGGAAGATTGGGCATCCAAATGGCAGATGAAATTTAATGTGGACAAGTGCAAGGTGTTGCATATAGGGAAAAATAACCCTTGCCGTAGTTACACGATGTTAGGTTCCATATTAGGAGCTACCACCCAGGAAAAAGATCTAGGCATCATAGTGGATTATATTTTAAAACCGTCGGCTCAGTGAGCTGCAGCAGTCAAAAAAGCAAACAGAATGTTAGGAACTATTAGGAAGGGAATGGTTAATAAAACGAAAAATGTCATAATGCCTCTATATCGCTCCATGGTGAGACCGCAACTTGAATACTGTGTACAATTCTGGTCGCCACATCTCAAAAAAAGATATAGTTGCGATGGCGAAGGTACAGAGAAGGGCAACCAAAATTATAAAGGGGATGGAACAGCTCTCCTATGAGGAAAAGCTGAAGTGGTTAGGGCTATTCAGCTTGGAGAAGAGATGACAGAGGAGGGATATTATAGAGGTCTTTAAGATCATGAGAGGTCTTGAACGAGTAGATGTGAAACGGTTATTTACACTTTCGAATAATTGAAGGACTAGGGGGCATTCCATGAAGTTAGCAAGTAACACATTTAAGACTAATCGGAGAAAATTCTTTTTCACTCAACGCATAATAAAGCTCTGGAATTTGTTGCCAGAGGATGTGGTTAGTGTAGTTAGTGTAGCTGGGTTCAAAAAAGGTTTGGATAAGTTCTTGGAGGAGAAGTCCAGTAATGGCTATTAATCAAGTTTACTTAGGGAATAGCCACTGCTATTAATTGCATCAGTAGCATGGGATCTTCTTGGTGTTTGGGTAATTGCCAGGTTCTTGTGGCCTGGCTTGGCCTCTGTTGGAAACAGGATGCTGAGCTTGATGGACCCTTGCTCTGACCCAGCATGGCAATTTCTTATGTTCTTATGATCACGTGTACCACTGAAAAGAATAATGGAGGGATTGAACAAGACATTCCACTGGAAAATTAACAGAAAAACACACACACACATAAATTAGAAGAACAATAAACAACTCTCAACAAGGAAAAGAAAGAAATGAAAAACATGTAAACCAAAGGAACCCGCTATGTTTACATTTGCTGAAGTGTCAGATTTAGTGGTTAGCTCTGAGCGTGCTCAAAGTTCCTCTTAGCGTGTACTTGCATGTTTTCTGAGCCATACATCATCATCAAAACCTTGGAACTGGGAGAAGTATGGCAGGAATACATCATCGGAGGCAGTGCCGGCTGACGATTTATTAGTCTGGCACAGATCTAAAGTTACAGGATGAGGCCGGATTACTCACAAGTGAGGTGCTGGCCGTTGGGAGTCATTAGGGAAAAAAGGATCAGGTCTACAAGTTAATCTAATTTTTTAACCCTGAAAAATCTTTTGAAGCTAAGCGGAGGGAAGTAACTCAGACATGTGAAAATTATTCTTTATTTCTTCGGGCATTGGTGCATGGACCTGCTATGCAAAAGACCTGCGTTTGACTCCTGCACCCGGTTTCTCTCCCAGAGGGTGGCTGGAGTCGGGGACGGGGATGGTAAGTTGCACAGCCCCTGGGGAAGAAATCTCAGCCATCACCACCATTGCAACATCGAATTGCCAGACCCAGGGTGAATGGACACCATCAGGTTCCAGGAAGTGCTGTGATGGGTGGGACCCTGGCAGGAAGAAATAAGGGGACACCCGGATAATTGCAAATGGAGGATCATCGCGCCATGGCCTGGTTATGACTGAGCTGGAAGCCCAAAGTAGCAGGAGGAAACTGTCATATCCAAATGATACCCCCTTCCAGATCTGGGTACACAGATTTCTTTAGCTTTATAAAGCTTGGATAAAGTAGCGCGCTCGCCCTGAATGCGCAGCAATAAAAAAGGAACACCTTAGAATTTTTTGTTTGTTTGTTGACCTTTATCACTTCCAGAAATTAAAATGCATACTTTGTTTATTGTATTCTTGTGTTTTAAACTGATAATGCTGATTAATTGTTCACCACTTAGCACAGTTTTCTGCTGTAGGCGGTATAAATAAATCTGTAAATAAATAAATAAATAAATACAAAGAAAAGAAAAATGTAATGGAGCCTCTGCCTCTGACCAGAGTTGGCGTAAGAGTATTAGGTGCCCAAGGCCACTGGTTCCCAAACCTTGCCTAGGGAACTCTCAGTCACTTAGGTTTTCAGGATCTCCATGATGAATATGCATGAGATAGATTTATATGCACTGCCTCTATTGCATGCACATTTATCCATGCATATTCATCGTGGAGATCCTGAAAAGATGACTGGCTAGGGGGTCCTCCAGGACAGGTTTGGGAACCACGGCCTTTGTCAAACCTTCAGCCGTGCACTCCCCTTCCCCTCATTTGCCTACTGGCAGCAGCTCCAGCACAGCGCTCCCATCTGTGGTGGCAGTCACTCGGGCACAGCATCCCTCCTATCTCTTCCCTCATCCTCTGCCCAGCATTCCCCTCCCTATGCCCCCTGCCCATAGTACCTTGCATCTCCTCTCTCTCCCCCCTACCCAGCTTCTCTTGTCTCTTCTTCTCCCCCCCCCCAACAGCATCCTCCTCGTTCCCTTTCACTCCCTGCCCAGCATATCAGCATTACCCCAATCTGCATCCTCTCTCTCTCTCTACTCCACTCCACCTTATCCACCCCACCCAATATCATCTCTCTTTCTACCCACCTTGCCCTTCAGCATCTTCTCACTCTCTCCATTTTCCCACCGGCACAGCACACTATCTCTCTCCACTTCCATCCATTCAGCACCTTCTCTATCTATCCCCACAGTACCTTATCTTCAACCCCCCCTTTCTCTCTCCCTCCACCCCTCCCCCTCTCTCTTTTTAATGTGGCAGCCCCTGGCTTCCTCCTGTTGTAGCTGCTGGCAGAATGGGCTCCAGCAGCCGCCCCAGGGGCAGCAAGAGGACTCCTGCATTATTCAGGTGCTGGTGGGATTAGTTCCACCAGTGCCAGCACCTCAAGCAATTTTCACAACTCGCGGGCCAGCACATCTGACATCCTGATTGCTCACATTAATACGTATGCTTAGTTTTCAATATATTTATAAATGATCTGGAAAGGAATACGACGAGTGAGGTAATCAAATTTACAGATGATACAAAATTATTCAGAGTAGTTAAATCCCAAGCGATTGTGATAAATTGCAGGAGGACCTTGTGAGATTGGAAAATTGGGCATCCAAATGGCAGATGAAATTTAATGTGAATAAGTGCAAGGTGATGCATATAGAGAAAAATAACCCATGCTATAGTTACACAATGTTAGGTTCCATATTAGGAGCTACCACCCAGGAAAAAGATCCTGGCATCATAGTGGATAATACATTGAAATAGTCTGCTCAGTGTACTGTGGTGGTCAAAAAAGCAAACAGAATGTTAGGGAATTATTAGGAAGGGAATGGTGAATAAAACGGAGGATGTCATAATGCCTCTGTATCACTCCATGGTGAGACCACACCTTGAATACTGTGTGCAGTTCTGGTCGCTGCATCTCAAGAAAGTTATAGTTGCAATGGAGAAGGTACAGAGAAGGGCAACCAAAATGTTAAAGGGGATGGAACTGCTCCCCTATGACGAAAGACGAAAGAGGTTACGACTTTTCAGCTTGGAGAAGAGACGGTTGCAGGGGGATATGATAGAGGTGTTTAAAATCATGAGATGTCTAGAACGGGTAAATGTGAATCAGTTATTTACTCTTTTGGACAATAGAAGGACCAGGGGGCACTCCATGATGTTAGCAAGTAGCACATTTAAAACTAATCAGAGAAAATTCTTTTTCACTCAATGCACAATTAAACTCTGGAATTTGTTGCCAGAGGATATGGTTAGTGCAGTTAGGTTAGCTGGGTTTGAAAAAGATTTGGATAAGATCTTGGAGGAGAAGTCCATTACCTGCTATTAATCAAGTTGACTTAGAAAATAGCCACTGCTATTACTGGCATCAGTAGCGTGGGATATACTTAGTTTTTGGGTACTTGCCACATACTTGTAGCCTGGATTGGCCACTGTTGGAAACAGGATGCTGGGCTTGATGGATCCTTGATCTGACCCAGTATGGCAATTTCTTATGTTCTTATGAGAACACCAATCAGAAAGTGTTGGCTTGCAAGTTTGTGGTCAGTCACAGTGCCATGTCTTCCTTAAAAGTAGGCAGGTGGCACCCCAAAGATTTCAAGATTTTGCTGCTTCTACTCTGCCCCCCCCCCCTCCCCCTTAATTTTGACACTCTAGGAAGCCACCTAGTTTGCCTAATGGAAACACCCACCCTGCCTCTAAGGCTATAGATGTTCTGTGATATCGGACAGTGATGGTTAAGCTAATTTACAAAGAATGTAATTTTAGATTCATGCCTCTTGTTTCTTGTTAACTTTCATGTTCAAGACACTCAAAAATGGAACTTTGACTGGAAAAGCTGTTTTCTCTTTCCCGTTTCAAGCCGCAGTTAAGATCTTCTGCAAATCCCCACTACAAAATAGCAATAGCTTAACTGAACCCTGACGATCACAATACAGTAACAGGAATTTATGGCCACTAGGATTAAAATCTGGCTTTCTGTGAAGCTGGTGAGCCTTAGGCTGTTTAGTTGATTGCTCTGGAGATTACACGATAATTCACATCCTGAATATGCAGCTAGGAGTTCTGTACCGTGAGGGGTAGAGGAATAGAGATGAGTCAGCTGCATAAACAAAGCCATGGAAACGGAAACTCTGGAAACAAAGCTTCCAGCACAGCCTCTTTAGCAGCGATTCCCCCTACGGTGGCCAGTTATCCTCTTTCCACCCCTTCAGAGTTCACTTAAGGCCCTGTGTATTTTAGTGGCAGATTCAGACCCCCTCCCCAGGTTCTCCTCCCAACCTGCTCCCCTCTTTTTCTCCCCCTATATAGAAGAGATTCCAAAAGCCGGGCCGGTAGCTAAAAATAATGTGGTTACCGAGTAAAATCAAAAGCGAGATTGGCTACGCCTGAAAGGTGCGCTTACAGGCCCAAAATAGTAGATGGATATGGCGTAATTATTGGGACGGGAGATATGTGCATTGTGCTCCTTATTTCATTATAGAAAAGTCAGTTTCTTTGTGAACCACTTCACATTTCCCCCGTGTTTTCCTCAACTGCCTCCATTGTGTGCACGGTTGCGCCTTTTGAACAAAGACTTGCCTAATTTACACTTGTGTTTCTGTATGCGGTGTTGCCATGTAATAGAGCGCGTTCACCCTACTGCCGGGCTTTTGCATTTTAAATATTTTGCTGCATTTTATTTTAAAGTTATATATTCAAAAGTCTTCTTTAGCACTGCGTACAGTAGCACCCCACTGAATAGGAAACAAAGCTGTTTATTTGAGTTTGCTCAATAAAGTCAAACAGAGCTACAACAGTCCATGGGCAAATGAGGATGGCGGTGGTGGTGATGGGGAAGGGATTCAGCTCAGAAAAAGGAGGCATAAAGGTTTTATGGGTGTACTCCACTGAAATATCTCGGGTAAATACAAAAAAAATGAGAGCAAGAATGAACGTGCTTTCACGAGTTTATGTACTGAAGGGTGAAACGGGCCTGACTTGTCACCTGACAGGGGAGTGCTGCCACTGCATAGTACCGCTGAGGGAGAAACAATGTGTGAAAATTTGGAGGGGATTTTCAAGATGGCTGCTGACTGCTAGGACATAGCTGAATACTCTCCTGTCCCAGAATGCTCTCTGACCTCCTTTGAGATATATTGGGGATTTTTTTTTGTCTTTAATTGTGACGAAGCATGAAAGAAAGAGTTGTAATATAATAATATAGTGAATGGCAGCAGATAAACATAAGAATTGCCATACTGGGTCAGCCTGAGGGTCCATCAAGCCCAGCATCCTGTTTCCAACAGTGGCCAATCCAGGTCACAAGTAGCAAGATCCCAGATAGTAGATAGAGCCCATGCTGCTAGTGCCCAGAGACAAGTAGTGATTTTTCCCAAGTCTATCTGGTTAATAACAGTTTATGAACTTCTCCTCCAAGAACTTGTCCAAACCTTTTTTTAAACCCAACTACACTAACTGCAATTACTGCAACCTCCAGCAATTAATTCCTGAGCTTATTTGTGCATTGAGTGAAAACAAATTTTAATTGATTTGTTTTAAATGTGCTACTTACAAACTTCACACAGTGTCCCCTATAGTCTCTGTTTTATTCTCCATTCCTTTCCTAATAATTTCTAACATTGTGCTTGCTTTTTCTTACCACTGCTGCACACTAAGCAGTGGATTTCAAAGTATTGCCCATGATGATGCCCAGAAAAGGTTCCTGGGTGGTAGCTCCTAATATGGAACTTAACATTGTGTAACTACAGCATGGGTTACTTTTCCGCAAAGGCATCACTTTGCATTGGTCCATATTTAATTTCATCTGCCATTTGGATGCCCAGTTTTACAGTCTTGCAAGGTCATCCTGCAATTTCTCACAGTCCACTTGTGATTTAACAACTCGGAATAATTTTGTGTGTTCTGCAAATTTGATCTCCTCACTCATCAATCCCTTTTCCAGATCATTTATAAGTATATTAAAAAGCACTGGTCTCAATATAGATCCCTGAGGCACTCCACTGTTTACCTTTCTCAACTGAGAAAACTGACCATTTAGTCCTACTCTCTGATTCCTCTCTTTTTTTTGTGTGTGTTTAAATAATTTTTATTGTCAATCAAGGAATAAACCAAGCACAGTAAGAACATGGAAATTAGAAGCATAGAGTTACATCAAGAATATATTCATGAACAGAAATCCAATATGATTGACCATTTGAGATTACTGTCTCCCCAATCCTCCCACCCACCCTCGCATCCAGGATCACATAGATAAAAAGGGTAAGATGTACAAATATACACACAGATCATAAGTATGTGTTATGTAGAGATAGCAGCAGGTAAGCAAATATCATAGCATATCATATAAAGGGGGTTGGACAGTCAAGCATCTGAGGAGTAGAGCGAGAAATGGTAGGTGTAGTGTCAGACGAAAAGGTTCACTGTTGTCGTTTCAGGAACCGGGAATGACAGCTGAGAACAAACAGATGTTGGGTAATCCAGCAATTAAAAAAGGAAAACAAAAATCTGTGCATACCGTATGTCATAGGAGAAGACCAAAACAGAAATGAATATTGATACCTCTACTATTGCGCGTCCAGCCACTTAATGTATAAGCTCCATGTATTTAAAAACATTCTCAGTCTGTCATGGTGGACAGCAGTGAGTCTGCTCAACTGATAATAAGTGTGTAGTCTATGTTGTTTTTTTGCAAAATTTGGTGTGTCTGTATTTTTCCAGTGTAATGCAACTTCTGATCTAGCTGCAATAAAAACGTGAAGCATAAATTGTTGTTCTTCCTTTTTGTACCCCGAAATGGGGAGACCCAGTAGTACATGCCTTGGCTTAACTTCCACCTGCACCAATAAAACTTGTGAAATCCATTCTGTGTTAACTGGCCAGAACAGAGCTATTTTGGGGCACTCCCACCAAATATGATATGTGCCAATTTGTCCACATCCTCTCCAACATTGCTCTGAAAGAGCGGGTTTAACTCTATGTAATTTTACTGGGGTATAGTGCCAACGGTATAGTAACTTGTAGCAATTTTCCTGCAGCCCAGTGGACATGGAGCATTTGTAAGCCATGAGATAAATAGCTTCCCATTCCTTCTCTTCAAGGGTGAAATGAAAATCTGTTTCCCATAAAGTGCGGTATTTATGTTTGCTAGATGGCTTACCATTAAGGAGGTTATATATTTTAGATATCACGCCCCTAAATATTGCAGCATTTTTACAGAAGTTTTCAAATAAAGTACCAATCACTTTAACAGTGCCCTGTCTATTTCCTCCGTGGGTGAAATGATATAGCTTAGCATAATGCAATAAATCAGTTTCCTCCAAAAAGAATACATATCACAGAGTTGTGAATAAGACATGAGAGTACCCTGTTGTTGCACATGCTCCAACCTGGTAATGCCAGCCTCAATCCACTGCCTCGAGGTCTTGGAAGCAGCAGAAGCTGGATATACAGTGTTGGTAAATAGGTTGATCATGAAGGAATATTGTTCCGTCCCCACTAGTACTGATTTCCATTGGTGCCAAATCTTTATGGTAGTTTGTAAAGCATAAGGAAAATGTTGTGTGTGTTCCCATGTCGATGGGGGTTGCCAAGGTAATGCCACTATCGGAAAAGTCCTTAGCATTGCCTGCTCCAACAGCACCCATTGCGGTAAATCAACTGTTTGATGGAGTACCACAAGTGTCCGAAGCTGTGCAGCACAGAAGTCCCAAGACAGATTAGGGAGTTGCAAGTCACCACTGTCCTTAGTTTGATACAGAATGGTCCTAGCGACCCGTGGAGGTTGTTTGCGCCAGATAAAGCTGCATATGATTTGCTGCTATTTTTTAAGTAAGGGTGTAGGTATACAAATGGGAATGGTGGTAAAGAAGTAAAGACAGTAGGGTAAAACATTCATTTTGACTATGGCCATTCTCCCCAGCCAAGAATGGGATTGTGTTGATGCCATTTTGTTAAGTCTGCTTGAATGGAGTTGATAAGTGGGTTATAATTTAAGGAAAAAAGCTGGTTAGTGTGAGAACCCAACTGGACCCTTAAATATTTCAGGGAGGATGTCGCCCATTTAAATGGGAATTTCTGACTTAAGGAGTGCACGGTAGACGTTGACAGTGTTAGGTTAAGAAGCTCCAACTTATCATAATTCACCTTCATACCAGAAACTGAAGTAAACCAGAGTAATTCCGACATAACCCCCTGCAATGAAAAATCTGGTTCGTTAATGTGAACATAACATCATCCACAAAAAGGTTGTTATGTGGATCCTTGGGTGCTGTGGAGATGACCACGCCCACAGGGAGGAGCCCCGTGAGGAGTCACAGCACTGGGCTAGACTCGTACACACAAAACACAAGACAGTTCTTTATTGTACAGCTTGAAGATCTCCACCAGAGGTGGCAGTAGTGAGGCAGTCTGTGGTTGTATTCTCAGGGACCTCGGCAGAGGTAGCCCTTCTCTCCTTGATGACGTCAGGAGGTTCTGCAGCAGGTCTCCCAGCGAGGAGATACTGTGGATGAGATAGAATGAGAGTTAGAGTACTCACTAGATGTAGCTGTTGGTATGTGATTCCACCAGGTATGTTGTAGGTGGTACAGGCACCGAGGCAGGGAGAGCAGGCCCTCGAGGAGCGAGTACCTGTTCCCTGTAAGGCACCTGAAATAAAGCAGAGGGCCCCCGAGGAGCGGGTACCCAGATTAGCGATTACCCCGAAGGGCAGAGAGAGAGCTTCCTGTGGGAGCACGGAAGCAGCAGAGTAGCATAGACAAGAACAGATTCAAGTCCTTGCTAACTCGGGGAGTAATATACCCGGATGGCGTGATGTCAGCATGAGGGAATGCCCTCGAGGTTCGCGCCAAGGGTGGTACAAAAATGTGGGTTGCGCGCGCGCACCCTAGTAGGTACCTGGGAGGAGCAATGGTGGGAGGCTGCACTATAGCTGTTCTGAGGACGCCAGATAGGTCGGCTTGACAATGCTGTGGTAGCCATCTTTCCCAGATAAGCAGGAGGAGCCTTGAATAAGGTGAGGCAAACGGGGCGAAGCAGTCGAGGACCGACGGACGCAACAAAGGGAGATCTTGAAATGATGATCACCCCTCCTTATCCCCTGTATATGTGGTGCCTCCCATACTCTAGTGGTGAAAGGTTCTAGAAAAAGAGCAAACAACAGGGGAGAGAGTCTTGTTCCTCGCTTAATAGCAAAGGGGTCATCATAGCTGCCATTTGCCTTGACTCTAGCAAAGAGTTGTTCATACAACTTCCTCAGCTAAGTCAAGAAGGGATCTCCAAAGGACATGCTTCTTAAGGTCTTGAAAAGGAAGGACCAATGTACAAGGTCAAATGCTTTTTCAGCATCTAACGAGAGAAGAACAGCAGTGGTTGTATCACAATGAACCAAGTCTATGATGTTAACTATTCTCCGAACACTGTCCGCCGCCATCTGACCTGGTACAAAGACCACCTGGTCACTGTGAACTAGACCTGGCAACACCCCATTCAGTCTGGCAGCCAGAGCCCAGGCCAATATCTTTAAATCAATATTGATCAGTGAAATTGGCCTGTATGAGCTGCATTTGGTGGGGTCTCTGCCAGGTTTGGCCAATACAGTGATGCCAGCCGTGTTAGAATCTCTGGAAATTGTATTTCCTCCCAATAAGGAGTTAAACATATTAGTTAAAGGACCCACCACAGTTTTGGCAAATCGTCGGTGGTAGGTGCCAGTAAATCCGTTCATCCCTGGTGCTTTGCCAAGTTTGAGATTCTTTATCGTAGTGAGCACTTCAGTGGACTCAATAGACTTGTCTAGAAACTCCCTTTGTGCACTGGTGAGAGTCGGTAATGTGACAGAATGCAAATATTCGTCAGTAGCCTCATCTGAGATAGAAGAGTCTTGAGAGTATAATTGGGAATAAAATTCAGTAAAAGATTTACGTATGCCTTCAGATGTGGTTGTTAACTGTCCCAGCGTGTTATGAATTTTGGCCACTACTGTATGTGCCCGGGCAGCTCACAACCTCTGAGTTAGATATCTCTCTGCTTTGTTTCCCCCTTCAAAAAATTGTTGCTTCAACATAGAGAGGTGGTGACTAATGGCAGTGTCCTCTAAAGACCGTGTTTGGTCTTTAATCCTCAACAGTTTCTGGTATGTAACCTCGGAGTGAGAAATACTGTGCTGCTGTGTTAAAGTCGCTAAATCCAGCATCAACGAGTTACGCTGTTTATCCCTTTCTCGATTGCAGTATGTAGCTCGGGCGATACATAAGCCTCTAATAACTGCCTTCGAGCATTCCCAAATAGTTATTTGGGAATGCCTTCTGTTTGATTCTCCCTGAAGTAATTTGTCATGTGGTTCCCCAGCTGAACAGTGAAATCAGAATCTTTTAAGAGACTGACGTTAAGCCTCCAAGGTCGATAACCTACAACTGAGTCTCTAAGTTGGAATGCCGCCCAAATCGGGGCGTGGTCGGACCAAGTAATATTATCTATTCCCACTCGTTGAACCTGATGTTGAAACTGGACAGAGAAGACAAGATAGTCTATTCTAGAATAGGTACCGTGTGTGTTGGAGTAAAAAGTGTAGGAGCATGTATGTGGGTAGCGTCGTCTCCAAATATCTATAATGCACCATTTATCTATGAAATTGCACCATGGTAATCTGAAACAGGGGGTTGCTACTTTTCGAGAGTTAGAATCTAGGTGAGGGGCTAATATAGCGTTGAAGTTTCCTCCCATGATAAGGTCCCCTTCAAGATACTGCTGGAGTAACTGGTCAATTATATGCAGGAATGCTTTCTGGTTTGTATTCGGGAAATAAACATTTAATAGAGTTATGATACACTTGCCCACTCTGATTCGTAAAAGTATATATCTGCCTTGTGGGTCTAGGACCTTTAAGAGTTCCTCACATACAAAATTCGAGGAAAATAAGATTCCCACCCCGGCATAGCAATTATGTTTTGTACTGGCTGCCCAATAATGGACGGGATATTGGGGAAATATCAGGAGGCATTCATGATGCTTACGTACATGTGTTTCCTGAATGAACGCAATTCCTGCTTGTTGTCTTTGCAACTCCCTTTTGAGAAGTAAACATTTCCTAGGGGTGTTCAGCCCCTTGACATTAAGTGAAATTATCTTAGTTGCTATTTAACCCATTTATAAAGAGGGATGTCTAGTGACATAGTGCAAACTTCCCTGTCCCAAGTAGGTGCCCATCGTGGAAACCATTCTGTCAGATGTCTATGTCCTCCCCTTCCCCACCAATAATACCCGTTCCCCTTCCAGCCTGTGTGAAGAGTTCTATGTGCCCTATTGCATCCACTATAGGTCCTGGAGTATCCCTCTAGCCACTGGGGGGATACTATGTTCAAGGGAGTCGCTGTCACCCCATGCCGAAAGAACATCCCCCCTCATCCCCGTCCCCCCCTCCCCCAGCCCAGCTTGTAGTAATATGAAAACATTGATACATACAAAAAAACCAACCTTATAGAAACATACTTGAGCAAACACCTCAACAATAACCTGAAAAAGAGATTATGGCATGTTATTAGACAAACGTCCAGAAAGTTAATAGCGATCTTTGGCAGCTGCAAATGTTGTTCCACAAGAGCTGTGGGCAGAATTCTAGTCTTTGCTACCCATCACGGTGCTTCAGCCTTGATCAGTCAGCGAAGAGCGGTGATTACCAGATTGTCGCCGAAGTCTCTTCCCTCCTTTGTCTGCTCTTTGCCAGTGTGGTGCCGGGTCTAGTTTCGATGGCGCCAATGCCATCTTGGGAGCTTGAAGGAAAACTGGAAGCTGGGCCCTGGTAAATGCCTCATAGGCCTCCGCGACGGTTTTTACATGGTATTTCACTCCCCGAACCTGAAATGACAGGCCAAATGGATAGGTCCAGCGATATTTTAGTTCATTGGCCCTCAGATTGGCTGTAACTTCTCTCAAGTCATATCTTTTTTTAGAGCCGTGGGAGCGAGATCCTGGTATTTATTTATTTATTTATTTATTTATTTAGAAACTTTTATATACCGGTATTTGTGGGGACATCATACCGGTTCACATAATAACTGCAGGCTTGGAAAGTACATTTCAACAGGGAGAGAAAACTGGGCGATGGGGTAACCAAAAGGCAGTAAGAAAGATAGAAAAACAAGTAAGTCATAACAAGCGAAAAAACAATTAACAATTTACAATTTTCAATTTACATTGCGTATTTCCTTAATATAAGGAGAGGGCGGTCACCTGGGGGGGGGGGGCTACAGACTAGGGGGGAAAGCTATTCTGTGTAGGCATGGTTGAACAGAAGTGTTTTTAGTTTCTTTTTGAATTTGATTGCACAGGGTTCAAGTCGCATGTGGACAGGCAGGGAGTTCCAGAGGGCCGGACCGGCAATGGAGATGGCACGGTCGCGGGTGGAGGAGAGATGAGCTGTTTTCAGGGATTGAACATGAAGGGTGCCTTTGTTGGTAGATCTGGTGGCTCGGGTGGACAAGGAGGCGGTGAATGGGAGGTCAAGCCAGTTTGAATTGTGGGTGTGGATGGACTTGTGTATTATGGTCAAGGTTTTGTAGTGTATACGGGACAGGATGGGGAGCCAATGTAAGTCCTTGAGGATAGGGGTAATATGGTCGTGTTTGCGTGTGTTCGTGATGAGTCTAGCAGTGGCGTTTTGCAATAGTTGGAGGGGTTTTATTGAAGACAGAGGGAGTCCTAAGAGGAGGGCATTACAGTAATCAAGTTTGGAGGTGAGGGTGGCTTGAATCACTGTATGGAGGTCATGTGTGTAGAGTAGGGGTCTGAGTTTCTTTAGAACATTGAGTCTGAAGAAACCAGTTTTGAGGATGGAATTGATGTGGGGTTTCATACTGAGATTAGGATCGAGAAGGACTCCGAGGTCCCTAACAGAGGGATGAGCACAGAAAGTACGTGATTGCACCACTTAAGATCCTTTTTCTGTCTGGTTATCACGTATATTTGCTGTTTTCAGAGGAAAGCTGTGAAAACAGAGCACGAAATCTCTCGATCTCTGATAGAATAGACCATGTTGCCATACCTCCTAGCTACGCACCTAACTTTTGAACCCCCTATTCAGTCTGTGATTCCCCTGATCATCATCCTTCTTAGGATACCATTGTATATAATGTTACTAATACTGTAAATACTTAAATACTCATTTTTCTTAATGTTTTATCAGCTTGTTCACTATCCTCTACACTTTGCTATTGTTTCCCCCTCCAAGTTCCCTCGCCTTGTTATAATGTAATTTCCGATCTACTGTTAATATGTGAACCGGCGTGATGTCCCCACTAACGCCGGTATATAAATGTTTTGAAATAAATAAATAAAATCTCTACTGGGGACCAAGGCCCGATGCGCGCGTTCAAGGCGTACCTCAGGTGCAGCTGTCTCCGAAGCATTCGGGCTCTCGGGCCCTGGGTGAGAATGTAATTATATATTTGAAGTGCTACTGCTGGGGTGCCGGCAAACTCCAGGGTGTCTGGAATGCCTCTTATGCGTAGATTACTCCTCTGCTCTGGTTTTCTAAGTCTTCAACCTTGTCTTGCAGGGCTTGAATTTCGGAGCCTGAAGCAGAGCACTGAGTGTTTAATTGATTAATGGTGTCTCCTTGGCTATCGACGTGATTTTCCATGTTGTCCACTCGAGTTCCTAAAGTGGCCATGTCCTCTTTGAGATCTGCGACTGATGCCATTGGGCAGATTTTAAATCTTATGCACGGGCGTAGATTTGTTCGCACAACCCGGCGCAAACAAATCTATGCCCGATTTTATAACACGCGTGCGCTGCCGCGTGCATGTTATAAAATCCGGGGTCGGTGCACGCAAGGGGGTGTGTACACATGTGCACCTTGCACGCACTGAGCCCGAGGGGAGCTTTGGAGGGAACTTTTTTTTCAGGCCTCCCCCCACCTTCCCCTCCCTTCCCCTATCTAACCCACCCCCCATCCCTAACATTCCCCCCCTACCTTTGCAGCAAAAGTTACGCCTGCCTTAACTTGCACGCGCCAGCCAGTTGCCGGCACGCCATGCCCTGGCACAGGCCGCTTTGCCGGAGCACTCGACCCCACCCCCGGACTGCCACCATGCCCCCGGCCACGCCCCTTTTTGCAAGCCCTGGGACCTACACGCGTCCCGGAGCTTGTGTGCGCCGCCGAGCCTATGCAAAACAGGTTCGGCGCGCGCAGGGGCAGATTTTCTCAGGTTACGTGCATATGTTTATTTAATTTTAAGATGGATAATCTATAATTCCAAGTAGTTCAACCAAACTTTTCTGGTCTTTTACCCTCTACAAAAATGTACCTTCATGTGTTATCTAGTTAACCTGCTATCTTCGTTCATTGTAATTTCCTTTCACAGTTACCTGTAAACCGACATGATGTGTCCTACGAATGCAGGTATATAAAAAGCTTTAAATAAAATAATAAATATGTTACGCATGTAGCCTTTGAAAATCTGCCCCATTATGTCCATTTTATGTTGTTTTAGATCCGCTCGCAGATCTATGAACCACTGTCTGGCCTCGTCCCTGGTTAGAAGGGCTGCAGTGGCCGTAGCAAGTGGGCAGGATTTGGCATCATGGGTTTCCTCCATGGCCGCTGCATCCATTATGGTAATTCCCTCATGCTCGGCGCCATCTTGGCCAGAGTCCATCTGATTTTTCCCATAAGAAGATTGCCTAAGATCATTAGTTTTACGCTTCTTAGCCATCTATAACTGCAGATGTATGATTCTGCCTTGTACGCCGATGTGTTCTGTTAGGATTGAAGACGATAGTGCTAATTTTGCGGGTTTTAGGGCTCGGGGCGAACGGAACTTGTCAATCAGACGTCCTTCCACATCGGCTGCTGAACAGCGCCCTCCTGATTCCTCTCTTTTAACTAGTTTGCAATCCACAATAGTACATTGCCTGCTGTCCCATGACTTTTTATTTTTCTAAAGAGACTCTCCTGAGGGTCTTTGTCAAAGAACGTCTGAAAATCCAAATACACTATATCCACTGGCTCATCATTATCCATGCGTTTATTAACCCCTTCAAAAAAAGTAGCATATTGGTGAGGCAAGACTTCCCTTGTGTAAATCCATGCTGACTGTGTCCCATTAAACCATCTCTTTCTATATAGTCTGTGATTTTGTTCTTTAGAATTTTTTTATGATTTTTTTTGGCACTGAAGTCAGGTTCACCAGTCTATAGTTTCCTGGAACATCTCTGGAGTTCTTTTTAAAGATCGGCTTCACATCAACCACCCTAGGGGTATCGTTAGCACTGGGTATAGAGGGTCCATGCCCCAAGTCTCTTCCTCAGCACCATGAGTCTCCACCCATGGGCAAGCAGAAGAGGCCCAATGGGAGTGCCATTTTTCCCCTGTAGTTAACTGAAGAAGAGGCCCTGTGAGACCGCCAATATTTCCTTGCATCCAGTGACCAAAGAAGAGTGAGAAGTCCAGAGTATGCCTGTATATTAGACAAAGAGAGAGAGACTGCCTGTGTTTGTGTGTGTGAGATAGAGAAATTGCCTGTGCATGTGAGAGAGTGAAAGATACTATCTGTGTATGTATGTGTATGAGAAAGACTGCCTGTGTATGCAGGGCCGGTGCATCCCATTAGACAACTAGGCAATCGCCTAGGGCACCAAACATTAGGGGGCACCAAAAAGCAGCCATGTGGGGCCATGAGAGGAGCCTACCCCACTCATGGCAGAGAGGAGTAGATTCTCAGTGGGCCACGAGTGGCGCCCATCCTTCTTATGGCCCAGAGAAGCACACACTCGGCGGGCCATGAGTGGCATCTCTGCGAATGAAGTAGGAGTCGAGGCCGGGGCTGGGCAGAAAGTTCGCCTAGGGCTCCTAATACCCTGCCTGTGTGTGTGTATGAGAGAGTGAGACTACCTGTGTATGTGAAAGAGTGAGAGAGAAACTTGTGTGTGAGAGAGAAACTGTGTATGTGTGTGAGAGAAAGAGACTGCCTGTGTATATGTGTGAGAGAAATTGAGAGACTGCTTGTGTATGTGTATATGAGAAATACTGCCTGTGTGTGTGTGTGAAAGAGAGACTGTATGTGTGTGTGAGAGAAAGTAAGATTGCTTGTGTGTCTGAGAGAGACTGCCTGTTTGTGTGTATAAGACTGCCTGTGTGTGTAGAGAGAGACTGCCTGTATGTCTGAGAGTGAGAACCTGCCTCTGTGTGTGTGAGAGAGAAACTATCTGTGAATGTGTGTGGGAGAGAGAGAGAGAGACAGCCTATGTGTGTGTGAAAGAGACTGTCTATGTGTGTATGTGTGTGAGAGAGTGACAGAGACTTGTGTGTGTGTGTGTGAGAGAGAGAGAAAGAGAGTGACAGAGTATGCCTGCATGTTGAAAAAATTTACAAAAGGTTTTGAAAAAAATATGAAAAAAAAATAATAACATTTGGAAAAAATATAAAAGTTTAAAAGTATACAATTTGGAAAGAAATGCTCCAATTTCTGCCTCTTTCTCTTTCTAGTTAGTCCAAAGCATTGCAATGTTCATCACCTAGGCCAATGTCTACTCAACCTTTTTTTTTTTCTGGTGTTTCTGTTTCTTTCTAAAACATTCTGTTGTCAATACTACATAGGCATTTCCCAGAGAGGTTTTTTCACAGCTGTCATGAGAATAATTTTCTACCAGCACTCTGAAACTCCTCTACATCCTCTTCAGAAAGGCTCATCTATGTTTAGAACTGATTTTTGTGAAATACTCTTTTCAAAAGCAAATGTTGTACCAGATCCAGGTAACATGAAATAAATTTTCATATTAGGATTTGCCAGGTACTTTATGGCAACCTGGACCGGCCACTGTCTAAGACAGAAAGCTGGGCTCAATTGGTCTGAACCAGCAAGGTATTTATGTTCTTATGAACACCCCCAAGCACCAAAAGAGGGTAAAGAGCTCCAACAGTGGTGTGAATACCCAAGGCATAGTGGGCCGAATTTTAAGACCTATGCGCGAGTGTAGATTTGTGCGTGCAATCCGGCGCATACACGTGTCCTGGGGCTTGCACACATCACCGAGCCTATGCAAAATAGGCTCGGCGCACATAACCCCCCTGCGCGCGTAAATCCAGCCGGATTTACACGTGCAGGGCTTTTAAAACCTGCCCCAGTATGAGTGATATGGCACAAGTACAGAATTTGAAGACCTCAAGGCATAAAGTGAAAGTTATGGCAGCAAACACAATGGTATCATCACCCTAAGACATAGAATACACATACAAGAATTAGAAAACTACTCCGTTACACTGATTATTTTTTCAGAGAGAAAGTAGTTTGGCTGCCATTTTAGACCACTTAAATGTATATGATGATATACACCTTTTTATTGGACTAAATACATTTCTTGACTAGCTTTTGAGAGCCAATACTTTCTTCTTCAGGTCAGAATTCAAATGAGCAATGTCATATTTTGCTCATTTGAATTCTTTTTATTTTTTATTTTTTTTTATTTATCAATTTTACAAAATAAATACAAAGAATGTTTTTGCAATTGAAACAAGGAAATAAAAATATATCTCATAGCAACAAATTACATACATTCTTCATGTATATAACATTATCTTATAAATCCAACTTTTACTTCTCATTTATTCATTGGAAATATGGGGGGGGGGGGGGGGGAGGAGAAGGAAAATCAGAGGAGTACAAAAGTAACACCATTATAAATTTAACATTAATGCCAGACACTCCGTTACGTTAATTATTAATCCCTCATATTGCTGTTCTATGCCCTCCCATTTAGGAACTGTCTCAATTGTTCTGGCAAAAAGAAGATGTATGTATTCCCAGCTAATTTCAAAATGCATTTGCATGGAAACTGAAGTAGGAAACTCGCGCCTTTAGCCAGGGCTTCGGGTCCATTGATAGAAAGGATTTCCTATGTTGAGTGGATCTTGAAAGGTCTGGGTAGACCCAGACCACTCCTCCCATGAAGGAAACATTTACATTCTTGAAATATGCTTTCATCAGCTGGCTCATATCATACTCAGTGAAAAAGGAAATAAAGAGAACAGCAGGCTCAGTAACTTCCACACTAGAATTCTCCAAGTGGGAGGAACCTGGAGGAGAGACCCCTCGACAGAGAGGTTTTCTGGCTGGGATAGAGTTCAGGGCTCCGACCCTAGCGGCGTCAGAGTTGAAGTGATACCAGCGGACCTGCCCGTAGCCCCGCCCCTGTGAAGTCATCTCTGGGGGACGGATTGCCTCCACTTTAAATTTGAGACAGCTACGGTGCGCAGCCATAGGCACGCTGTCGAAGCCGCACGCCAAAAGGGCACGCCCTTCTCAAGTTTTTTCTTGTTCTTTTCAATACATCTTTATAGGCAGGAAGAGAAAAGTAAAAGTTTGGACTTCCTCTCCAGGAGTTCCTGTGAGGGGACCTATGGACTCACACGTCGCAAGAGGGGCAAGTCATCCTATTCAAGGAGCAATCCCTGAAATATCTTTTTCTTCAGGATCCCCAGAAAGTCAAGGGCCACAGCAGTTATCTCGACCTAATATGGAAGAGCCCAGCCCTACAATCCAGAGCAACTCCTTTGGTTTAAGAGAATCGGAGAACTTTAATAATGTATTGACTAATATAATTAGTAATCTAGAAATAGAAGGGGTGAAAATGGGTCCGAGACATCAAGAAATGGTCATGGAACCCATAGACCCCCAGAATATTACTCTGTGAGATGTATGGAAGGGCTTAGATAATCTTCAGAAAATAATGACTAATTCAATTGAGCAGAACAGAAAAACTACTTGTGAATTTAAAAATATAATGGAGAGGCATAATAACCGTTTGATTCAATTAGAAGAACAAGGTAAAACTGTGTCTGCCCAAGTAGTTGTACTTCAGGATGTAAATAATTCCTTTATAAAGGATGGGTTAGTAATTCATAGACAGATGGAAAATTTGGAAAACGAAAATCATAACAGAAATTTAAGATTATTACATTTTCCTGAAACCAGATTAATATCTACCATAGAACTGCTTAAAAAATATTTTGTAGAGGTGTTATCTATTACAACAATTGATGAGGCAAGTTTATCTAAGTTATATTACATTCCAAAATCCAGATTAAGGACTCAAGTGGGACAAGAAGATATGGACCTTGTCCAGCATTCCCCAAATTTAACTTCCTTCTTGGAAGCATCTCTTGACAATATTTTACAAAGGTCAACTTTGTTAGTTACCTTTTGTAGAGAGAGATAAAAATCAGGTCTTACAAAAATATTTTGCAAATAAAGATTACAATTTTTGTGGACAAAGGGGGTCATTTTTCAAAATGCGGTAAGGCGTTTTCGCATGCGTTAAGGGCTTATCGCATGCGAAAACGTGTTTACCGCATGCGATCGCACCATATCGTATGGTGTGATGCAAATTCCAAAAATGGGAGGAGTTAGGGCTGGGTTAGCCTCTCTGTGAAGAGCTCATTTCAGAGGATTTGAGAGAGAGAGAGACTGGCCATGATAGCAGGTCCCATAGGCAGGTATTTGAATTCCTATGATAGGCCCACCTAGTAACTCGAGGTGGGGATTAGGTAAGAGTGTAGGGGGTTAGGGGCCACTTTGACATACTACGTGACACCTACGAACAGAACAGGACTCAAGCTAGGTTGAGAGAACCTTGCCCAAATCTCATCTTGGAGTGAGTTTCCTCACTCCGAAGGCCAGCAAATCTTCACAAGAGACCACTGTTCTGTTCGTACGTCTCACTTTGAATGTGAAAGTGGCCCCCAACCCCCTACACTCATACCTAATCCCCACCTGGAGTTACTAGGTGGGCCTCCCATAGGGATACAAATACCTGTCTAGGGCATAAACATTATAGCAAGTCTCTCTCTCTCTCTCTCTCTCTCTCTCTCTCTCTCTCTCTCTCTCTCTCTCTCCCTCCAGGCTGTCCAGATACATAGTGAACAGCAATAAACCACAAATGAAAGGGTGGTAGCTATTGGCTGTGCTAACACTGCAGCTGTTTTGCTGCACATGATAATTCTTTCCTACTTTACATATGCTCCACCCCCTGAATACAAAATTAAAACTTCGCAAATCGCGTTAACGGCTGTTAGCGCGATTTGCAGAATTATCTCCTGTGGTAACTCCTTGGAAAATGACCCCCTAACTTAGCTCTTCGCACAGGTAATTAGTGCACATTGCGATAAATGCTACATTAGCATAAAACACGCCCCTTTTGCTATTGCATGCGGTACTTACCACATTTTGATAAATCCATGCCAAAGGATCCAAATATTTCCTGACGTAGCTCGAGCAACACAATTAAGGCGGAAACTATTTTTTACTTTAAAGTCTAGAGTGTTAGCCCTAGGGGCAACATTCTATCTAAAATTTCCCTGTAAATGCTCTGTTGTTTATCAGAAGAATAAATTCATCTTTCAAGATCCCTCCCATTTAGAGTACTTTCTGGTAGATAAAGAACCAGGCTGAAAGATTAAACTGCAAGATAAGTATATTGTCCTTTTTCATTTCTGTAAGGTGAGAACAGTTTTCCTAAAATTATATTTGGAAATATCCTCCCATAATGAGGACTAAATATTATTGTTTTGTTTACTTGTGGTAAGAAGATTGTTTTCTATTATGTTGTTATTTTCCTAAAACAAAAATATTTTCTTGTTTGTTTTATACAATGTTAAATTGTCTAAAAACCTAATAAAGTATAAATTAAAAAAAAAAAAGAATTCTCCAGGTAACCTGTTAAATTTGCAAAGTCATCCCTAACTCGCATCAAGGGTATCTGGGAGGGGCTCTTCCTTGTAAGCAAAAATAAAATGTTTTTCACCGATGGAACCATTTCAAGGGGAATTTTTAGAGACTCAGTCACATATCTTTTGAAAGTTACCAATAGTGATTTGCCCATAATCTTCGGAAAATTTAGTATTCTCACATTCAAATGCCCAAGATAATTTTCTATCGATTCAAGTCTCCTCAAAGACACTATTCGATCCTTCATGAAAATGCCATTCGTATTTTGAATTCCTTTAATATTATCAGACATAACTTGTATAGCATTAGCTTGATCTTGCAACAACTTTGAATGTTCTTTTTCAACTGAGTCCAATCTTTGTTCAAATTTTCCCAGTAATGGAGACTGTGCACCAAATGATTGGGCCATTCCTGCCATTAAGTCCCAAATGGACTAAAACTTTATTACCGCTGGTTTCACAATCTCCAGGGGAGCCAAGATGTTTTCTCCTACCTCCTTCAAATGCGGCCTTTCTCCTGTTGTTTCCAGAGAATCGACTCCTGCACTCAAGCTCCCTTCACAGGAGTCCCTCAGTTGCCAGTCTGCGGAGGTGGGTCCGTCCCTGCTACCATTTGGTTGGTAGGTCCACCACGCTGTGTCTGTCCATTGACGCTTAGGTCCTGGTGCAGAGCCGTACCGGCTTCTCGGAGGGGAGAGCTACACAGCGGTCCTTGGGGATCAGGTGGGCTTAAGGTCATTTCACCTGGCGAATACGGAGCTCCTCTCTGCGTTTCGTCTACTGGGCTGGAGGCCCTTGTACCGGAGCCAGGAACTGCATACTGAGTTAAAAATCTCTGCCCGACGGGTCCAGGTGAGTGTGGTGGAAAGACTCTCACTTTCCCCTTTCTTTTGTGCGGCATTTCGCTTAGAAAAATAAGAAAAATCAAATATAGGGAAACAGAAATGCAGAGCAGGAGCAGCTAGCGTCCTGCGGCAGCCATCTTGGAATTCTTGCCTTCCCCCCCTGCTCATTTGAATTCTGACCTGAAGAAGCGAGTGTATTAACTCTTGAAAGCTAGTCAAGAAATGTATTTCGTCCAATAAAACGGTATCAGCTTATATATATATTTTTTTTTTATTTTTTTTTTTGGCAATTTACCGTTTATTCAGCTTTTTCAATATTCACAAAAGTAAACATTATACAGTGGTGAACAATATATATCAAAGAAATACATTTTGTTCAATAATATCACAAATTAGTCCCTTCTCTACTATTCCAAGCAATCCTTGGGAGGGAGTTTAATAGGCAGTTATTAAAGAAAAAAATCAATTTTAAATTTAACAGGAACATCGCATGCATGTAGACAAATTTTTCTCTGCTATGATATCACCAGGGGATTAAGGGTTAACTGGTTCCAGAAATTTTTGCAAATGATTAGGGTCAAGAAAAATATATTTTGCATTTAAGTATTTTACAACACATTTCGAGGGATACCTACCTAAGACTAAAACTGGCCACCGCTTCAGGTCTTAACAATAGGAACTTATTTCGTCTTTCCTGTGTTATATGTGAGATGTCAGGATAAACCCAGATTTTTTTCCCATAGAAACACTCTAAGCGATTCCTCATAAATCTTTTCATAATCATTTCCCTGTCTGATGCAAACGTGCAAGATAGAAATAATGTCATCTTTTGAATCTCAGTGTCCACTGAAAGTTCCAATATTTGAGTCAAATTCAGTTGTTGCTCCTTTTCTTCTTGTTCCAAGATATTTTTCTCCTTTACTCCTTTTTCCGGCAGATAGTAAACTCTAGCAAGAACAGGAAGTCCCTCTACTGGTATTTTCAAAATTCTTATCATATACTCTTTTAACATCTCAGATGCAGATATTTCTTTTACATATGGAAAATTTAAAATTCGAAGATTCAAATATTTAAGTTGATTTTCCATATTTTCTATTCTTTTCAGATTTAAATCATCCACTCTCAGAATTTCTAACTGAGTAGTTTCCAATTTCTCAACACGTGATTCCATTTGGTGAATTTTAGATGATTGCTTGTTAGATTCTTGCTCCAAATTCAAAAATCTGCTATTTGAATCAATTGTTATTTTAGCCAAAACGAATATAACATTTTCAAGACCTTTTATTGCATGCCGGCTTCTCCATAGGAACAAACGTTTCCAAAAACGTTTTCTGGTCAGCTGCTCCCCTCCAATAGTGTTCTCTCTCACCACCTCCTCAATAGCCCATCTCTCCTTCTCCTCACTGCTCCCTGGTAAGTCACTAATTTTAATAATATTCAAAGAGATAGCTTCAGAAGCAAAGCTCAACATGAGGACTTACCCCTGCAGGGTCGGCTTCCGTTGGTTTTGGAGGTGGGGGGATTGCCGGAGCGCCGGGACTCAGCGTGATCTCTTCGGCCAGCAAGTCTGGCATCTGCCCTACGTCAGGACTAGCAGCGGCCTCCTCCACTGGCTTTTCTTTTGCTACAGCAGTAGCGAAGAATGTCTCGATCCTCGTCTGGCCATCCTCGGACATCGGCGATGATGTGGCAGTCAATTCCCTAAGTTTGGCCTTTCTTTTTGAGTGCGGCATGGTAAAAAGAAAAATTTTTCAAGAATGTGAGGAGAGACCGACTTTGCTACCGATTCATGCAGCAGCCATCTTGGTCTCCCTTAGATCAAGTGCATTCTTCTATATATATATGTACATTTTTTATTTTGTTTTATTTTTATCTTTTACAGAGAGAAAGCAGTAAGTTGCCTCTAAGTCATACATTTTATGACTTAGAGGCAACTTTGGAGGGTGCGGTCTATAAATAAATTTAAATAATCAATTAAATAATTAAATAAAATGCAGCAAGCAAAGACTACATAGGCTGCAAGAATCAGACAATCTCTGCCTGTACCTTTCCTGCAGCCACTGACACAGTGTCATCTGCAGTGGTAGCCCTATCTTGATGATAGACACTGTAAATCTCTTAAACAGATCACAAGCTCTCCTTCAGTTAGGTAACTGGCACCCCAAACCACAGATAAGCACAGTGTCAGTGATAATTAAAACATACTTTACTTTCTCCTCTAAATGAAATCTTTTTTCTAATCTTTTCTTTCACTCTAAGAATTTAAGTTGGAAAATCTGTTTTCCCTCTCTGAGATCCAACCAAGGAATGACTGAACAAAATGGTCACTGGCTGCTCAAAGGTTTCTTAGTTTTACTTTCACCTAAATGAAAATGATGAAGTCAAGCCATGCAGTTGCCAGGTGGGATGGGCTGGTTGAAAAAGTGCTCAAACATGATTAGTCCTTCTCAGGAGGGCGGATTGGCCTATCGGGTGATCGGGCATTCCCCCGGTGGGCCGGTCGCTCTAGTCACGTGGTCTGCCGAGCGCGGCTGCGACAGAACCTCACTCGGCAGACCACGGGGTATCTTCTGGGCCGGTTTTTGGGGAAAATCCCCGGGACAATCTTTACCCGGAATCCGCCCCGGTCCTTCTCCTTTCTTGTCCCATTCCCAACCGGCTCCACTCTGTCTCATCTGAAGACAGAAATGCATTGTTTTCTTTCTCCATTGACTTTAATGGAACTGAACTAAATGAGCTTAAAAAGATTCAGATTTTTTGGAGGACTATGACCATTTGGTTTGGATGATCTGAAATGAATCAAAAATCACCTCATGTGGTTTATTTTTCACATTGGGATCCTCGGCATGCACATCTGCACATACTTGAACAAGCTCCTGGATCCTGCAATTCTGTGAGAGTCCTGTCAGATTTTGCAATCAAGGACCTGATATTATGGGCCTTACCATACCATGGAATCACAGGAGAACAGGAGCCCTGAGTTTACCCATCTGTAATTGACTCAAAACATTGTTCCTTGACATTTTGGCCCTTTGGATGCTATCTGCAGTTTGGGTGCCAGAAATGTGCTTTCAGGCCATGACTACATATGGGTTTTGGAATTAGCAAATTGTTGAGCATGTTTTGATCCTGTTTAGATGAAGGGTGATAAATAAATCCAAATTATTATTAGTGGTAGGCGGTGGAAACACTTCCCAATCAGAATATCTTTCACTGGCCCTGCCATCCTTTCCTGACAGCAGGAATTCTCTTAGTGGAAATCACATTTTTCATTGCCAAACAAGACGTGAGAAACATCTTCAGATGAAAACAGAACAAACATAGGGTATCTCTGAATATACATTAAGGTTTTACTCTTTTGAAGTAGGCTGACTTATGAAAGACGACAGATTAAGGAGCTGATGTTAGTACGGTAAGTGAAGAATAACATCTGCCAGTTGTGTTTATTTGTTGGGAACTGTGATTTATGGATCCCCATTTACAGCTAATGTAATGAAATGGGGCTTCCAGCCTTAGACAGTCCCTGATGGAACTAAGAGTATTTCCTTCATGGAAGGGATAGATAGGAACAGGGTTGTTCTCCCTTTCATTTGTTATCCTCACATTCAATTTAGTAGATACAGAAATAAGTATGCATGTTCATTAGTAACGTGGTACAGTTTAGAATGGAATTCAAACAGCAGTAGCTCAGCCTTTTTAAAAGTATTTACTTATTACTTTTATGACCCAGCGGCTTTCAGCTGCTTGTTTCTGGATTATCTTCCTCGGGTACCCTCCACTCATGAGCCTTCACATACACCTTACAAGGTTTTCCTTCTTTCTCTTCCTCCCTCCCAGTCCAGCCTTCACAGCAGTGGTCCTTGAGAGGCACAGAAAACCTCTCCTTTCGAAGGGCAAGGCTGGAGCTAAGCGTGGTTGGTCCAGTGAGAAACAAGCACAAACTGGAGCTCAGGGACAAAGTGAAGCTGGAATGGTGCTCTGAGGTTCACACCATTGCCGGTACTTCAGTCGGGGCTGCGCCGCGCGCGCGCCCTTAGGCCTCCAGGAAACATGGTGGTCAGCAGCATGGAGCCGGTCTGGGGACACCGGAGGACCTCGGCAGTCAGAGGAACGCTGCGGCAGCCAATCTTCCCGCGGGCGAAGAGGGAGGCGCCAAAGAGGTGAGCAGAGTGGAGAGAGGGCGTCAGGAACCGACGGACACAACAGTACCCCCCCTTCAAAGGGTGAATTCCTCTTCGGGTACCAGGCTTAGGTTTTGAAGGATGCGTGAAACTGATGAAGCATCTCTTTATCCAGGATATTGGTCTGAGGCTCCCAAGAGTTTTCTTCGGGGCCAAAACCTTCCCACTTTAAAAGGTATTCAAAAGTCTTGCCTCTTTTAAGAATGTCCAGAACTTCTTCGACCTTGTATTCTAAGTAGTCTTCTGCATTGATGACAGGTGGAATTGAGTCTTGGAATACAAAGAGTCTGGAAGAAAATTCGCTGAGTAAGTTGAAAAGCAGGTTGTTAAAACAAACAAAAAACACACTTTGAAATGTCTGTATGCCAATGCCAGAAGTCTAAGAAGTAAGATGGGAGAGTTAGGGTGTATAGCAGCAAATGATAAGATTGACATAACTGGCATCACAGAGACTTGGTGGAAGGAGGACAACCAATGGGACAGTGCTATATCAGGGTACAAATTATATCGCAATGATAGGGAGGATCAACTTGGTGGGGGTGCGGCCGGGAGGGTATAGAGTCCAACAAGATAAAGAACATACAAGAGACTAAATGCTCAGTAGAATCTATATGGGTAGAAATCCCATTTGTGTTGGGTAAGAGTATAATGATAGGAGCATACTACCGTCCACCTGGACAAAATGATCAGACAGATGATGAAATGCTAAGAGAAATCAGGGAAGCTAACCAATTTGGCAGTGCAATAATAATGGGAGATTTCAATTACCCCAATATTGACTGGGTAAATGTAACATCAGGACTTGCTAGAGAAATAAAGTTCCTGGATGTAATAAATGATTGCTTCATGGAGCAATTGGTTCAGGAACCAACAAGAGAGGGAGCTATTTTAGATTTAATTCTTAGTGGAACGCAAGATTTGGTGAGAGAGGTAATGGTGGTAGGGCCACTTGGCAATAGTGATCATAACATGATCAAATTTAAACAAATAACTGGAAGGGGGACAATAAGTAAATCTGCAGTTCTAACATTAAACTTTCAAAAGGGAAACTTTGATAAAATGAGGAAAATAGTTAGAAAAAACTGAAAGATGCAGCTGCAAAGGTTAAAAGTGTTCAACAGACTTGGACATTGTTTAAAAATACAATCCTAGAGGTCCGGTCCATATGTATTCCACGCATTAAGAAAGGTGGAAGGAAGGCAAAACGATTACCGTCATGGTTAAAAGGTGAGGTGAAAGAGGCTATTTTAGCCAAAAAAAATCCTTCAAAAATTGGAAGAAGGATCCATCTGAAGAAAATAGGATAAAACATAAGCATTGTCAAGTTAAGTGTAAAACATTGATAAGACAGGCGAAGAGAGAATTTGAAATGAAGATAGCCACAGAAGCAAAAACTCATAATAAAAACTTTTTAAAATATATCCAAAGCAAGAAACCTGTGAGGGAGTCGGTTGGACCATTAGATGACTGAGGGGTTAAAGGGGCTCTTAGGGGTAAAACATTTAAAAACCTATGCAGATCCAAGATGGCGTCACGATAGGAGCTGACACCGAGTACCTCCGCATTTCTCTCTGTAAACAAGTTGCTTTAATTTTCCACTATGCCACCAAAGAGGAAAGGGAAAGTTAGGTATATCCCTCGACGCCCCCACCTTCTACGGCTGTTTTGCAGGAGATTACTCGGTTCTTTACCTCCTCAACCACAGTTTTACCAGGAGTCGAGGAGCCCTTGGCGCAGCTTCAGCAGAAAGAGGAAGTCGCGCCGGAGGAGACGAGCCTGAGTCCCGAACTGAGGTCAGCACCAGCACGGGGAATGGTGTCACTGTTTCAACCCGGAGCATTGCTTGAAGGAACCTCTTCCGGGCTGCAAGCAGAGGCAGTAACGCTGAATATAGCATCTCCAGCGCGGACCATCGACTTAGCAGCCCAGGGTGAAGTAACTATCAATGCGGGACCATCTATCGGATTGGGAGAAAGGGGTCCTGGGGTAAGTCCTGTGGATATTTTTTTGCCTCTACCACAGGCAATTCCCCAAGCTGATACCCCCCTAAAAATCCCAGAGCGACCCGAAAACGTGACCAATGCTGCACTGTGGGATTTGATTGTGGGGGTAGCAACTATGGTGAACCAAGTGAGTGAAAAAGTGGAAATGCTGGCTTCCCAGGGTACTCAAAATTTGTTCGAATATCAGCAGAAATATGACTCTGTACTTAAGAAGGTAGAGAAATTGGAAGAAAAAGATCTTGAAAATTGTAATTTTAAAGCAGTGGTCGTAAAGGACAATTTGTTTATGGCAAGAAGAATTGAAACATTAGAAAACACCTCCAGACATCTAAATATAAGGATTTTAAATTTTCCTCGAATTTTAGGAGAAAATCCTTATATCTCTTTGAAGAGATATCTGAAGGAGGTTCTTTGCTTTGATGAGGAACACTTACCAGCTATAAATAAATGCTTTTTTCTACCGAAATCAAAGTCTGCTGTAAACAGAATAAATATACAAGAGAATTTGACGGCATTTTTAGAAGATTCAACTGCAGAAGTAGTTGATAGGGCTACTTTATTGGTTTCCGTAATATCACTTATGGATCTTCAATCAATAATGAAAAACTATTTCAGAAAATTTCCTATCAATTATTATGGTGAAAATATTAAAATTTTTCCTGATATATCTCCAATTACTCAAGGCAGGCGAAGAGAGTTTTTAACCCTCCGCCAGCAGGCTATTACTCTGGGCTATTCATTTAATTTAAAGTTTCCTTGTAAATGTATATTGAAGAAAGGAGCTGAGGTTAACTTTTTTTTCACTGCTCAGTAATTAAATGATTTTCTTAAGTCAAAAATTCCCCTTACATCAACCCCAAGTAATTAATGAGGTGGTTGTTTAGACGGCTGCGTTACTTTATCTGATTGTTTTTTTTCCTTATGTCTCTCTGTTATATCGGATCTTGGAATTTTGGATTATAATGTATATTGATTTACAAAATTAAGATTGATGGAGAAAGTTACTATCAATTTAAATAAGTATTAAGTGAAATGTTTTCTTTTATTACTCCATCTTATCTGATTTTCTTATTTGCAAAATGTTTTGTTTTGTAATAATGTGAAATGGATAAATAAAGAATTAAAAAAAAAAAGGGGCTCTTAGGGAAGATAAGGCCATTGCAGAAAGACTAAATGAATTCTTTGCTTCCGTGTTTACTAATGAGGATGTTGGGGAGATACCAGTTCCGGAGATGGTTTTCAGCGGTGATGAGTCAGACGAACTGAACGAAATCACTGTGAACTTGGAAGATGTAGTAGGCCAGATTGACAACCTAAAGAGTAGCAAATCACCTGGAATGGATGGTATGCATCCTATGGTACTGAAGGAACTAAAAAATGAAATTTCTGATCTACTAATTAAAATTTGTAACCTATCATTAAAATCATCCATTGTACCTGAAGACTGGAGGGTGGCCAATGTAACCCCAATATTTAAAAAAGGCTCCAGGGGAGATCCGGGTAACTATAGACCAGTGAGCCTGCCTTCAGTGCCGGGAAAAATAGTGGAAACTATTCTCAAGATCAAAATCATAGAGCATATAAAAAGACATGATTTAATGGAACACAGAAAGACTGATACTTCACGCATATCTGGCATAGCTCTCTGCTTCAATGGCAGGGAAGAAATTTCAATACTTCACTTTCAATGCATATCCAGCATAACTCTCTGCTTCAACGGCAGGGGAGAAAGTCTGATACTTCACTTTCAATGCCTATCCAGCATAACTCTCTGCTTCAACGGCAGAGGGAATGAAGAAAAGTGAATCTATATACAGACAACAACCAACAAGGACTGAATTACATAGTCTGGGTAAACAAATAAGCATGGGTGTAGCTTGCTTACTGCGGCGGTTACTACCCCTAACTAATTAAGCTAGACATTTCACTTAGATGCAGCTCCAACACTGCTCTCTGCATTAATGGTGGGGTTGGAAGGGAAATAGAACCAAAAGGTTACTAAGAGCCAAGAGTAACAGATAAGTATGAGAAAAAAAAAAGTGCGAAATTTGCTGGGCAGACTGGATGGGCCATTTGGTCTTCTTCTGCCGTCATTTCTATATTTCTATGTTTCTATGGATTTACCCAAGGGAAGTCTTGCCTAACAAATCTGCTTCAATTTTTTGAAGGGGTTAATAAACATGTGGATAAAGGTGAACTGGTAGATGTAGTGTATTTGGATTTTCAGAAGGTTGTTTGACAAAGTCCCTCATGAGAGGCTTCTACGAAAACTAAAAAGTCACGGGATAGGAGGCAATGTCCTTTCGTGGATTACAAACTGGTTAAAAGATTCTCGGCACCCCAGGCCTGAAATGTGGCCTACAGCGGCCTTCTCCCCGTGAGGGAGATGCCGCCGCCGATCCACAGCTGGTCCCACTCCCTAGGCACGCGTGCATGCCAGGGCTTCTGATTTAAAGGGGCCAGCGCGGGAAACAGGAAAACAGCCCCCTGCTGACGTCAGACGCTGCTGGGTTATTTAAACCCGGCAGCCACAGCCAGCCAGTGCCTTGCCACAAGGTTCATTCAGTCCCCTGAATTGCGCTAGTTGCTGCGTTGGATCTTGGATCGTCTCTTCTACTTCTGGCTTCCGACCCGGCTTCGTCCATTGACTTCATCTTTGCTTCTGCTCCTGGTTTTGGTTTGGACTTCTGACCCGGCTCCGCCCATAACTCTGTTTCCAGCTTCCGCCCCTGGCTTTGACTTCTGACTACTGACCAGGCTCCATCCACGACTCTGTTTCCAGCTTCCGCCCCTGGCTTGACTTCAGACTTCAGACCTCTGACTTATGGCTTCTGACCCTGCTTCGTTCCTGGACTCCGACTTCTGTTCCCTCCACCTCTTCAGGATCCGGTTCTTGCTGGCCCAGGGGATTCTCCTAAGTCCCAGTGGCTCGGGCTCTCACCGACTCCTCCCAGGGGAGCCACGGGCTTCCAAGGGTGAAGACTCTTCCAGCCTCCTGGGCCCTACCGTCCTCATCGACTATCTCTTCAGCCGCTCCTGGATCCTTGGTCGCAGAGGGTCCCACCTAAGTCCAAGAGGTCCAGGTCACCTACGGACTCCTGCTGGGGGGACCTCGGACTTCCAGTGGTGAAGTCTTCTCTGGAGTCTTTCAGCAACGCCACTTCCTGGCTGCAATGCCCACTGTGGGTTTCCCACAGCATTACACCTGTCGTCTCAGCAGGCCCAAGGGTCCACGATCCTAACAATATGCCCTTAGCATGGTTGCTACCACAGTGGGGGAGCAGCCCCTCCCTCATAGGCAAGCCTTCTCAAGACCCAGGCAATAAGACAAAATGGAGACAGGTCTTCCATTGGTATTGGGCACTGCCACAACAACTTGTGCTCCCTGAAGAGCTGTGGAGGAGCTCCCACCAGAAGTCTTATTAGATCTGCATACCATGGCTTTCTTGGCCTATCTGGAGTTATCAGGATCACTACTGAGGAGTGATCCTCTATCTTCTTTATACCCTGCCTATGAGGGGCCAGGATGGGAAGACATACAGAAGTCTGTCACTTGGCCAAGACTTGATCAGGACATCTATTCCGCTGGCCTCTACTTCTGTCCAGCAGCTGAAGAACCTGTTGGCTTTGGAATTTGTTCAGGTTGTCATCAGTTCTATGAATGGGGGCCAGTGTTCAATTATCATCTGTAAGGCTTCCTGGCTGAGTTCCCACTCTTCTGAGCCGAGCCGGTTTCTGCTGAGAAAATCCACTTGGATATTCTCTTTTCCTGCAATATGAGATCTTGATAAGAAGAGCAGGTTTCTTTCTGCCCACCTGAATAGCATGCTTGTTTCCTCTGCAAGTCTGGGGCTGCATATGCCCCCTTGTTTGTTCAAATATGCCACCATTATGGCATTGTCTGAGAGGACTCTAACTGCCTTTCCTTTTATTATTTGGTGGAAGTGCTTGAGTACAAGCCTGATGGCCCTTGCCTCTAATCTGTTTATTTACCATGATGTCTTCTCCATTGTCCAGCACTCCTGTGTCAGCTCACCCTGACAATTTTCTCCCCATCTGAGTATGCTGGTATCCATCATTAAGATAATTCAGTTGGGAGGCTTTAAATCTACCTCTTCCAGCAGGTTAGACTGGGTCATACACTATCACAAACTCCTTTTTTTTACCTGGGAAATTCAGAGGTGGAGATCATAGTTCTGGGAGGCAGGGGACCAGCACGACAAGAACTGCTGTAATGGGTGCATATGTGTTCTGGCCCACAGGTCTAAATCTAGAGTGGCTGCAATCAGACCTAACAACTGAAGACAGTCCCAAACCTTGAGTGCCCTTTGGGAGTGGAAGGATCGCACTTGGTCTATCAGCTTGGTGAGCCTCTTGGGGAATAGGGTCACCTACCTTTCTGCCATATCAAAAAGAGTGGCCAAGAGCTCCAGGGACTGAGATGGCTCTAGCTTGTTCTTTGCTTAATTTACCACCCAATTAGCTTTTCAAAAAGATGAACCACCGTGATTGATGCCCTTTGGTTCTGCTAGATGGATTTGGCCCTGCTGAGCTAATCATCTAAATAAGGGTGAATCATTATCCCCCTGTTTGTGCAAGCAGTTGCTATGACCACCATGACCTTAGTAATGATCCTCAGGGCAGTCAGAAGCCTGAAGGGTAGTGCCTGGAACTGGAAGTGTTTACCTAGAGCACAGAAATATAGGACACTTTTTTGGGAGTTCCTAATAGGTATCTGGAAATAGGCTTCTGCCAAGTCTAGTGAAGAAACTATCCTTTTCTTACTGCTGCCTTGATGAAGCGAATGGTTTCCTTTCTGAAGCGGGATATTTGTAAACACTTGTTGATGCCTTTTAGATTTAGGGCAGGAACTACAAAAATTGAATGTGTCTCTAATTTCTGTTCCAAGGGTGGAAAGGAAATTATGACATGTAGGTCTTGTAACCTAGGTGGTCCTTACTGCTTCTCTCTTGTCTTGAGATGTTAAGGGGGATACCATAAAGGCACTTGGGACTGGCATAAGGCATTTGTTTATTTAAAAGTTTTTTGTATACCGCCTATGCAAACAAAGGTAGATCTAGGCATTCTGACACATACCTTCTTTGTATGATATCCAGGACTTACTGGTCTGTAATAATCTGAGTCCACTCTGCGTAATACTGCGAGAAGTGCCCACCCATGAGTATTACCACAGAAGGGACCTGTTGAATATCACTGGGGAGGGCAACTACCTCTTACTGTTGCTGGTAGGCTGTTCTTGGACTTTATGGCCCCTCATAATGAATGGACCTTACTTTGAGTGGAGTATAGTGGGGATCGCCTAGTCAAGGCAAGAGAGGAAGGAGAGAGAGAGAGAGAGAGGGAGAGAAGGGAAGGGAGAGAAGGGAAGGGAGAGAAGAGAGCCTTGAGGAGCCCTTAGAGGTTAACTCACTAGGGACAAACTCTCCTGATTCCTCCAATCCTAAGAATAGGGAACCCTTTACTAGGTGTGATTACCAGTCCCCTAGGATTACTATGATCTACCCTAAGTATGTACTCAACCAGGATCCTTCCTGAGAAGCAGCTCTACTGGGGCAAAATAGCTCCAAGGGACTACTGACCCAGGAGCAAATGGGCTCAATCAGGCTGCAGCTGCAGGAGACAGAGACTACTGGCAAGGATTTAGGAGATACTCCTCCTTTATAGACAATGATGAGATCATGAAGGAGTTGTGTCCTTTGTGTCTAGCAGCTGAGGAATGGGAGAAATCACAAGTATAAGGACTGGTCTAGCAGGAGGAAGCTATATTTTTTATGCATAAAATATACACATATATGTCTATAAAATAGGTCGAGAAAGTAAACATGTTCAATGCATTGCAAATATTCGCATGTACTGCAACATATGCGCATACTTTCACTGCTGTACTACATGGTATTTTATAAAACTGTGCAGCAACCCACTACACAGTTTATCAAATACTAAGATAAATCTCTGTGCATCACCTTATGTGCAAAAATCCAGTAAAGCAAATAGGTTTGAAAGTTATCCACAAAATATTTTATAATCCCAGGGCTTTGAAACAATGGTTTGGTACTTTTGACAGGGAGTGGCACCCAAACATTTCATGAGTGCACTTTGTGTCCTCGGACAGGAATAATTCTAAGCAGGGACTGCTGAGTCCCATAACTTTGTTGTGTTAGATTATATTGATTTGGTTTTTGCATATTTACAAATTAGAAACTATATCACCAGACTTAAATCCAGCTCATCGATGTACACTTCACCAACCTTTCACAGTTTAATAATGTTACACAAATATAAGACACACTGTCAACTCTATAGAAATTGCTGCATACTATACAAACCTACACAATCTTTGCAGACTAGCAGATATATCGAAGGAAGATATTTCTGTTCAACTTAGTGAAGGGGATATGACTATTTGTAATTCATTGATATACAAAGTTACAGACAATATGATTGTACATGTGTGTCAGCTAAGAATTATCATAAGACTATATTCTCACCCCACAGGTATTTAAATTTGGCAATGCAGAATCTGGAAGATTTTTGAAATGCCCTAGAGATGTGGAACACTTGAGTGCATGGGTGGATCCTTTCAAAAAGTTTCAATTTGTATACTTAAAGTGTGATAAATCTAAAATGTTATTTGTAGTTTTATGTAGAGAAATATGTGATATATATGAATGATTTTATTTTAAAAAATATATAAAAACTTATAAAAAGTACTTTTGACATTCCTATGAAATGTATGTATAATTATTATTGTTTCAATATAAAGAGAAAACATTATGAATACTGTGTAAGATATGTTATTGCAAGCATTGCATTTTCACAAAATGTTTGGATGGGCCTGATGTAGGCCTACTATATATATATGGAATTTAAGTCATGAATTATGAAGTCATTATGATTGGAAATGTTCTATAAAGCAGCGATTCGCAACCTTTTTCCATTTTGACATGCCTGGCAGACACTGCACGCTACACACCGCAGCTGAACTAAACAAAAATCCTAATTATTATTTTACTGTTAAAAATGGCACAAAAGAAAGATAAAATAGTCTTAATTTTTTCCAAGCTGGTATTGAAATACAAGTTATTAAATTGCATTATTTTACAAGTTTTAATCTTTGCTTACTTCATCAGGGAGAAATGTGGGACTGGTGTGCCACACAGTTTCAGAATACAAGGTTGAAGGGTAGGAAAACTCTAGTGCATCTCACCCTCAAACAACATCAAACGATTTATTCTGTCATCACCTCCATAACAGCAACTCAGAATCCCTCCACTGCCAAACCCTTTGTGAAAAAAACACAAAAACCTGCAAGAGACACTTCGAAGCTATATACGAAGATGTGAGAAACGCATATTCGCAAAGCTGACATATTACAATCAGTAAAACTGAAGATACATTTTTTTTCTACCTTTGTTGCATGGGTATCTTATTTTTCTAATCGGGATGGTCAGAGTCTTGTTTCCATTTTCCTTCTCCTACGTCTTTTCACAGAGTGGAGGAGTCGTGTGGAGTGGGGAGCAGCGGGGCTGTAATCCAGGGTTCAAATCCCACTTCTCTCCCTTGTGCTCCTTGTGTGACTTTGGGCAGATAACACGGGAGCCTCTTTACTGAAAGGTTTTCTCCTACGATGTGTCTCTGGGAAAAATGCTCAGTAAATAGGGACCTTAGATTGTAAGGTTTCAGAGGCAGGGAAATACCTCCTGTACCTGGTTATAACGTGCCTTGAGCTGGGATTTAGAAAGGCAAGTCATTAAATCGAAAACCATGTCTTCTCTAATCCTTCCCTGCATCCATCTTTCACAATGATCTTTCAACATTTCCCTCAGTTTCTTTCTTCTCTATATATTCATAGCTGAATTTCACTTCTCTTCCTCCTACTCTCACCCTCCCCGTTTTCAAATCCCCTCTTTTTTGCCTCTCAGCTACCTATCAACTTATCTCTCACTCACTCCTCCCAGTCAACCCATTTCCTCCTCTGTCTCCTACTGCTTTTCCAGCCTTTGATTCCCCTTCTGACTTTCACCCACTCCTTCATTCCAGACACAATCCTAGTGGAAATCGGTCTATCCTTCATAGGCATTGTGTCTATATGACTTTATATTTGGACTGTAAATTATGCACACAGTGTAAAAGAGCAGCAAGCTGTCAAAATGTAATGGTTCTTTGGTTTTCAAGGTTTTTATTCTGCTAAATGAAATCTTTCGGGCCGATACAGTAAACGGCGCGGGAGAGCGGATGAGTGCCCGCTCTCCTGTGCGTGTGATTCAGAAAAATAATTTATTCAAATTAGGGCCTGCGGTAAAAAGAGGCGCTAGGGACACTAGCGCATCCCTAGCGCCTCTTTTTGGACAGATGCGGCGGCTGTCACTGGGTTTGACAGCAGACGCTCAATTTTGCTGGCATCGGTTCTCAAACCCTCTGACAGCCACGGGTTTGGAAACCGGACGCCGGCAAAATTGAGTGTCCGGTTTTCAACCCGCGAGCCTCGGACCGATTTAACTTTTTTTTTTTTTTAACTTTTTGATTATTTTAAACTTTTGGGACCTCCGACTTAATATCACCATGATATTAAGTCGGAGGGTGTACAGAAAAGGCTGCACATTTTACTTTCTGTGTCGCACGGGAATAACTAATAGGGCCATCAACATGCATTTGCATGTTGCGGGCGCTATTAGTTTTGGGAGGGGGGGGTTGGACGCGCATTTTTGACACGCTATTACCCCTTACTGTATAAGGGGTAAAGCTAGCGCGTCGAAAACGCATGTCCAAACGCGGGTTAACAGTGCGCTCTGTCGGAGCACACTGTACTGTATCGGCCAGTATATGAGGCAAAAGGATTCCTAATCTATTGAGCCTTATTTGCTTAGGACAGCAAAAGCTCAGCCCTGGAAAAGAGTAGCTTGCTGATAAGCAGTAAAATCTGAGGAACCATAGTACTCCAGTCTATCCAGGAAAGAGATATCTAAGAATACATTGTACTTCTCTTAAAATGCTGTTTCTGACATTCTCAGCATGGAAGCTTTCCCCTGCAGTAGGGAACACTGTCCATATCCTGATTATGTCCAGATCTCTGCAAATGAGCTGGCTTCACACTATTTCCAGTTAGCTGCTAGTTCCTGTAGCAGCGAGTTCTAGTATAATTGCCTGTCAGGACTGGATTTTTATATTTGATGCCCATCAGCAGAGGAAGGGAGAGGGGAGAGGGGGGAGGGAAGAGGTCATCATTGCAAATCCCCCACCAGAGCAAAGCCCTCTCCCTTCCCTCTGAGCAGCTCCTGCAGTGAAAGTAACATTTTTAAAAAGAAATGTAATGCGGGACATCCAGCCTTGCATCATTTTCACAAAGCCCTGGGGTGCCCCGCCACCTCCCACCCCATCTGAAAACCCATGGGAGGGGAGAGGCGGGGCATCGCAGGGCCTTAAGTGCATGGCCCGAGGCCCCGTGCTACATTTCTTTTTTAAATTATTGCTGCAGGAGTTGGAGTGGAGGACTCACGGTGTTGCCAGTTGGGTGGATTTCACGCCCAATTAGGCTAGTTTTTGAGATGAGCTGCAGGTAATTTGAGAGGGGGAGGTTGTGGGTTGCATTTTTGGGGCTACTTTTAAGGGTATGTGAGTTTTTTTGGGCTACCTGCTCCCTTTTGACAGTCAAGTGTAAAGAAACCCAAAGAAGATGCAGAAATCAAGAATTCAACATAAAAAAAAAAATATTCTGCTCATATAATAACTCTAATCATATCTTATAATGAAGATTTAAAGTGACCTCATATGGTACCTTCAATGCTTTCAGACTCTATGGATAAGTCTTGAAAGACGAGGAGCTTGGTATCTTTAAGTGCTATTGGCTTGTTAATGTTGCCTTAAAGCACTACAACTTTTATAATCATTGGTCGCTGGGTCCTTGTCATAGCTGTGGCTATCAATTTTCAAAGTGTGCACAATTTAAAATGTATATACTGTGCACTTATCTTTGTAATCTGCTGATCCTGAAGTTGGTCCTCCGACACTGCAGGGTTTCGGAGCATTAAAACTCCATCTTCAGGGAGCTTGATCCTGTGCTGCTGAGAATCGGCTTAAATTAGCCTATTTAGTGCTTTAGAGTGATCAGCTTTATTTGCTGATCAAAAGAATTGGCTTACGGTCCCGCCCGGCTATTGTCGTTCTTACTTTATTTTTGCTGCTATGATGTAATTTCTTTTCAGACCGATACAATACGGAGGCGCTAAATAAAAAGCATGCCCTTTTGCAGCGCCCGCTCTTTCCACGCACGCACAGCCCTCTCTCCTGGGTGCGCGATACAGAATGCAAATGAGGGGGGTCGCACTAAAAGGAGGCGCTAGGGACAACCTGAAAACTTCCCTGTTCACACAAGCTTACTCATAACTACGTCCTTGGCCCAGGAGAGGTGGCTGTAGGTGGGTGAGGTAAATGGGCACTCATAAAATTGAGCATCCGTTTTCCTAACCTGACCCTCCGGCACACTTTTTTTTTATTTATTTATTTATTTATTTATTTATTTATTTATTTATTTAACCTTGGGTTCCTCCGACTTAATATTGCCATGATATTAAGCTGGAGGATGTACAGAAAAGCAGTATTTTCTGCCTTTCTGAACACTTTTTCGGGCTGCTCCGACATTAACGCCTGAGCGTAAAATGTGAGGATTGGGCGCACATTTTTTCCGGTATCTGGGGCGAATGACCAATAGCCTCATCAACGTGCATTTGCATGTGATGAGCACTATTAGTTTCGAGGGGGGTTTGGATGTGCGTCTATGGACTCACTAAACCCCTTATTGTATGTATAAGGAGTTGTGGACGCGCGTCCAACCCGGGTTAATCAGTGCACTCAGCTGAGCGCACTTTACTGTATCGGCCTGTTTGTTTGGCTGGAAATGTCAAAATGAATGCTCTGAATTGCTCACCGGTGTGGCAGAGCCACCTTGGAGGAGTGGGGTGGGGGGAGTGAACTAAGATGATGGTTCTGGGTCCCATGCTTTGGTGGGCTCCCTTGCTTAGATCCTCCCTCCCCCCTGCCCGCTGCCAGGAGAATGTCAGTGTTTCCTGCCTGCGTCTGTATCCTCTGATAACTTTAGTTTGAAGCATGCAGGGATCAGTAGGTTTTTGGGACCCACAGGGCCTGCCAAGCCTGCACAGTTCAAACTTCATAGTGAAACTGGCAAACGAGGAGGCAGATCAAGAATAAGAAGTGCTGCTGTCTCCCTGCTAGGAAGATGCGGGGTAAGGGTTGTACTACCAGCCAATATGAACCAGGGCTATGATCCAGAAGGTTTCTTAGCAGAGAGCTTTGCAATAGTGGTCCAAGTCTCAGTGCAGCCCTTTCCTTGCTCGTCAGGAATGCCCAGCTACAGTTTACTGTGAGGGTTACAGCCTATAATAGGAGCTATACAATTTGGGCTACTTTTAGGCTAGATGTTGTGCTTGGTTGGGCTATAAAAATGTTTGGCATCTGGGCAACACTGTGGGAGAGCGCTGTGGCTCCGATGCAAGTGCAGACAGAGGCACGGGAGCAGGCCACACTCCAGCCCCTATTCACATTTGGCGCCAGAGGCAGCGGCCCATGTTACCTACGCCTAAATCCGGGCCTGTTGCCCATGCCAGAAGTTGGATGGCCCAAACCGAAGGCAAAGGAAGGGCAATTACCTTTCTGGCAGAGCTTGCCGCTAAGCGGTTTGTTGTTTTTATAACATAAAGGAAATGCGCATGTGATTTTAAAAAAAATCTTTTCATTATGTTTTCAGATGGACACATTAGACATGCGAGGGCCTGGGACAAATGAACTGCAGTAGGACCCTGGAATAACGGGGTGTGTGTGTGTTTCCACCCAGATAGTGACAGGAAATTATCCCGTTGGGGATGGGGCAACCAGAACGGTGCAGGGGCAATAAAATAGAATTACCCCCCTAAAAAGGGAGGTCCAGGGTGGTCACTCTTTTTTTGCTCCCCACCCCTGGCAGCAGGCTTCAATGCCTGTTTGCTCTCACATCTCTTTGACTGGCAGAAGGGGGCCATTTTCTAATGGTTTGCTTTCCGATTCTTTGTTAAATAGGAGGTCAGTGGAAAGCCAGGTCATGGCAGGATAGTCCGTTTCATGAATAATCACCCAAAAGAGACTCCCCGGTGTTACTTATAATCCCCAAGACCCCCTCCCCCCCCCCAAAAAAAAAACCCACACGTCACATTTTTCATGCATTATTCATCCATAATGAATAATAATTTAAAATTTTGTTTTTAATTAAAAACAAAAAACAAACACAAACCCAAAAAGCATTCAGCAATAATCACACTACCATAATTAAAGTATTCTGCTAGCAAGAACAAACATTTTTTTTTTTTAATTGAAGGGGAAACTCTCAAGACAGCAACTGTAGAGATCAAAAACTTCTGCAGGGATTAGTAACAAGCTTGTATACAGGCTGCCATCATGGGGGGAAAAACCCCTTTCATTCATTATTTCTGAAATATAAACGACTCCTTAAAGTCTGTGAAAAATAAAGTCCATATTAAGAAGTCTTTTCCTGAAGACTGGAAAAGACTTCCTAATATGGACTTCATTTTGACTTTTAGAATTTTGGAGGAAATAATTAACAAAATACATAATACATGAAAAACATGACCAGTGTGCTTCATGAATATTCGTTGCAGTCATACCTGGACATTTACCTCCAACAAGAGCTGTTGCATTCCACATTAGAACAGAGGACTTTTACCCTCCGACAAACAATTCTGCTTGGATTTTAAATGCATCTTGACATGGTGTCAGCCATTTTGTTGACTGATGTCCTCCATGATTTTGATCATGTCTAGCTTCAGCATATGCCCAAAGATAATCCAGTGCTCCCCTATTTATGAGAAAATGTGCAAACATTGTACAGGGAGCAACATTTTGGTTCACCACGTCAGCTTCTAAAATGTGGGTGGCTACCACGCCGAAAGAACCCTCTCAACCCGTGGCGCACGAGGACCGCCTGTAACAGGGATCCCAACCGGCCCCCTCTTCTCCCGCTCCTTCCCCAGCAACTTGGACACCCCCTCTCAATCCTCTCTCCTTCTCCCCAAAAGAGAGGAGATTGCTTACCGGTTTGGGGGGAGGTGCTGTGTTGGCCTAGGTTAGTGTCAGACATAAGTAAACTTCTATACTTGTAAATAAGGGTGTTGTGTATTCTGTGACATATAACCTACCAGTCAGCCACCCCACGTTTTACACTGGGCTTGTTCACCAGCGGCAAGAAGGAAGGACGTGAAGGACAAGATGCAGGGGGGAAGAGCTAAACCCAACCCTTGGCCCCCCTGGAGCCACATGGTGGGCAAGTTGCATGGCTGCAAGTTACTACTTCCAGGTTTTGGCCCAGCATGCTGCATGGCCTGTGGGGAGGTTGTTAACATTGTGGCTGACTGGGGGCTGGTGCAATTGGCCAGCTGCTTGGGAGTGGGAGGGAGCCAGCAGGGGAATAGTGGAGTGGGGAGCCCATTCCCCTCCCTTTTTGCTTGGCTGCCTCTCCTGCTGGCTGCTTTTGTTGCTTGTGTGTGTGCTGCATGACCAGTCACATTTAAAGGGCCATACCCCAGCTAGAAAGAGCAGGCCCAGAATCTCTCGGTGGAGTCTGCTGCTTGGCTGGGCTGCTCTTTAAAAACAAAACAAAACAAAAACAAAAAAAAACCCAGGACCTTTCTTTGCTTTTTAAATTTAATTTCTCCATTTGGTTATTCACTTGTCTGTTGCCGCTTGCCTAGGCTGGCCTCTCCCGTCATTGATTCTAGCTCTGGACCCAGATCAATGATCAGTGGCACGTGGCATGTGTCTCTTGGACCCCGCCTTTCGGCGGTCCCTTTAGCAATGCCTTGTCTGTCGGTATCCATGTCTGATGGGGCAGGTTAAGCACTACAGACCTGCAGGGGTTCAGATGCCTGCGGTGCCAAGGGAGGGCCAGGGCTTAGCCCCCCCCCTCTATTAAAATGTAGGTGAAATGGAGGCTGGGCAGAGGTGTGTCACTGTGGACAAAGGGGTGGCATCCCAGCTTTGGAGCCATATGGCGGCTGGCTGAGGATCCAGCAATAGAAAATGAAAACACAGGGACATCCTGCTGCTGGCCATGGCAGCGCCTCAGCTCAGCAAGGGGGCAGTGATCCAAACTGCAGCAGTAAGGATTGGGTCTGTGGGCTGCGAGGCTGGTGTCTATCAGGAGGGGGTAGCCCTTCCCCCAGGGCACATTCAGGCTGCTGCACCTCATTCGTCACATGTGGTGGAGCCCTCTCATAGCAGTAATGGGGTGGAGGCCTTGTTCCATGGGCAGGAGGAGCTCCACGGTAGCAGAGAGGAGCATGGAAGCATGTTCTCTGCCTCAAATAACCAGGTTACTGTATACAGGCCCCCCAAAAAGACCCAAACACCCCCCGAGTTCCCACTCTGCCAGTCATCTAGCAGGAACAAGTTGGCAAAGGAGCTACAGCTTGACAAAATTGTGGATCCTTTCCCATACTGACCCTTCTATGAAATGCTGGTTTCCCCCCCCTGGCAGGGGTTCCAGAATAGGATCCTGGGAAATATGGGGTGATTCACAATCTGTCATACCCTGAGAGCTGTTCAGTCAATGACTTTATCCTACCAGAGCAGTGCTCTGTGCACTATGCCTTTTTTTTTTTGGCAGTGCTCAGCTTCTGCTTAGGGATTTTGGCCAACATGCTCTCATGACAAAGATGATGTTCAAACCATAATCAGGTAAACTACACAAAGAGTGTACTATACCCCCCCCCCCCATGTGATATCAACATCCAAATGCATACATATAGGGGTAGATCAATATTATCAAAATTATCATCTAATTTCTAAAAATATTTATCAAACTAATTATTTAATATCAAATTGTTCCAATACAAAATACTTTTTATTAATCAGTATATATTACTATGTTTTCAGTATAAAATGTTTTATATAATCAATATGATACTAAACAAATATATATTGCTACATAATCTTAAATCCATACTATCACATTAATACAGAAGATATAAACATTTTATAAACATTTTATTCTTCACATATCAAATCACTCATACAACACACCAACTTCACACATCACCATACAACCACCACTCAAAACATCCCTGTGGGTGATATAAGAATATTAGTGGGGGATTTTTATTATTATTTTAATGATGTTTTGAGTGGTGGTTGTATGGTGATGTGTGGATGTGGTGTATTGTACGAGTGATTTGATATGTGAAGAATAAAATGTTTATATCTTCTGAAGGTATATTTGGTGGATGGGCAGTTGGTAAAAGAAAATATTTAAAGGATTAAAGATCAGAACAACAATCTAACAAAATTAGATTTTAAAAAAGCCTAGGCTTTCATGAAGATAGTCAATTTTAATCAGGTTTTGTTGGTGAGATTTAGGATCATGATCCAAAAAGAATAGAATCAGCCCCCATCCCCAAACACATCCTGAGTGGGCCAGGTTTTTGAAGGGGGCTAGGAAATTTTTTAAAATGCCACAGAATCCCAAAGTCAATCTCCAGTGAAAATGGAAAGAATTTAAGTGTTCCCAGGTACATTGCAATCTCACATGGTGACGTGGCTCTCCACAATCATGAGCGCTATCCCAGTATTCCCTCTAATGAGAGCTGTCCGTTTTGGCAACATCAAAATTATGTAATGTATTGTGTATAAAGCAAAAGAACAATAATTATACAATGTTCTTAGTTATCTGATGTGATTTGGTCAAGGAGTGAATATTAGGAAAAAAATATTGATAATTCTGTCACCATTAGCCAGACAAATACTGCAGAAACAGAGTCTGCAGAACATGCAGCATTTTAACACATCCAAGGTGGCTATTAGTCTTTGCATAAACACAGCTTCACAGAGGTTCGCAACATTCAGCTGATGCAAAGTAACTTTAAATCACTCACACTGACTGTACAGGAAAAAAAACAACTATACATCTGCCTGCATGCTTTAATTAGAATCCCTCAGACTTGTTAACGAGACCTATTACTACATTTCCTGCACTAGGAATTAAAGCCTGGATTTCTCACTATATTCAAATATCCTACCCAGCAAATACAGGGTCTGATTTTAAAATGCATTTACTCGAGTAAAACAGTGTTTTACTCGAATAAATACACTTTACTTGAGTAAGTGGACTTTTAAAAATTGCTACAATATAGGCCATTGAATTGTCCTTAGGATTTACTCGCAAAAGTGCACTTTGCTCGCGTAAATGGCTTTTGAAAATTGCTAGGATAGTATGTTACATTTATGTGCATAAATCCTTTGAAAATTACTTCCACAGCCTTTAATTTTCAGACATGACCAATTGTAACCTGTATATCCGCTAATTCCAACATTTTTACTGTTCACACCAGGAAACAAAACTGTCCTGTCAGAGGCTTAACATTGCTTTCCCTTCCAATGTTTCATCTTTTTTTCAGTTGCTTTACTCATATATTTTTGCAACATTTTCTTGTTTTGCCAACAGATTTCTGCTGTTTTCCCTCCCCTTGCCCCTTCTGTATTTCACTTTTATGTTACGACGCTCCTCATAGGTATGCTTTGTCTGTGATTACGTTTTGTTTATAACTATTTTTATGTATGCTTTTTATGTAACCCGCCCTGAATTTTGGAGGGTGTGGGATATAAGTGATTTATAAAATAGACAAAGAAATGTTACCTTGATTACACAGAGCCTGATTTTTTTTAAACTGTTTATTTTAAGTCACCATAAAAGAATATAGCAAGTTACAGTAAGGAAACAAGCATCACAAAACTTATATAGAGCACAAAGTAAATATGCAATTGAATAACAATAAAAATCAATGTCAATACAACTTACAATAAAGCACCAAATCCATTATATTATCCAACCCCAATCCCCCATCCAATAAACTACTCAGAAGTTATGGTCTTCTCCCACCAATCCCAATAAGAACCTTATTTTAATAAATTAATAATGCTCTACAGTGTCAAAGCCTCCAAATGACTTCCAGCACAGCTCCAATGACCCTTCTGTTCTGCTAAACTCAGCAGCTGGATGATTCCTGTCAAGGTCATCATTAAAAAAATGTACTCATATCTTAGATATTTTCTAGTTTACTCAATTGATTCTTTTTTTTTCTTTTCTTCATAAATTCCAAGCAAATAAACCATGTCAGTGCAAGTTGTTACAGTTTCCACCTTGCATTATGTTGTAATTCAGGATAGTCTGTCCTATTTCTTATATCATCAGATCTCTGCTGTCTGAACATTTTACTACCTCAGAGCTAGACCTGCCTAAAAATGTATTGTAATTGCTCACGTGTTACCTTTTCATGAAATAAATCACCTTATACATGGGGACAGTAATTTATAAACATACATGTACGGGCATAGAGCAGCTCACGCGGATGGACACAGCCCTTTTATAGCATATGTGCGCATGATTATAAAATTGGCTGTACAGTGTGTGTGTGCAGTTTTGTATGGATGCACGCTTGTGCCTTTAGATGTTGGCTTTACCACATAAGCGGGAGAATTTATTTAATACACATGCCAACGCAATTACCAGCTTCCCCAGTCCATTCCCAGTTCACCCAAAGGCTCCCGACTTCCTAACCCCCTAGGCTAGATAGCATCCCTTTTCCCCTATTAGCCCCGACCCTTCAAACCCCACTGAGTAGCCCTGCTTTTTAAATTTTAAAACGTACACGTCATCTGTAGCAGAAGTAAAGGTATGTGGCAGGGGACCAGGGCGCACGCTTGTGCGCATAAATACTTCAGGTTACAGTCCGGGGATGCCCATGCTCCACCCCTTTTTTTTTTTTACTTCCTGCTTTGTGTGCGTACCGGGAGATATACGCACACTCGCCCCCTTTAAAAATCTGCATGGGGCGCCCCGGCCAAAACATTCGCATATCTCCCGGCTTTGGGGCGCGTAGGGCTTTTAAAATGTACCTGTAGGTAGGCAAGCTTTTGAAAACGGCTTTTCACCAAAGCACATGAAACCATTAAGATGATTTAACTTTTACTGTTGAATCACAAACAGCACTGCAAGCTCTCTCCAGAGGCTCACATTCAGGCAAGTGAGGAATAATAAAGAGCGGCAGCAGTAATCATTATTTGTTCGTCTTCTCCGACATGAAAAGCAGTCACAATGGGATAAAGGAACATTTTGCTCCCAGAAATGTTCCAACATGTTTCATGCTATAAATGACTACACAAGACTGGTTTTGCTTTGTCCCAAAGATGTTTTTCTTGTACAAGGAATTTACTGCCTTTATTTATTTGAAGCAGTAGAATATGTGTGCTATTTATTTCTTGCACCAACTGACATTTAGCACATTTCAAGAGAGGAGAAATCACAGTGTTAGCACTGCCCTTGGCACACAAAAAAGGCACTACAAAGTGTTTTTCCGATTTTCAATAAATCACAGGAAAGGCAATTTTCAGGATGCCAAACAACTGAGACATGACCAAATATTGTACAGTGAGAATGCCATCATGCAGATTCTTCAAGCTCTTCTCTAAAGGTAGGTAGATCACAGTGGCACTGGCCATTTGTACTAGAGTTCAAGTAATTCGGAATAAGAAGACTGCTACGTAAACATATGTACAAGCCCTCAACACTGGTACATTTGTTTAGATCATATAAGACAGGTCAAGAAATTTCCAAGCTGAGAGGGATTTTATTGCACACAATATCAGAGGATCTCTTAGTCATGTTGAATGAAACCAAAGTATTGCTTTATGCACTCAAGTTTGTTATTGGCAAGCTCTAGGTGCTAGTTAAAGAAAAGTGTCTCAGGTCTGAGGAAGCCTACCTAGTCTTCACACAATAGGTTGTTTTGATTTCTTGTCTTGTCCAGGGTGAAATTATCAAACCCCAAGCTTATGGTTGTGGGACACTTCACCTAAACAGAATTCGAAACACCATACAAAACAGGCCGATTTTTCAGTAGGGAGCACTGTATCAAATTTTATTACAAGAAATTCAAAGATCATGCCCAAGTTTCGATGGTTGACGGGAACTATCACAGCATTATAGAGCTTGTTACCGCCATGTCTGTGGTTCAAATGGTCTATGGCAGACACTTAAAAAGGTGGCCCCAGTCCAGTTCCAAGGGTTAAAGCAGCATCCACATCGTGCTTCTATTAGATTCCTACAAATTGTGTCATAGGACTTTAGGTGAGAGAGAAATTATTCTACTTCTAATTTATTTACTGAACTGGAGGATAACAGTGAAAAATTCTACTGAAACGAAGGTTGTTTTCATGCCACAGAGTAATTTTCACCAATAAAGTTCAGCTCCTATCAGTTTTATTTAACCTTAAATGGATTGGACAAAATGATTTAATGTGAGCTATCTCCACTAATGGGAGATTTTCCTTACAAGATTCATGCCATAATCCCTTACTTAGGATAATGTTGCCAAAGAAAAAATGAAATTCACCTGATAAAAGGAAAGAAAATTATTTCTGCTACTTCAGTCCAGAATGATTGGGATTTATCGCTCTCTCAGCTGATGAAGGCAGAATTTATTTATTTTTATATAGAGGACATCATTACTACTACTACTTATACTATGAGTGGAACCAAATAAGGCCAGTATTCCTCTGACAAAGGTTATACTAAAATATCTTCCAAATAAAATACATTTATTAGATTAAGAAGAAGCTTCTCTTGAACTTTCCTTTAAACTAACTTTTTTTTTTGGGGGGGGGGGGGGGGTAGAATCAGGTATTCATAATTCTGATGCTGGCGCCTCCAACATGCGAGGAGAGCACATTGTAGGAGTCTCATGTACACCCTTGCCAAGGACTAAATCTGTCATTGCAACCATTGCCCCCATTAGTTGGAGATAGTCCCATGCCCTTAGGGGTCTTCAAATCAAAGAAATACTGACTATAATCTTTTCTATCCCCTTGTCAGTTAGATATACCTTTCCATCCTTGATACTGAAATATGCTCCTAAAAATTCATAGATTGCTGTTTGTGTAATTGATATCCAACCTAACCTCTCTAAAACCTCTAACACCCAATCTGTTACTTCGATCCCTTACTGAAGGGACTTTCCTCTACTCAAAGATATGGATGAACCATTATTCGGTCCTTTCTTAAGTTGGCTGCTGCTTCCACCATTACTTTGGTAAAGTTTCTTGGGGCCATGGCCAAACCAAAAGGGAGTGCTCTGAAATGATAATGTTTTTCTGTTATGCAGAAGTGAAGACATTGCTGATAATCTTGCCTTATTGGGATATGGAAAATGTCTTTTTGAGATCTAAGGATGCTAGCATTCCTTTTTTCAAACTGTCAAGAAAAAAAGATGCGTTGCCCAATCTTAAACTGTGGCTGGTGTATTGTACACAGAGCCACAAGATGGCTCAGAGAAAGTCAACTTCAACCTAAAAATAGCCTGCTTATGGCTCCGTCCCTGAGAATCCAGATTGGTCCTCAAAAGGAATGTTGGGACACCTCCTAGATGTTCCCAGCATTTAGATGGCATGAAGACCAAAGAAAGATGTGGGATCCCAGACAAGACCCGTGAGTTCTTGCTGCTATGTGTTAATGTCATACTGTACTGTGAAGTTTGGAAGTCTTGTGTCTAATTATGTGTGAACCGTTATTGGGAAAAATCTACCATGCAAAGACTGATTCCTGATCTGGAAGTAAGCCATATCCTATTTGTGATTTACCTTGATTGTGAATTATCCCTTTAAGTTTATCTGCAGTGCATAAGTCAGGAAGTGCTCCGTTTGCATTCCTAATAAAATCTCTACTGCAACATCAATCCTGTATGCACGTGCTGCAGAAGTCTTCAGCCTGACAATTGATAACATGACTGTATGAAGTGTTTCCATTCAAAAGTGAGGAATGAACAAACTCAAGGTCACCACTTTCAAATCCAGAACAGGCTGGCAAGTGCCATCTTTCTTTGGGATGATGAAATAAATTGATCAACAACTGAGCCTTTGTTCTTTTACAGGCACTGGACAAATGGCATAAAATTGCAGTACAAGAAAAGCTGTGCAAATTACTACAATCTTCGTTGTGAGAGTCAAACACAGCAACACCATGAAACTCTCCCTTACTGGATGAGCTAGCTCTAAGGCATAGCCAATTTGAATAATGTCCAAGACCCAATGATCTGTAGTTATATAGAAACATAGAAATGACAGCAGAAAAGGACCAAAATGGTCCATCCAGTCTGCCTAGGAAGCCTCCCATAGTAGTAGCCACTGCTGCTCTATATAGTTATCCCCGAGCCTTATGAGAACCTATAAAAATTTACTGCTAGCAACATTTTTACTGGGTGATGAGCCTTCCTGAAAATTCAGACAGTGCTGCTTCACATGCTTTGCTTATGGACTTGGCTGTAGAAACAGTCCTGTGTTTTTATTCCTCATGTCTGCACATCAATTCCCTAGACCATAGAAGTCTGTGCCCTCGTGGGTTGCTATCTGAAACCAATTCCCCTTTTCCTCCTGCCGTTGAAGCAGAAAGCAGAAATGGAGTTGCATTAATAGTATGAAGGCTTATTGGTTAAGGGTAGTAACTGCCGCACCATCAAGTCACCCACCATGCACTCTTTTCTTTATTTCCATCCTTTAGCCTTTAGGAATCCACAGTATTTATCCCATGCCCCTTTTAATTCTTTCACTGTTTTGGTTTTCACCACTTCCTCTGGAAGGGCATTCCAGGCATCCACCACCATCTCCGTGAAGACTCTTTGAAATAGTTTTGACATCATCCTCTTATAGACTGAATCAAAGAGTGGATCCGTAACCCATTGTTGATTGGTTGCTGAAGTTGAAGGCCTTGATGAATCTGGCCTTTTCTTAGCTCTCCAAAAGGGCTGCCTTTCTTTTCTTGGTCTGAAAGGCTGTGAATTCAACTGCCTGCTGGATCAGTATCTTCTGTAGTCTTGGTATTGGCTGCATGGTCTATATGATCGAAAAGAGGTTCTGCTTCTATCTTTTTGGAGATGTCAAGGTTTTGATTCACCAAAACGCTTTACTAATTTCTCCAGCTCTTCTCTGAACAGCATCTGACATTTGAAAGGTAACTTAGAGGCAAATGTTTGACTAAGAGTCAGCTGCCTACTGTCTGAGCCGTAAATGTCATCTAACACCTACCAATAATGATAGAGACCTTAAAGAAAGCCTTATTGTATAATCTATCCGCTAGACAAGCTGCTGCGGATTCTAACCTTGCAGAATCCTCTCCTTCTAAAGTTGTTGAATCCAGAGTAGGATGGCTCTTGAAACATAACTTAAATGGATTGCTCCCTGAATAGATAGGTTATTTGTCGAAAAAACATGCTTCAATATGAGCGCAACCTTTTTATCATGTGGATCTTTTAGGCAAGCCCTTCCTTCCACTGGAATGGTTGTCCTTCTTGTCACAGCCAAGACCAAAGCATCAACTCTTCACATTTGAAATAAGCGCTCCTGGATGTCTGTTGGGAGCGGATATAACTTTGAGAAATGTTTAATGCATTTTAAACCTGATTCTGGAGTATCCCATTCAGATAATATCATGTACTAATTTCTGAATGGAGAGGAAAAGAAACTGGAGGTTTACATATAACCTTTATTACTGAGTTCCAATCTAGAGTCTCTTTTGAATTATTTTCTGAAAACCTTAGTGCTGTATTAATCTATAAAATTAATCATGTAATTTTGTCTCTGTGGAACAGGTGAATTACTGTTTCTTCCTCTCATTCTGAAAACACTTCACCCTCCTCAAGAGAATCATAGTAACTTCCTTTTATCAATTCCACATAATTAACTGGGTCTAATGGATGAAAAGGGCTTTTAATTCAGACCTAAGCCTTGCTGTCTTAGATTGTTTTGCTAACTGGAAAGGATTAAAATTTGATTACACATCTATTATAGAAATTTCTCCTGTATCATTATGTTTCTGCCAAGCACAGAAAGCTTGATGCATAAAGTTAAAATCAGGTGAATAGCAGCTTGAAGATGCATAATTTAAGTCAAATGAGGTCGCTCTCGGTGCATTCAGGTCAGGAAATTCAAAATGTTGGGTCTTTTTCCCCCCCCATTTAACATGTTTGCACTGCTATCTGGTTGGTTCGAGCGGATTTCAAAATGTCTGTTGTGGCCGTTTCAACAGCCCAATTCAAGTCCTCCTTGGAGTTTGGATTAGCTGAAATAAGTTTTTTAGTGCCTGAGCCTAATTTTTGAAAATGGTACTGATATGACATGGCCGCCCAATGCCTTTCCCCTGCACAGTTGGTATAGGCTGTGCTGCTGAAGCAGTGTTTGCTCCCACAAGTCCCACACCAGCAGTTCTTATCAGAGATTGTGGTTGGAAGAGGTGCTTGCTTTTATAACTCGAAGCTTCTCTATAGTTTAGTGAATTTGAGAACTTATTTTCAGGATTGAAGTTACCTGTAAATCTGGGGCCTTATCTTACCAGTGCTCTGGCTGTGACTGTTACTGGACACTTTTTTTTTTTACTTAATTGTTAAGCATTTACAAAGGAAAGCTCTCCGAGAGACTTCCTTTCTTATTCAGTCTTAGCGCACCAGCATGCTCACCTGTAACCTCTCCTGTGAGGAAAGGGAGCTTAAATTGGTAAGGGTTCACACCTCACTGACCTGAAGGAAGTAGCTTGGCCCAAGATCTATAGCTGCCTTTTTTTTTTTAATTTAGCTAAAATTTAAATCATAGGCCTATATCAAAAGAAACTCTGCTACACCATCAGAAGGTCTTCTCATCAGAATACTAGTCTTATTTGGGTCCACTCATAGTATAAGTAATAGTAGTGATGTCACATATATATAAAAAAATCATTCTGGACTGGTGTAGCAAAGACAAGGAATGGGTACATTTTGTGCATAACTTGACAGGAATGAACTTCGCTTGTAAGTCAGTGTATATTGTGTCTGACTTCACCCTCTCTATATGCTCAGAGAACGTCTATATTCTGAAAAGGCATCTTGGTGTGCTACTTCCTCCAAACCTGATCTTTAGCCTTTATTTATTCTCTTTAATTGTGTGTGCCTACGTACACAAACACAAACCTTACTCTTAATATTTGGAAGACCCCAATAAAAGTAAAGCAATGCTGAAAAACATTCTTACAAAACTGATTTTATTATATATAAATCAAAAAATGTAGAAAATATTTAGATTTTCATTTTGTTAATATAAAAGAATTCAGTGCAAAAAATTACACACACACACACACTACAGAAACACATGTAACAGAACAAAAGCCCTAACATTGTGGCTTTTCTTTCCAAACAGAAGAACTGCACACACAAATACATTTTCAAGTTATATAAATATTCCAAGTTCATATTGCACATTTCAAAATGTATCAGCTCCAGAGGAGTCGGTATCATCTTGCAGGCTGCCAATATTGCCAGCATGTTTCTCTGTGTTTACAGAAGGTAAAGTCACAGTCATCCTTCCAGGAGCTGGCAGAGATCTTACATTTGGGTCTGCTGGTAGGCCTAAAATAAAACACAAAGCAACATTATGATAGCATTACACATATGTTTAGCTCTGATTCATGTGCATCTATGCCCAGACATTTATATACAGAAACCTAATAAATCATATTATATACATACATAAAACAGATGCCAAACAGGACAATTTTAATTTCTTCATTACTTTGGAGTATCTTACTACAGCAAAGTATTTTAGTAATCAGATAGGAAAGGCTACATCAAAGATTGCCATTAGAATATCCTGGCACCCTACATTATTGACTGAAACGTCTATTTCTAGTTATATCTGTGGCTCTGGTGGGTTCTGTCCAATACTGCAGCACTTGTTTTTGTTGAGGGAAATGGAATTGGCTCCAACAGAATCTGGGACACTAAAGGCTTGGGGCAAACATTCGGAAATGTAACTAGGCACTGCACAAACACGACTCCATTGCTTTCTAGCTTTTACTTTACATTTTAAATGATTTTCTATGAATGGCAGTTGAACCACTAATACACAAAAATCATAACGTTATTATTAGCTTGTGTGTCATAAACTGGTATTTATATTATTAGTGCAACACAGATAAACCCGAACATCTCTCCAAGCACACTGCAGCAAAGAACTGTGTCCACTACTGAACCAACATCTGACTGATAAGAACTCGAGAAATGCAAAGGAGAAAAAGGTGCTCTACGGAAATTGCAAAAATGCCATTCTTCAGAAGCAATGAAGACATTTTTCTTTGGGATTTCTAGCACAGTGCTTCTCTCTCTTCTGTGTTTCATGGTTTATTGCTAGTTTCTGTGGCGGTTTAAAAACAGGACAACCAAGTTTTCTGTAATTTTGGGTACACCTGGTACTTTTTTAAAAAAAGTAATCATTTTCAATATACAAAGCTAAGTAAACACTTGAATGGAAATTAAGTGTAAATTAACAGGAAATATTGCATCACAAATTCAAAGCTGACAAACAGCTAGCAAACTATAACTCTGCTACACAAGTCCACAATATTATAAAGGTCCAGACCAGATTATAAGCAAGAAAATAAACTAAAAAAAAGGAAGGGAGAAGGGTGTTCTATCTCCACTCCATTCATGTACGCGTGTCCAGAAAAAGTAGGCGAAAAAGACGCAGGACCTGGGCGTTCCAGAGGCGGGGCCAGCACTGACCTGCGTAACCCCTAATTTTCCTCAGCCAGCAAATACGCACGTAACTTTGCTGCAGCTCAATAAGCATAAGAGTCAAGTGAGCGTGTGAGTGAGAGAGAGAGAGAGCAAGAGAACCTCTGTATAGGGCTCAGCCTGACACTCAAAATATGCACCATTGTACGGGGGCGCTCTAAAATTGCCACCATTAAAGAATTTTAGACTTATAAGCGATGAAAAGGAGCTGATTTGTACAATGCAGCTAGCAGAGGGGGCAGTGTACAAATCAACTCCTCTTGTTAGAATTTTCATCGCTTATTTATTTATTTATTTATAGCTTTTCTATACCGACTTTCCAATAACAGAATTACTGATCAATTCGGTTTACATTTTAAACTTTAACAGTGACAAGTAATTGTCTTACAATGAACAGGAAGAAATAACTTGGAAGTAAATATATGGAGATTATAACATAGATACAATATATAAAGCCTAATGTAGGCAAAGGCATAAAAACATAGGCTTGGGTATTGATTTTTTTTTTTTTTTGGACTGCCAAGGATTTGAAATTGAATTGATGAGTTCTTTGGGGTATTGTTTGTGTTATAAAGTCTAAAATTCTTTAATGATGGCAATTTTACAATGAATACCTCTGAATGTGTCTGTAACACCACACCCCAAACCCCAACCCACCTCCCGAAAACTCACCCCGAATCAAAGTGCCCCCATACAATGGTGCATATACTGAGTGTCAGGCTGAGCCCTATACAGAGCCTCTCTCTCTCACACACATTCAACGGACTCCTATGCCTATTGAGGAGCGCACAAAATATGCATGTAAAGGCTGCAGACGTCCGCGCGTGAAGAGTATTTTAAAACCTATGCGTATACTTTATAAAATAGGACGCATCTTTGTGTGCGGCGAGAAATGCCTTTTTAAAATCTACCTGTATGGAGGAATTTTGAAAGGAGTTACATTGTAGCAATTCTAAAAAGCCATTTACATGCATAAGGTACACTTACATGTGAATATTCTATGGACAATTCAATGGCATATACTGTAGCAATTTTCAAAAGCCCACTTACACATGTAAAGTGCATTTACATGTGTAAAACCCAGTTTTAAGCATAAAAATGCTTTTGAAAATCAGGCCCAATATGTGTGCTCGCTGGCTAAAGTTTAGCCTCGCTCCTGGAACTCCACACCATCAACACCCCTTTCTGGCCAGATACATTGAGACAGATTTTTAAAATTACGCGCGGGAGGGTACATTTGTGTGCGCTACCCGGCGCGTAATTTTAAAAATCTGCCTCAATGTATCTGGCCAGAAAGGGGTGTTGATGGTGTGGAGTTCCAGGAGCGAGGCTAAACTTCAGCCAGCGAACACACATATTGGGCCTGATTTTCAAAAGCATTTTTATGCTTAAAACTGGGTTTTACACATGTAAATGCACTTTACATATGCAAGTGGGCTTTTGAAAATTGCTACAGCTCTATCTAAATCCCCCCCTATCTTATTTTGTTGAGTTATGCCTGCCTCTGGCAGGCGTAACTTGCGCACGCCGGCCAACACAGGCTGCTGTGTTGGGGTACTCGGCCACGCCCCCAGACCGCCGCCACGCCCATTTTTGCAAGCCCCGGGACATACGCGAGTCCCGGGGCTTGCGCGCACCGCCGAGCCTATGCAAAATAGGCTAGGCGCGCGCAGGGGGGGTTTAAGAGTTACGTGAGTAACCCTTTTAAAATCCGCCCCATTGTGTATGCACAAAAGGTTGCGTGCACAAAATTTATGCCTGGAAATGAGAACTAAAGGAATATATTTGTGCAATGTTACTTGCACAAAGATCTTCACTATCAACCTCTGAATATCTTTGTCGGGTCATGACAAATACCTGTTTGTTGAAGCCAAGTACCTGGTTTATATCTGATTGTATGGCAACTTCCTATTTGGTAAATCCAAAATACTTCCCACTATTTGCACTTCAAAGGCCAAAATGTATCTGCGTGAACTGAACCCGTACTAAAGATTTCATAGTGTCGTAGCATAAAAGTGGTCTGTAGCTATCAGTGCAGCCTGCCAATTGTATGTCATATTTTAAAATGGAAACCGTGTACAAAATGTAAACAAGCCCAGAAATTCTAGAGATGCACCTATCATACATTAACAAACTTCAGTCAAATCAGTGAGACTGAAAAACCTATTTATGATATACCCAAGCTCCCTGACAAACTCAGAAAGCAGTTTCCTCATTTAATCCAAAAAAGCAACAGACTGCCAGCAACTCACTACAGGATTCCTACAGACAAATCTGTATTTCAGTTCACTTTTAGAAACTCCAAACAAACAAGTCTTCTTTATTTATCTAGAATAATGTGTGTAACCCTTGCTGAAAGCATAAAAGGCTCTTCGGGAACTTAAAGGGCCATCATACATCCCATTGCCAGAAAGCACCACTCGATACCAGGGCCGAATCCCTGACTCGCTCTTCCAAACCCTGGCGCGGATTCTTCAATGGAAGAATGGATTAATCTTCAGGGAGTTTAAGATGGTGTAATGCCAAGGAGACACGATACACAGACAGTAATTTTAAAACGAGTGCGTGTGAACCTATACATGAGCATGTAGTTTGTCAGAGAACTGGCAGTGTTTGGCGCATAACAATGTCGGCACATGAGCAAAGATACGCTGGAATTTATAGTTATGGGTGCATTTGTGTGCTTATGTTGTAAAATACACCAACTGCGTATAAGTATGCTCCTAATTTTAAGAGGTTACTCTAGCACAGCTAGTGCACACGTGTCTTCCATAGGACTGTCTGCTTTTACACACGTGTGTCAGCAGATTTTAACACATAAGAACAGAAGAACATGCCATACTGGGTCAGACCAAGGGTCCATCAAGCCCAGCATCCTGTTTCCAACAATGGCCAATTCAGGCCATAAGAACCTGGCAAGTACCCAAAAACTAAGTCTATTCCATGTTACCGTTGCTAGTAATAGCAGTGGCTATTTTCTAAGTCAACTTAATTAATAGCAGGTAATGGACTTCTCCTCCAAGAACTTGTCCAATCCTTTTTTAAACACAGCTATACTAACTGCACTAACCACATCCTCTGGCAACAAATTCCAGAGTTTAATTGTGCGTTGAGTAAAAAAGAACTTTCTCTGATTAGTTTTAAATGTGCCACATGCTAACTTCATGGAGTGCCCTTAGTCTTTCTATTATCCGAAAGAGTAAATAACAGATTCACATCTACCCGTTCTAGACCTCTCATGATTTTAAACACCTCTATCATATCCCCCCTCAGCCGTCTCATCTCCAAGCTGAAAAGTCCTAACCTCTTTAGTCTTTCCTCATAGGGGAGTTGTTCCATTCCCCTTATCATTTTGGTAGCCCTTCTCTGTACCTTCTCCATCACAATTATATCTTTTTTGAGATGCGGCGACCAGAATTGTACACAGTATTCAAGGTGCGGTCTTCACCATGGAGCGATACAGAGGCATTATGACATTTTCCGTTTTATTCACCATTCCCTTTCTAATAATTCCCAACATTCTGTTTGCTTTTTTGACTGCCGCAGCACACTGAACAGACGATTTCAATGTGTTATGACACCTATATCTCTTTCTTGGGTTGTAGCACCTAATAATTGTGTAACCATAGCATGGGTTATTTTTCCCTATATGCATCACCTTACACTTATCCACATTAAATTTCATCTGCCATTTTGATGCCCAATTTTCCAGTCTCACAAGGTCTTCCTGCAATTTATCACAATCTGCTTGTGATTTAACTACTCTGAACAATTTTGTATCATCTGCAAATTTGATTATCTCACTTGTCATACTTCTTTCCAGATCATTTATAAATATATTGAAAAGTAAGGGTCCCAATACAGATCCCTGAGGCACTCCACTGCCCACTCCCTTCCACTGAGAAAATTGTCCATTTAATCCTACTCTCTGTTTCCTGTCTTTTAGCCAGTTTGCAATCCACGAAAGGACATCGCCACCTATCCCATGACTTTCTATTTTTCCTAGAAGCCTCTCATGAGGAACTTTGTCAAACGCCTTCTGAAAATCCAAGTATACTACATCTACCGGTTCACCTTTATCCACATGTTTGTTAACTCCTTCAAAAAAGTGAAGCAGATTTGTCAGGCAAGACTTGCCTTGGGTAAAGCCATGCTGACTTTGTTCCATTAAACCATGTCTTTCTGTATGTTCTGTGATTTTGATGTTTAGAACACTTTCCACTATTTTTCCTGGCACTGAAGTCAGGCTAACCGGTCTGTAGTTTCCCGGATCGCCCCTGGAGCCCTTTTTATATATTGGGGTTACATTAGCTATCCTCCAGTCTTCAGGTACAATTGTTGATTTTAATGATAGGTTACAAATTTTTACTAATAGGTCTGAAATTTCATTTTTTAGTTCCTTCAGAACTCTGGGGTGTATATCATCCGGTCCAGGTGATTTACTACTCTTCAGTTTGTCAATCAGGTCTACCACATCTTCTAGTTTCACCGTGATTTGATTCAGTCCAACTGAATCATTGCCCATGAAAACCTTCTCCAGTACGGGTACCTCCCCAACATCCTCTTCAGTAAACACCGAAGCAAAGAAATCATTTAATCTTTCCGCGATGGCCTTATCTTCTCTAAGTGCCCCTGTAACCCCTCAATCATCTAACGGTCCAACTGACTCTCTCACAGGCTTTCTGCTTCGGATATATTTTAAAAAGTTTTTACTCTGAGTTTTTGCCTCTACGGCCAACTTCTTTTCAAATTCTCTCTTAGCCTGTCTTATCAATGTCTTACATTTAACTTGCCAAAGTTTATGCATTATCCTATTTTCTTCTGATTAGTCCACCAGTTTGTCCAGTTAATATTGAGGTCTTTCAGATCTCCCCAGTTGACTGAGCCCCCTCATCCTGTTCTATAAGCCTGAAAACTCAAGATCTACAGACTTACTCATCAGAAGCAGCAGTAGAGTTACACAGATATCCAGTGTTCACACGCTGCAGTTTCTGGTTTAAAATATGAAGGTACATGCATAAGTCTTGTCCCCACCCTGGAATGCCCCTTATTTTTCACGTGCGCACAGGTATATATGTGCGTATTTTGTTGCTTTTTAAAACCTGCAATGCTTGTGCCCAGCCCACATTTGCGTGCATATGGGCATTTTTGTATGAGCAACTCTTAAAATTAACTTGACAATGTTTTGTTGTTCCAAAAATAAAAGTCTTTACTGTAAAATTATCTTTATGAAAAACAGTTGTAAATGGGAACAGTCTTTGTTGCAATTTCAAAAGCTACAGACACAAACAAAATTGGACGTCTAATCCTTTTGGATCACCCTCACTTCCCCTGGACTGGTACTGGGCTCAGACTTGCTGTCTCCCCAAGGACCCTTTTTGGAATCTGGTTGTATAAATGCTTGACTCTCTCCTTGCACACCTTTCTCCTCCCTCTTCCGGACTCCTGAGTGATAGTATCACATGTACAGCTCTCACCTTTCTTCTTTCCACACTGCTTGGCACCCAGGATAGGCACCTGACATGCATTTCTTGCTACTTCTACGTAGATCATTGTTCACACTGGAAACTCAGTTCAGGGTCTTCTCTTTCCATAAGAGACAGACCCAAAGTGACAGATTTACACTCTTAGAGTGGGGATTAATTTTACGGCAGGATTACTCAAAGTATCTACTTTTGTGAAGTATCAAAACTACCACTTTACTGTGGTTCTCTATGCTCACTATAGCAGCGTTTCCCAACCCTCTCCTGGAGGCACACCTAACCTGTCGGGTTTTCAGGATATCCATAACAAATATGCATGAAATAGATTTGCATATATAGGAGACCCAGGATGTGCTAACCTCTCTCATTCATATTCATTATGCAATCTTGAAATCCCGACTGGCTGGATGTGACTCCAGAAGAGGTTTGGAAAACACTGCACTGCAGAATCTGGAGACACTTGGGACAGAAGGCAGGCTACTCTCGTCTTCTAACACCTTTGGAGAGACAGGAGACTGACTTTCTCCTTCTCTTACAGCAGTCACGAAAATAGATGCCAGGTTTATCGGCGTCGGTTTTCGTGATGGCTGTCCGCTGGTAAGGAAAACAGACGCCGAGGGTTCAGGAAGTGAATGCTTGTCAGTCGAGCGCCGTTTCCTGAACCAGACTGTCTATTTTTTTTTTAAACTATTTTGTTTCTTTAATTTTTCATCCTACTTAATATCACAATGATATTAAGAAGGAGGCAGTACAGAAAAGTAGTGTTTTCTGCTTTTCTGTACATGTTTTTGATGTACTCAGCTATTAACGCCTGCTCCAGGCAGGCGTTAATAGATGACAGTTAAATGTGTATCCGAGATGCACATTTGGTTTTTTTTTGCATCGGGAGTGAATGCCTAATAGCCTCATTCACATGCATTTGCATGTGCTGAGCGCTATTAGATTCTCTCTGCATTGGACGCGCATTGAATATGCGCTAATCCCCTTATTGCATTAGGAGATTGATTAGTGCCTATTCTACCTGCGACAGACTGCAGGTTAACAGTGCACTCAGCTGAGTGCACTGTATTGCATCGGCCTGTAGATGGGCCTTTTGGCCCTGATCTGAAATGCTCAGTAACCCTGGGCCTCTCCCCTCATTTATCCAGGAGAATACTTCAATGTTGCTAACATACACTGTGAACTTTTCCCCCTCTTCTCACATACCCTAGTACAAATTAATTTCTGTAATAGTTTGAAATTGATTGTAGCTTGCAAAATGTATACAATGATACAGAAGTTTATGCAGTGGAATCAGTGTCCCTACTTATGGCGTTAACTCCCCCCCCCCCCCCCCCCCCCTCCAAAAAAAAAATGCATGCTTCCTGGAAATGTTTCTGAGGCTTAAGCAAAAGTGCGGAGGAGGATTACCTAATCCACATGCAAATTCAGGAATCAATGTTACAAATGTTTGAAGACAAGAGTAGAACCCTGTTTAAATACTTTTCTATGTCATATCACAGGAAATCTGATACCTTTCTATGAGCTACTTTAATTTCCAATGCTGTCAATTTAGCAATTTTCTCAAATGCCAGAATCACTAGTAAAAAAATTATTTAAAAAACATTTCAGAAATAAAGAGAATTTCCACTACTGCTGGTCCATTTTACTAGGCCACTTTGCTCAAAAGTCTTACTTTTTAGTATTAAATAAAACACTTTAATATACAAAGAATACGTATTAAGTGCAAGCAGTGTTATGAATTTCAGTCACTAGGGATGACCTCGCATTAATCACTTGTATAATCATTTCTGACCTATTTATTTATTAAAACATGTATTATCCGCCTATATCAACATAGTCATGCTAGGTGAAACGTTTGTACCATGATTAGTGATCAAAAGTTTGGCATGATTTTATAAATGACAAAAAGCATTAGAGCATGAATAAGAATTACTTTAAATTTGACATTTGGGTGTGTGTCCTGGCAAAGAAACTACATACACACCCCCCAGAAGATTACGAGGTGTGTATAAATTCATGACATCTCACACCCCACGGTGTCTAATTACTTAATTCTGCCCCATCAATCACATAGCCTGTTTTCATTTCTTCTCAGAACCAAAAACCACGGCCCTGGAATTAAAATACAGTAAGGACCAATGAGTGCCGATAAATGTCACAAAACTCAGGGCAGTGAAAAGCATGTGTCATAACGGTTCATGAGATCATATGAGTACCATGACAAATGGAGTGGCTGATGACATCAGAATGCCATTGTGATAAAAGTCAATCAAGACCAGTCTTGTCCTTGAAACAGTCTTCTCGATGGGGTAGAACATATGCTGGGATGGCACTGTATACCTTCATCCCCAAGAAAGAGTCTTTTTTCTCCTCTACATTACTGCATTTATGCCACAGTTCAAACACAGGGATTTTCTCTTTCCATAACTCCACACCTGTGCTCCAAGCCTGGCCTACTAACAAGAATCAGCTGATCCATGCATAACATTTATTGAATGGATATAATTAATGACTGTGACAAATCTATTTGGTGACTATCAAATGAAGGTTTTCTGTAAAGGTTAATGAGTCTTCACGAGAATGAGGAATAGCTGCTCATAGACACCACAAATGAGTAATACTTCAAGCTGAATGAATTAGTGCATAAATTAATCTGCAACTATAGAAGGAATTTTTTTTTTTTTTACTTTAACAGATTTTACAATTGCTCATAACTTTACAAGACTCATCCTGCTCTAACTGAACAAGCATTCGCTGTCTCAACAAGTTGGCTGTTAATCTGCTTGTAGCTTCAGCTCCACAATCTTCTGTTCCAGCACTATTAAACGGTTTTAATTTCTCACATCTTTAGACCTTCCTTATTCTCATTTTCTGCAGAGCAGAGGTTCAAATTTTAAGCACTATTGTAAAAAAAACAAAACAAAACAAAAAACGTCCCTAACTCCTGTCCATCCAAACTCCCAAGAACCCCTTGTCAGCAGCAATCACAGTTAAAAATGCAATTTCTGCACTCTACTATTTTTAAGATTAAAACTGCAGTAAAATACATAATGAGTGATCCATTAAGTAAGAGCTTATTGTATCCCTCAGGGAATTCAGAAGCAGTAGTAGTAGCTAAATCCCTTATAATTACTCTGGATGTGATTATCCAAAATAACCACAGCTTCTGTGGTTTTCTCCTCGCCTATACACAAGTCAAGTCTTTACTAGGAAGTGGGAGGAATGAAGACGAAGTGCTGTGCCAGCTTTACACATAATGGGGCCAATTAAAAAAAAAAAAAAAAAAAAAAGAGCTGAACACCTGACCTAGGCACCTGGAGATAAGCCAATTTTCAGCAAAACTTCGGGTCCTAAGTTTTCATCTGAAAATCTGTCTAATTTTAGGTCTGCTCTATTTTCACCCTACATTAGGTGCCCACTGCCCCCTAGCTAGGCCCCGCCCAATTTTTAAGTTCCTAAATTTAGGGTGTCAATGGAGCGGGGAGATGCACGCTTTAATTTAGGGAGATGTAGGCACCTAATTCCTTAACTTAGATGCCTAGAATTTTTGAATATTGGACCCCAATGGTAACAACAATGTACTCAAATTGGGGACATTCTCTAAGCTCCCCTCAGGTACTTCAGGAGCTGGAGTAGAGAATGAAAGTCTAATTAGCCAGCAACTTGTGTCACAATCAAAAAGAAACTCTCCATGAAAGCACTTACCAACCTCTCCAATCCTGTGCTGTTTGGAGGCCAGCCTTCCTTTGCTGGAGGCCAAAGTATAGAATCCGAATCAGCAAGGTACAGCCTTGGGTTTTATTGATACAGAACTCACATGGTAGAAAGGGAGCATGGGGTTAGCCTGCTAAAAATCATATTAAAAGAGCACTAACAAAATAGTTGGATTCAGCTTTGTAGAAGGAAAGAACCTTAGTAGTCATGAAAGATGGGCATCTTTAAACATTTAATACATTAGAAAAGTGCCAAATCGTTGTATGGTCGGGGATCGCTGCTTACATCCAGTCCTTAATAAATACCAACTGTTTCCCCCAATCACAGAAACTTCTAGATGCCTCTATTGACCGTTATAATAGGCTTCATTGCACAATAAAGGTTCACTTCACTGCTCTGCCTTACTTTTAATCATTGGTCAATCTTGAATGATAACTTTTTATATTTTTGATGTTTCTTGCTGTGTATACCTCCACCATTAAAAGTTCATACATTAATCTAAACGAATCATTGATCAATATCTCAATAAAACTTATCTTATCAAAGATGCCAACATTTTTATGCCGCCCATCCAGCTGATCAACGGTGCCAATGCCCAACACGGGGCCGTGTTTCGGACAACGGAGTCCTTTTACGAGGGCTATTTTATTTTGGCAGCCTCTACCTTCATGGAGTTCCACGGCGTTTTTTTTTTTTTTTGGAATTTCTCCTGTGATTGGGGGAAACAGTTCATCTTTAAACATTTGCCAGCCTTACAGAAGGTAACATCTCTGCACAACTGCTTTGCTGGCTTTCTTTTTTTTACCTGTTAGTTTCATTTTTAGCTTGTTTTTTAAGCAAACAGAATATCAAGTTGGAAGGTTTGTTCTGTTTTCACTAGCTTAAATAATCCTCCAGTTTTTTTCAGGTCTTGGATAAATATTTGCCAGACACTTCACTATCTACCCAGCCACAAAAAGAACCCTCTTCTTCCAGCTGACAGTAGGAATTTCAGCATGTCTCACTAAAGAAATCAAAAAGACTAATAAAACAGTCTAACCACTAGTCTGAAAATTCGGAGGAAAACTGCATAACAGCCCGCAGAGGGCTGAAGTGTGCAGGTAGAAAGTACGTCCACTTTGAAAACTAGCAGGTGCACACGTACCCCTGCACAGGACAGGTGCCCACATTTAGCCTGCTTGGGAGCAGCTGCGAATATGTACATATGCATTTACGCACAGACTTTCGACAACAGAAAGAAAGCACAAATACTTTCCTCAGCCCCTGGGAACACCTCTTTCAATTGGGTGTAAAAGTAAATGCACAATGGCTTCCGTGTGTACTTTTGTGTGCACAAGCTTAGAGGTAATTTTCAAAAACGCAGTTTATGCAGGTAAATGCTTTTGAAAATTACCTCCATTGTGTTTTTATTTTTGATATTGCTTTCACAGGAAGCTCATGAATGCAGACTGTAATCACTGGCCACACTAAATGTGTGTGGGTTTTATCCTAGCTCTGCCTTCAGATCAAAAGCAAGCATCCCTTGGTGGCAAGACTTTTTTTTTCCTGTAATAGAATGGCTTTCTTATGATGTGAAGGCTTCAAATTCTAGGGCTGTCAACAAGGGAAAATGACTCTTAAAACATCTCTTTCAAATACAAAGGCAGTGCTCCGTATTATGGGAAAATATGGCTCCAAGCTAGACAAAGGGCATCATCTTCAATTGTTTTGAGGTCTGTCAAATGTATTTGAAGGCCACCTTGCCACCTCCACGGCTTCAAGGTTTGAATGGTGATTCCTTCTGAGTGACGACTTCCTTGACTGAATGCTCCTCCATCCCCTGGAAATGGCCGTGTTTGAACCTGTGTCACAAACGACCTCACACAGATTTTTATTCATGTAACAAACAGAAGTGCAAATGCACACATGTGAACTAAAGAATCCGCCACACCAAAAAGTTCTTTGTGTGATCGTTTGTTTCTTTCCATATCCAAACTAGATGATGTTATTCCTGATGAAGGGTCTACAGAATTCAAATCTTAAATTTGGGCATGAAAAACAAATCTTTGTGTGTGAACGTCCGGTGTATGTGGACTATTCGGTTCTAGGCTGAGCCCCCATGGGAATTCAACGAGTACACTCCTTGACATCGGAATGGTGGATCACCGCTGGGGCAAGATCCGCCTTGCAGAATACCTCCAAACATGCAAATAACTAGCCAAATGTGGAGACTGTTTTGTTTTTTTTCCTGCCTTCATTGGTTTGGTGCAGAGGTCTTGTCCTCTAGCAGTTCATTTGACACATTTATGGTCTGATTGTTGGGAGGGAAGGTTTGGTACAGGGGAAGGGCCATCCCACTGGTCCTGAGAGTTGTCCCATCTCTGGGGAGATGGTGGGATGGTGCAAGGTATGTTAAGGGGAGGGGAATGGGGGGGGGGGGAGCAGAGAATGGATTGGTTGTTGGTTTTGGGGGGTGTTTCTGGAGGTTTGGGGGGGGGGGGGGATTGGGAGGAAAAAAGGTGTACCTTACTTGCAGACAGGAAGTACAAATGTAACGGTGATGTAGTAAACTTTGTATTCAGATAGTGTGATGCAGATGAATATATGGGAAATAATATGGGTGGGGGTGGATTTCTACATATTATTGACTTGGTTGAGTATCCAAATAGGCGCTTTTGGAATAGTGTGAGTCTATGAGCTCTCAACTTAAATGAATTTTACGCAATGTATGAGGAATATCAACACGTGTTAAAAGGAAGCGTATGCTTCAATTTGCCCGCAGAAATCAGGCTATTTTGTTCTTACAGGAAACTCAACTCACTAGGGCAGAACACGAGAAACTTAAATCCGGATGGGCTGGGTAAGCATACTAATCTTCTTACAATTCACGGATCAGGGAGATATATACACTCATACATAACAACATATATTAAAAGGTGCAGAGGTCGCTTACAGATCCTGAGGGAAGATATTTGTTGCTAGACTGCACCTTACTGGGGGAGTCTTTCACCTTGGTTATTGTATATGGGCCAAATGTGAACCAACTGGAGTATTATACTAAATTGACAGCCACGCTGGTCCTTTGCTACTGGGTGGAGATTGGAATATCTGCCCAAATCCCAGTGTGGATAAATCCTCAGTGACCACGCTAAGTGCAGGCATCTCCCAGGAGATAAAAAGACTTGCTTACAACTCTGCATCCTACGGATATATGGAGGGTCCAACACAACAATGAGAAGGATTACACATAGGGGTGAATTTTCAAACCTGCACGCAGGTGTACATGTGCACTTGCTACCCGGCGCGCACACATGTACGCCCGATTTTATAACAATTGTGCACCTTGTGTGCGCCGAGCGCTGCTGCTTTCCCCCATTCCCTACCCTCCCACCCCACCTTCCCTTCTCCTAACTCCTCCACCTTCCAGCCCTAAGCCAAACCCCGGCAAAAAATTGCCTTACCCTGTTGCGCCTGCCTTGGGCAGGCGTAACCTGAATGCGCCGGCCAACTGCCAGCACACGATCCCCCAGCACAGCGGCAAATGGCCGCTGTGCCGAGAGCCTCTGACCCCGCCCTGTCCCTGGACCGCCCCTTTTTGAAAGCCCCGGGACTTAGATGCGTATATTGTTCTCCTAGACATGCAATGTATAGTAGGATAGACTATTTTTTATGCTCCCCTCATTATGTGCCCAAAGTGGTTTGGAGTAATATCATTGCATGTGCTATTTCTGATCACCACCCAGTTGAGATTTTTCTGGATATGGGAGCTGTCAGGTTTAGGGGATCTTTCTGGAAACTTTACACCTTGTTACTGGAGGATAAAAATTCCTGGACTTGAAAAAGGGAATAGTAGAGGAGTTCAATACCTTTAATACAGAGGTAGATTATTCCCCATGCTGTGTTGGAGGCCTCTAAAGTGTTCTTTTGGGGTAAGATAATTTCCTATACTAGCCATCTATAGAAGCTTCCATAGGAAAAAAAAACCCCCAGAGGTGTTTTTGAATAAGATTTGTGACCTTGAGGCACAGCATAAATAGAACTGCTCCCCTCGCACCCTGAAAAATTCAGAGCAATGTAGACGAGAGCTAAAATCTCTAGAGTTCACAAAAATACGTAAAGCTCTTAAATACATAAAATTAAAGTTCTATGAACACAGTAATAGCCTTGATGCATTCCTGGTTCATGCAGTCAGGAAAAAAGTTAGCAAAACTTTGATTCTGGGTGTTAGGGAATTTTTTTGCGGGGGGGGGGGGGATTTCATCAGATTTGGATGTCATCAACAGGCTTTTTTATTATTATTATTATTATTTTAAGTTTTATGATAGTTTATATGTGGAGGACTCACCGGCTGGTCTGACATTAAGAGGTTTCTGGTCTGACATTCAGAGGTTTATTACCTTGTTACCCTTATTTAAAATCATAGAGGACCAGGTGGTGCAGCTGCCATCACATCCCTTAAAATCCAGGATGCTGTGAAGGCCTTATCCACGGGAAAGAGCCCTGGTCCAGACAGGTATCCTATTGACTTATTTATTTAACACTTTTTTATACCGACCTTCATAGTAATAACCATATCGGATCGGTTTACATTTAACAAGGGTAAACTGTAGCATAACTGAAGAAAATTAAACAAAAAGAAATGAATAAGGCAAGTTACATTCAACAAGGGTAAAGAACTTGGAAGCTTATATAGCTGGAAGGAAGTGAAGATGGAAATAAATTAAGATATACAATAGAGGATACGGGTTAAGGCTTAAGAGTGCTTTAACCTAGAGGTGCCCTAGTCATCGTTCATGAAGATCAAGGCCATCGTCCAAGTAAGAAAAGGGCAACTAGTGATTGTCTGGGGAATCCCCGAAAGCTTGGTGAAAGAGCCACGTCTTGAGTTTTTTTCTGAAAGTTAAAAGGCAGGGTTCCAATCTGAGGTCTGAAGGGATATTATTCCAGATAGATGGTCCTGCGATCGAAAACGCTCGGTCTTTGGTCGAGGAGAGACGTGTGGCTTTAGTCGGAGGAAATTTCAGAGTTCCTTTGTGAATATCTCTAGTTGGTCTGTTGGAGGAGTGTAGATTGAAGGGGAATTCAAGATCGAGTTGAAGTTGATGGTGGATGAATTTGTGAATTAAGGTGATTGATTTGTATAATATTCTAAAATTCACTGGTAACCAATGTAGGTTTCTGAGAATAGGAGAGATGTGATCACCACGGCTGGTGTTGGTCAGCAATCTCGCTGCGGCATTTTGTATCATCTGCAGTGGTTTGGTGGTAGATTTGGGGAGGCCTAGAGGGCACTGCAGTAGTCGATCTTAGCGAATAGCAACGCTTGGAGGACAGTCCTGAAGTCATAGAAAAATAGGAGTGGTTTGAGACGTTTTAGAACCTGTAGTCTGAAGAAGCAGTCTTTGGATGTGGTATTGACCATTTTCTTTAGGTTTAGTCGATTATCAAGAATTATCCCAAGGTCTCTGACATGAGTATGGGTAATGTGTGCATTGTGTGGGGATGGAAGGGGGAGGTTTTCTTCGTTTGAAGAGATGAGGAGGAGCTCTGTTTTTGAGGCATTGAGTACCAAGTTTAGGCTGTTGAGAAGACTGGTGATAGATAGGAGGCAGTTATTCCAATGAGAGAGAGCTTTTGAGATAGAACCTGTTATAGGGATTAGAATCTGTACGTCGTCTGCATACAGATAATGAATTAGATTGAGATTGGTTAGTAATTGGCAAAGTGGGAGGAGGTAGATGTTAAAGAGGGTTGGGGATAAGGAGGATCCTTGTGGAACACCAAGAGTGGACTTCGTTAAAGGTGACTCTTTATTATTTATTTTGACTTTAAAGGTTCTATTGTTGAGGAAGGACTTGAACCAATTGTGGGCTGATCCAGAGATACCGATATCTGTTAGGCGATCCAGAAGGATGGAATGGTTGACGGTGTCAAAAGCCGCCGAGATGTCTAGCAGGACTAATAAGAAGGAGTAGCCTTTGTCTAAACCCATTATAATGTGATCTGTAAGAGAAATAAGGAGGGTTTCCGTGTTGCGTGATTTGCGGAAACCATATTGCGAAGGGTATAGGATGTTGTGATCTTCTAGATACTCTGAAAGGTGGGTGTTTACCAATTTCTCCGTTAGTTTGGCTAAGAATGGGAGATTAGAGATGGGTCTGAAATTGGCTGGAACATTAGGGTCTAGATTGTGTTTCTTAAGGAGGGGTTTGAGAGAAGCGGTATTTAGACTGTCTGGGTATATCTTTTTACAAGTCTGTACTTGTACCCCTCCAGTACTGAACTGGAGGAATTTTATAAGACTTGTATAAGAAATAGTTGTCAGAGCTAGCTCCTTTCGTGTGAGTACTTTTTGCTGGACTGGGGAACCGGGAGGTTCTCTGGGCAATATGGTGGATGCCAATATTACTTTAATACACAAGAAGAGGAAAGACCTGCTAGAATGTTGCTTCTATAGGCCTATTTCTTTGTTAAACTCCAATATAAAAATCCTGGCCAAAGTACTGCAGCTCGAATACTGTGTACAATTCTGGTCGCCACATCTCAAAAAAGATATAGTTGCAAATGAGAAGGTACAGAGAAGGGCTACCAAAATGATAAAGGGGATGGAACAGCTCCCCTATGAGGAAAGACTAAAGAGGTTAGGACTTTTCAGCTTGGAGAAGAGATGGCTGAGGGGGGGATATGATAGAGGTGTTTAAAATCATGAGAGATGTAGAATGGGTTAATGTGAATCAGTTATTTACTCTTTCAGATAATAAAAAGACTAGGGGGCACTCCTTGAAATTAGCATGTGCCACATTTAAAACTAATCGGAGGAAGTTCTTTTTCACTCAATGCACAATTAAACTCTGGAATTTGTTGCCAGAGGATGTGGTTAGTGCAGTTATTGTAGCTGGGTTTAAAAAAGGATTAGATAAGTTCTTGGAGGAGAAGTCCATTACCTGCTATTAATTAAGTTGACTTAGAAAATAGCCACTGCTATTACTAGCAACAGTAACATGGAATAGACTTAGTTTTTCGGTACTTGCCAGGTTCTTATGGCCTGGATTGGCCACCGTTGGAAACAGGATGCTGGGCTTGATGGACCCTTGGTCTGACTCAGTATGGCATGTTCTTATATTCTTAGGCTGGAGTCTATGAAACCTCACTTGGCACACCCGGACCAAATAGATGTCATAACACAAGGTGGGTGTTCAATATTCTGCAAGGTGCAAAAACAAAGGCATTTCAGGTCTTCTGGTTTTGTTCAATGCTGAGAAGGCCTTTGAGAGAGTCTTGGCCTTACATGTTTACAGTCTTGCGAGTTGTATCGCTCCCAGATCAGTTTTTTGTGTGGATACAGGCCATGTACAGGTGGCCTAGGGCTCGTTTGATCCTCAATGGTTACCTAACAGCACCTATAACTGTTCAACAGGGGTACCAGGCAGGACTGTCCGCTATAGCCTCCCCCAGTAGAGGCAGGGAGCACAAAGTCTCGTTTTATGTGGATGACCTGTTTTTGTCCGAGCCGGCTATATCTGGGCTTGCGTTTTAGGATTTGGTGACTCGGTTTGGTACTGTTATCAGGCTATAAATTAAACTATGACAAGCCTGAGATATTCTCATTGGGTCATGGAGGTTGTGGGGAGCAAGGTACATACATCCACATGTGGTGGTACTGTCAGTGGGTGGCCTGGTTCTGGAACAGGGAAGCTCAAGAAATTGCTAACGTCTTTGTGCATTGATATACATCTACAGCCCAAGTTAGAGTTGCTAGGAGTCTGGCAGGGGTCCTAAGTACCTGTGACATTTAGACCTTTGGTGGGCCAACTGTTACTCACTGCGAGGTTTACAATAGTGACTTCATGGAAATGTGATCCTGATTTGGAATCCTGAAGAGCTCAACTCAGAGAATTTGCGGACACTGAGTGGCTGCGTTATGATTTACTGAACAAGAGTTTAAAGTATCAAATATGGGGGAGTTAACTTGAATATTATGGTTTGGACTGATGGCTTGCACTTGGGAGGACTCACATGTGCAGGCAAAATATTCCTTTTCTGTGATTATGAATAGAAAACAGTATCTTATTTTATTAATGAACATTAACCAAATATTTCACGGATATCTGGGGTTTTTTTGTAACATTTATATTATATTTATTGTATCTCACTGACTGTTGTGCTTCATCTTGAGCTATGCTTGGGACTAGCAGATTAGAAATATAAAGAAATGTGTGATGGCACAGCCAACATAGACCAATGGGATCCAGTGAGGGCGATGCGCACATCTAAGGGACAATTTTCAGAAATATGTACATTCTTATAAAGTCCGCTGTACTTTTCCCTGTAGCATTTGTACCAGTTCTTAAACGGAAAGTACACGGGTACTTTCTCTTTGAAATTTACCGTGGGAAAAAGTACCCGCAGAGATCGGGACCTCCTTGTTCTGCGGATTCTTCTCCCATGAAAAACAATGCTCCTAGTTTTGAAAATGCAAAAAACTATGCACGCTGCTGCCTCCCCCGACCTAACTCTTTCTCCATTTCCATCTAGTTCTCCTGGGGGTAAAAGTACACACATTGTTAATTCCCGCACATACTTTTACCGCTATTTTATTGTACTGCTATTGTTTTATATTTTGTACTCCACTTAGCATTTTGTTAATATAGGCAGATAAAAAGTATTATTAATAAATAAAATAAATAAATAAATAGACAGCCATTTTACCCAGCTAAGCAGCCATTTAAACAGGTAAATGGTTTTGGAAACTTACCCTCAATTTCTAATGTCTCACACTGCTGCAAAGTATGTAGGGAATTTTTGTACTTAATTTTCAAAGAGAAACCCTTGGCTTTACATTTACTTCTGTTCTTATTCTATACTTTCTTGAATTCTGATACTGTTTCTGCCTCCCTCATCGCTATTGTGAGGCTATTCAATGTATATTCACCAACTTTTCTGCAGTGAAAATGTTTGTGTGTTAATCCTCAGGCTACTCCCTTTGAGCCTCATATCAAGACGCCTTGTTCTAGAGCCTCCTATCCATTGATAAATGCTTTCGTCTTGCATATTATTTATACTTTTGAAGTAATTGAAGGTGTCTATCATATCCCCCACACTCCTCCTCCTCCAGGGTACCCATATTTATGTCCTTCATTCTCTCTTCACAGAGTTGGAGCAAGGTAATTTATGACTCTTTTGCTACCATGGCTGATCCCGGGAGTACAGGAGCAGTGTGAGGAAGCTGCCTAAAGCATTTCAGAAATTATAACTAGATAATACCATCTGGAGTTGACAGTGAGTGCTACCACTTCTGTAATACTGCATGGTGCTCAGAGGGTACAAGTTTCTTTTAACTTAAAAGGTGCTGTTTCATTGTTCAAGTTCAATTGCTATTTTTTGGTCATGTTTGGAATTTCTATTGTGTGCTTTTGTTACACTCATGGTTGTTTTAGTTTAGCTCACAGTTTGGTATAATAACCAGGGATAGAAAATGATTTGAAAACTTAGAATCAGAAAATATTTTTAAAAGCCAGAGCAAAAATGGATTTTTTAATCATCATTTTTTTTCTTCTTGCATTTTTTTTGTTTTATCTTTGTTTTTTATTTTTTTAACTTTGCTTTTTGTTCTTTTTTGTTGTTTTGTCTATATTTTGGATCATTTTTTCACATTTTTATTTTTGTATTTTTGAACGGATCCCCCAGTCCATCACTATTTATTTTATTTATTTATTTAAAATTTTTATATACCGGCATTCATGTTGCAAACACATCATGCCGGTTTACATATAACAGGGGTGTACAGTAAACAATTCAATAACCTATTTGTGTAGAAGGAAGCAGTTACAAATAACAAGGTAATAGAACTGGGAGGAGAGAAGAAAAGAAAGAGAATAACATTAGGTATAGGTATTTACATTAGTAATAACATTTTTACATGTGGAAGTGGTAGAATCTGGCTGAATAGAATTAATCGGTGTCCGGGAAAGCTTTTTTAAACAGCCAGGTCTTAAGTCTCTTCCTGAAGGTTGGGAGGCTGGGCTCCTGTCTAAGGTCCGGTGGGATGGAGTTCCATAGAAGGGGGCCGGCTGTTGAAAAGGCCCGATCTCTCAAGGTAATGTGTTTGGTAGTTTTGGCTGGGGGCACTTGAAGAGATCCTCTGAGTGTGTCTCTTGTTGGTCTGGAGGAGTTATAAATTTGGAATGGGACTTGTAAGTCGAGTGGGGTGTGTTGATGGATGGTTTTGTATATTATGGAAAGAGATTTGTAGAGGATTCTAAAGTGAACAGGCAACCAGTGGAGATCTTTTAGGATTGGAGATATATGGTCCCTCCTCCTGGAGTTTGTCAGTAATCTTGCCGCAGCGTTTTGTAACATCTGGAGGGGTCTAGTATAGGAGGAAGGTAGGCCCAGAAGGATAGAGTTACAGTAATCGATCTTAGAAAAAATGATAGCTTGTAGAATGGTTCTGAAGTCCTGAGTGTGGAAGAGTGGTCTAATTCTTTTCAGAACTTGGAGTTTGTGGAAACAGTCCTTGGTGGTTCTGTTGATGTAAGCTTTAAGGTTCATCCGGTTATCAATTAATACTCCTAGATCTCTCACCTGTGTAGTAGTTGGGATAGTTGGAGGATTAGAGATGGCATTATTATCTGGGGAGATGAGAAGCAGTTCTGTTTTAGAGGAGTTTAAAACTAGGTTTAGGTTAGCCAGGAGATGTTTAATTTCGAAGAGACAGTTTTCCCAGTGAACCAATGTTTTTGTGTAAGATTCTTTAATGGGTATCACGATCTGGATGTCGTCGGCGTAGAGGAAATGTTTGAGGTTAAGGTTGGAGAGGAGTTGGCAGATAGGTAAAAGATAAATGTTAAAGAGTGTAGGTGACAGTGAGGAGCCCTGGGGGACACCTATGGATGCGTCCATTCGTGAAGATTCTTTGTTCTGTATCTTAACCTTGAAGCCTCTGTTGGAGAGAAAAGATTTAAACCATGAGAGAGCTGTGCCTGAGATACCTATAGAAGCCAGAATGGAAGTGAGAATGGAATGATTGACCGTATCAAAGGCGGCTGATAGGTCCAGTAGAATTAAGAGGAAGGATTGGCCTTTGTCAAGGCCCATTAATATGAAGTCAGACATGGAGATGAGGAGGGATTCTGTGTTCAGTGACTTGCGAAATCCGTATTGTGATTGGAATAGGATTTTGTTTTCTTCTATGTATTCGGAGAGTTGAGTATTGACAACTTTTTCTAGAATCTTGGCTATGAATGGGAGATTGGCGATAGGACGGAAGTTGTTGGGGTCTTTAGGATCCAAGTTGGGTTTCTTGAGTAGAGGTTTGATGGAGGCCAATTTGAGGTCGTCAGGATATAGTCCTTGGGAGAGTGAGCAGTTTATGATGTCCGACAAGGTTTTAGCGATGGAGTCAGGGATGGCCAGGAGCAGTTTGGTGGGGATAGTATCCAAAGGATGGGAGGAAGGTTTCATTCTTCTTATAAGAGTTTGTATCTCTAAGATAGAGATGGGTTCAAGTGTTTCCAGACCATTGTTGTTGAGGGATGATTGTTGAAGAGACTGGTAAAGAGCAGGGTCGGTGGGATTAGAAGGCAGATGAGTTAGAAGGCTGTTGACTTTGTTGTGAAAATGAAGAGCAAGTTCTTCAGCTTTGGGTTGTGCTAGGTCGTTGGGAATCTCCTGTGGGATGATTTGGGTGAGATTGGAGACATAGGCGAAGAGGGCTTTTGCGTCGAAGATTAAGTGGTGAATCTTGGATGCATAGTAGTCCCTTTTGGATTTAGAGGTAGTTGACTTGTATTGATGGAGGGTGGCTTTGTAGATGGATCGTGTATTGGTGCTTGGGGATTTGCGCCAGTCGCTCTCTTTCTGTCTTAGATTTTGTTTTAGCTTTCTTAGTTCTTCCGTGAACCATGGTTGTCTTTTGGAGGCGTTTGGGAGTGATTTTTTGGTTGCTAGCGGACATAGCTTGTCGGCTATGGAATCTGTGATGGCTTTCCAAGAGCGGAGAGCTGTGTTCGGGTTTGAGAGATCCATGGATGGAAGTTGAGAGGCTAGGTGGGAGCTGAGGTCTTCTGTAGAGCAGGATCTTCTGTATGGGAAAGATGGTGAGGGCCCTTTGGAGGTGGAGGGTTTGTTCAATGAGAATGCGGTTGAGATAAGTGAGTGATCAGACCAAGGGACCTTCTTGCTTTTGAGGCGTGAAGAATGTTTGATGCCTGGGTTAATAAAGATAAGATCCAGCGTGTGGCCTGCTTTGTGTGTGGGTTTGGTAACTAGTTGTTTGAAACCCAGGGCTAAGAGGGCAGAGAGAAAGGATTCACAGCTGGATGATGGGGTAGGATTGTCCACATGCAGATTAAAATCTCCTAGGATAATTGCTGGAGCGTCCAGTTTGATGAGGGTTGTGATTTCCTCTACTAAGGGGGAGGGGTCTGTCTCAAGGAGGCCCGGAGGGGCGTAGACGAGTAGGATTTGTAGTTGTTCCGAGGTGAAGAGACCCATTTCTAGTTTAGAGTCTGAGTTGTATGGGTGCTGGATGAACCCGAGGTCTTTTTTTGATGCAAATAGGAGTCCTCCTCCTCTTTTTTTCAGTCGGGGGATGGAGAAGATGTCGTAGTTTGATGTGGGAAGTTGGTTTATAATTGCTGTGTCCGTGGGTTTGAGCCATGTTTCTGTTATAGCACATATATCTGGTTTGGTATCAAGGAGATAGTCGTTGAGGATTAGAGATTTCTTGGACAGAGATTGTGCATTGAATAGTGAAAGTGAGAATACAGTGAGGCCTAAGAGTTGGGTGATGGGTGTTATCAAAATTGGGGTGAATGATTTAAGGTTTCGGTGTAGCGCCTGTCGTTTGTGTTGTAGTATGAATGATCTGTTCGGTTTTCCTATTGCTGACAGGCTGTGTTGTAAAATAGGTATTGGGAAGGTGGGGAACATTTTAGCGTGTAGTGCTTGTGTTGTAGTGGTGCTGCGTTAGTGCTGTTGATGGACCGAGGGGCGAAGGCAGTCTTTGTGAGTCTTTTGTTTTAATGTAGAGTGCTGAGAGGTAGTTGTTTTGCTGTTGCTTGAGTGTTGTTTGCTCAGGATGGTTGCTTGCTGAATGCTTGCAGGATGGTTGCTTGCTGAATGCTTGCAGGATGGTTGCTTGCTGAATGCTTGCAGGATGGTTGCTTGCTGAATGCTTGCAGGATGGTTGCTAGCTGAATGCTTGCAGGATGGTTGTTAGCTGAATGCTTGCAGGATGGTTGTTAGCTGAATGCTTGCAGGATGGTTGCTTGCTGAATGCTTGCAGGATGGTTGCTTGCTGAATGCTTGCAGGATGGTTGCTTGCTGAATGCTTGCAGGATGTTTGTTTGTTTGCTGAGCACTTGTTGAATGCTTGCAGGATGGATGCTTGTTGAGAGCTTGCTGAGATGACACTGGCTGGGTGCAGTATGGTGCTTGTTGGGAGAGAGCTGGAAGAACGTGAAGCAGGATGGATGCTGGCTTACTTATGAGGGTTCACATTGGTTTCAATATAACCAATTAGGTTACTTGCTGTTAGGAGGATAATGGATGAACCAGCTATTATCATAGTCATGTGAGACGTTGGTGGAAACCATCAAACATTTAGAGGAAGGATCCCTCAATATGGGAAGGGACTTTTTGTTTAGCCTGGTGTTGCTTGGGCTGGTCGTCCGGGGGTTTCACTGTTCATTCCGAGGAAGCCGTGCGGTGGTACTGCTTAGAGATGTCCGAGGGTGCAGGGAGCCACATCTATGTCCTTCTGGGCTGTCTGCAGGGGCTGCTCGAAGGGGCGCTCAAAGGGGCAGGCCCCTTTGTCGCGCTCCTTCGGCGCGTGACGCTTGACCAGGTTAGATTTTTATAGATGACTCTTTTTTGTGTCGCTCAAAAGTGATGTCATCAATATGGGTCTTAGCATCCAGCACAGAGATTTAAAAGCGGAGTCGTTAGAAGCAGGGCAGTCTTCCAGCTGGGGGAGGGGTCAACAGCCACGAGGTGGAGGAGGAGGAGGGGGTCCAATGGAGGGCTGGGTGCAGGAAACAGCTCAATCCAAGCCCTGGATCCTGGCTTGCAGAGCAGAGAAGAAAAGAAAGGCAAGTACCTGTACGGAGATTTAAAAGCACATTCGTTAGAAGCAGGGCAGTCTTCCAGCTGGGGGAGGGGTCAACAGCCACGAGGTGGAGGAGGAGGAGGGGGTCCAATGGAGGGCTGGGTGCAGGAAACAGCTCAATCCAAGCCCTGGATCCTGGCTTGCAGAGCAGAGAAGAAAAGAAAGGCAAGTACCTGTACGGAGATTTAAAAGCACATTCGTTAGAAGCAGGGCAGTCTTCCAGCTGGGGGAGGGGTCAACAGCCACGAGGTGGAGGAGGAGGAGGGGGTCCAATGGAGGGCTGGGTGCAGGAAACAGCTCAATCCAAGCCCTGGATCCTGGCTTGCAGAGCAGAGAAGAAAGCTATATGCCTTAGTTCCATTTCCCTTTTCTAAAACATCTAGAGCTATCCATCCCGTCTTGCCCTCCCTTCCACCTAGGCGTGCAGGGATTGCTTATTCATGCCCTTTATAAAACCAGCCATTTTCTGGTTTAGATGTGACTAGTTTCATTTTAGAGCAAACACCAGTGAAGCAAAATGTAAGATTTTTTTCCTCCTTGCTGAGGCCTCCTGCCTCATCAGGATTCCCCTTTTTTGTGGGGCTTGGCCTCTGTTCACAACCTACCAGAGGATCCCTAAGTATTCAGTTCAGTATGATAGATTTTTGCCGGATTTCCCTTTGGGGCAAAAGGGCTATCAAGCCAGAGGAGTGAAGATCTGTGAGCACCACTCTACTCTCTAAGTGGTGATAGACTTTTCCAAGTGAGATTTTTGATTGCCAAAATTGAGAAATTACTACTTACCTGATAATTTACTTTTCTTTAGGACAGACAGATGAATCCAGAACTAGTGGGTTATGTACTTCTACCAGCAGATAGAGAAGGAGCAAACTGACGTCACAGTATATATACACTCCTGCAATGACATCAGCCTGCCAGTACTCTCTTCAAAAGCAACTGTGGACAGACTAGAAAAAAAAACTTGTTTAAAAACAGATAACCAATTCTGTACTCAAACAACAAGAAACATTGAGCTCAGACAAGCATGTATTAACACTAGTCTAGGGACTGGGTTAACACTTACTAGTAATCCATGGAAACTCTTAGCCATGCAGGAGGCCCATAGCCCAATCATTCGGCAGCCAAGGGCGAGAAGCTGGATTCATCTGTCTGTCCTAAAGAAAAGGAAATTATCAGGTAAGTAGTAATTTCTCATTTCTTAGCATCCAGAGAGATGAATCCAGAACCAGTGGGATGTACCCAAGCTACTCCCGAATAGGGCAGGAGGCTGCCCGTGGTCCAGTCAAAACCGCACATGCAAAGGCTGCGTCCTCCCGGGCCTGCACATCCAGAAGATAATACCTGGAAAAGGTGTGTAAGGAGGACAACGTTGCAGTTCGGAAAATGTCGATGGGAGACACTCTAACCTCCGCCCATGACACTGCCTGAGCCCTAGTGGAATGAGCCCTGACCTTAGTGGGCAATGGCTTTTCAGCCGCCACATATGCGGCCTTGACTACCTCCTTAAACCAGCAAGCTATTGTAGCCTGCAAAGCTGGTTCACCCTGTTTTCCTTCACCATGAAGGACGAACAGGTGATCCGTCTCTTGACATCCAAGGAACGCAACAGGAGGTATTCCTCCGCATCTCATTCCTTATCCAAGGATGGTAAGGAAATGGACTGATTCAAGTGAAAATCTGAGACCACTTTAGGCAAGAATGAACAAACAGTATGCAATTGTATCGCCCCTGGAGTCACCTGAAGGAACGGCTCCCGACAAGTCAAGACCTGTAGCTCAGAAATTCGAGCGCAGAACAAATCACCACCAGAAACACCATTTTCAAGGTCAGTAACTGCAAGGAAAGGGTACGCAGCGGTTGAAACGAAGGGCCCGCCAAGAAATTCAACACCAGGTTAAGACTCCAGAAAGGAACCAGTAATCGCAAGGGAGGACGAAGATATTTCACTCCCCTCAGGAAACAGGCCACATCAGGATGAGATAAGGATTCACCATTTACCTGCCTCTGAAACAAGCAATAGCCACTACCTGTACCTTCAAGGAATTAAGGGACAACCCTTTATTCAACCCATCCTGTAAAGATTACAAAATGAGCGGGGTCCCAACTGAATGAGGAAGTACTCCATTGATCGTCACACCAAGCCTCAAAAACTCGCCAAACCCACACATAGGCTAAGGAAGTGGAGAACTTTTGTACTAGTAGCAAAGTGGAAATCACCACAGAAGAATATCCATGCTTCAAAAAGTGAGCCCTCTCAAGGGCCACACTATAAGACAAAACTGAGTCAGATCTTCATGAAAAACAGGCCTCTGCTGCAACAGGTTCCTGTACAGCGGAAAACAAATGGGGGTTTCCACCAGAAGTCTTCCTGGATCTGCATACCACGGTCTTCTGGGCCAAACAAGTGCCACCAGAAGCACCATTCTGCTGGGGCCTTCGTTCCTATGAACCATTCTTCCCAATAGGGGCCACGGGGGAAAGGCATACAGCAGTTTAAATTCCGGCCAGGCCTGCACGAAAGCATCGATCCCTAAGGACTTTGGATCTCTCCTGCGACTGAGGAGTCAAGAAGCCTTCGCATTGCGAGAAGTCATCAGCAGGTCTATAAATGGAAGACCCCAGCGATCCATTATCAGCTGGAACACCTCGTCCAACAATACCCATACTCCTGGATCCAGACTCTCCCTGCTGAGAAGGTCTGCTCTTAAATTGTCTTTTCCTGCAATGTGTGAGGCTGAGATCTCCTGAAGATGCACGTCCGCCCATTCCATAAGTTGGTCTCTCTCTTGTGATACTTGTTGGCTCTTGATTGGTCCCTGCCGATTGATGTAAGACACCGTTGTTGCATTGTCTGACATTATTCGGACTGCTCGACCCTGCAGCTGAACTGTAAACACACCAACTGGACTGCCCGGTTCTCCAGCCGATTAATGTTCCAGAGAGACTTCTCTGTATTCCAGCGCCCTTGCACCATTAGTTCCTGACAGTGAGCTCCCCAACCTTGGAGGCTCGCATCTGTTGGAGTACCAACCAGTCTGGTGATGTCAGGGAGACTCCTTTCTCAGATGTTCCACTTGCAACCACCAATGGAGGTGAGAGCAAACTTTCATTGGCAGGTGGAGCCGAATCAAATAGTCCAGAGACTGCTTGTTCCATCGAGACAGCAGGGAATGCTGAAGTGGATGCATCTATGCCCTTGCCCACAGTACTACTTCCAGGGTTGCCGCCATCAACCTGAGCACCTGTAGATAGGACCATGTTATCTGGCGTATAGTGCTCACCAAGAGATACACCTATGCCATCAACTTTTGAATATGAGCTTCCGGAAGAAAAACTCTGCTCTGCTTTGTATTGAAACCTGCCCCCAGATACTCCAATGACTGAGATGGCTGAAGACTGCTTTTGGCTAGGTTCACCAGTCAACCAAGTTCCTGCAGCAAGGAAATAACCTTGCAGGTCACCAGACAGCTCTCTTCCAGTGTCTTGGCGCAAATCAACCAGTCGCAAAATACAGGTGTACAAGGAACCCATCCTTTCTCAGTTCTGCTGCCACTACCACTATATCCTTGGAAAAGGTTCTAGGAGCAGTAGCTAGACAAAAGGCGGCGCCCAAAATGGATAATGACACCCCAGTACTGCAAAACGCAGAAAAAATTGGTGCTCCATTTGGATAGGAATATGGAGGTATGCCTTGGACAGATCCAAGGAGGTCAACAATTTCCCTGACTGGATGGCCATTATCCTGAGCACAATATCTCCATGCGAAAGCGAGTCACCCACAAATAAGAACTTAAGAACATGCCATACTAGGTCAGACCAAGGGTCCATCAAGCCCAGCATCCTGTTTCCAACAGTGGCCAATCCAGGCCATAAGAACTTGGCAAGTACCCAAAAACTAAGTCTATTCCATGTTACCATTGCTAATAATAACGGTGGTTATTATCTAAGTCAACTTAATTAATAGCAGGTAATGGACTTCTCCAAGAACTTATCCAATCCTTTTTTAATCACAGTTATAATAACTGCACTAACTACATCTTCTGGCAACAAATTCCAGAGTTTAATTGTGCGTTGAGTGAAAAAGAACTTTCTCCTATTAGTTTTAAATGTGCCACATGCTAACTTCATGGAGTGCCCCCTAGTCTTTCTATTATCTGAAAGCGTAAAAAACCGATTCACATCTACCCATTCGAGACCTCTCATGATTTTAAACACCTCTATCATATCCCCCCTCAGCCATCTCTTCTCCAAGCTGAACAGCCCTAACCTCTTTAGTCTTTCCTCATAGGGGAGCTGTTCCATTCCCTTTATCATTTTGGTCACCCTTCCTGGTACCTTCTCCGTCGCAATTATATCTTTTTTGAGATGCGGCGACCAAAATTGTACACAGTATTCAAGGTGCGGTCTCACCATGGAGCGATACAAAGGCATTATGACATTTTCCGTTTTATTCACCATTCCCTTTGTAATAATTCCCAACATTCTATTTGCTTTTTTGACTGCCGCAACCCACTGAACTGACGATTTCAATGTGTTATCCACTATGATGCCTAGATCTCTTTCTTGGGTAGTAGCACCTAATATGGAACCTAACATTGTGTAACTATAGCATGGGTTATTTTTCCCTATATGCATCACCTTGCACTTGTCCACATTAAATTTCATCTGCCATTTTGATGCCCAATTTTCCAGCCTCACAAGGTCTTCCTGCAATTTATCACAATCTGCTTGTGATTTAACTACTCTGAACAATTTTGTATCATCTACAAATTTGATTACCTCACTTGTCTGATTTCTTTCCAGATCATTTATAAATATATTGAAAAGTAAGGGTCCCAATACAGATCCCTGAGGCACTCCACTGCCCACACCCTTCCACTGAGAAAATTGTCCATTTAATCCTACTCTCTGTTTCCTGTCTTTTAGCCAGTTTGTAATCCACGAAAGGACATCGCCAACTATCCCATGACTTTTTATTTTCCTAGAAGCCTCTCATGAGGAACTTTGGCAAATGCCTTCTGAAAATCCAAGAACACTACATCTACTGGTTCCCCTTTATCTACATGTTTATTAACTCCTTCAAAAAAGTGAAGCAGATTTGTGAGGCAAGACTTGCCTTGGGTACAGCCATGCTGACTTTGTTCCATTAAACCATGTCTTTCTATATGTTCTGTGATTTTGATGTTTAGAATACTTTCCAATATTTTTCCTAGCACTGACGTCAGGCTAACCAGTTTGTAGTTTCCTGGATCGCCCCTGGAGCCCTTTTTAAATATGGGGGTTACATTAGCTATCCTCCAGTCTTCAGGTACAATGGATGATTTTAATGACAGGTTACACATTTTTACTAATAGGTCTGAAATTTCATTTTTTAGTTCCTTCAGAACTCTGGGGTGTATACCATCCGGTCCAGGTGATTTACTACTCTTAAGTTTGTCAATCAGGTCTACCACATCTTCTAGGTTCACCGTGATTTGGTTCAGTCCATCTGAATCATTACCCATGAAAACCTTCTCCAGTATGGGTACCTCCCCAACATCCTCTTCAGTAAACACCGAAGAAAAGAAATCATTTAATCTTTCCGCGATGGCCTTATCTTCTCTAAGTGCCCCTTTAACCCCTAGATCATCCAACGGTCCAACTGACTCCCTTCACAGGCTTTCTGCTTTGGATATATTTAAAAACTTTTTTACTGTGAGTTTTTGCCTCTACGGCAAACTTCTTTTCAAATTCTCTCTTAGCCTGTCTTATCAAAGTCTTACATTTAACTTGCCAATGTTTATGCATTATCCTATTTTCTTCTGTTGGATCCTTCCAATTTTTGAATGAAGATCTTTTGGCTAAAATACCTTCTTTCACCTCCCTTTTTAACCATGCCGGTAATCATTTTGCCTTCTTTCCACCTTTCTTAATGTGTGGAATACATCTGGATTGTGCTTCTAGGATGGTATTTTTTAACAATGACCACGCCTCTTGCATACTTTTTACTTTTGTAGCTGCTCCTTTCAGTTTTTTTCTATTTTTCTCATTTTATCAAAGTTTCCCTTTTGAAAGTTTAGCATGAGAGCCGTGGATTTGCTTACTGTCCCCCCTTCCAGTCATTAAATCAAATTTGATCATATTATGATCACTATTGCCAAGCGGCCCCACCACCGTTACCTCTCTCACCAAATCCTGTTCTCCACTGAGAATTAGATCTAAAATTGCTCTCTCTCTCGTCGGTTCCTGAACCAATTGCTCCATAAAGCTATCATTTATTCCATCCAGGAACTTTATCTCTCTAATGTGTCCCAATGATACATTTACCCAGTCAATATTGGGGTAATTGAAGTCTCCTAATATTACCGCACTACCAATTTGGTTAGCTTCCCTAATTTCTCTTAACATTTCACTGTCAGTCTCACCATCTTGACCAGGTGGACGGTAGTATACTCCTATCACTATAGTCTTCCCCAACACACAAGGGGATTTCTACCCATAAAGATTCAATTGTGCATTTAGTCTCGTGCAGGATGTTTATCCTGTTGGACTCTATGCCATCTCAGACATAAAGCACCACACCGCCTCCCGGGTGCTCCTCTCTGTCATTGCGATATAGTTTGTACCCCGGTATAGCACTGTCCCATTGGTTGTCCTCCTTCCACCATGTCTCTGAGATGCTAATTAAGTCTATGTCATCATTCACTGCTATACATTCTAATTCTCTCATCTTACTTCTTAGACTTCTGGCATTAGTATATAAACATTTCAAAGTTTGTTTTTTGTTTGTATTTTCATTCTGCTTTTTAATTGATAGGGATAAGTTAGAGTTTTTTTGCTCAAGTGAGTTTGGACTTGGACTACTTTGAGATCAGGATGGAACAAAAGGAGTCCTCCTTCTTGGGCACAATGAAATAAATGGAATATTGACCTGTATTTTCTTGAGACATAGGCACTGGAACCACAACTCTCAGACTGAGGAGCTTTGACAGCGTACTCTCGACTGCCTGTATCTTCTGTGGAGAGTGGCAGGAAGACACCATGAACACGTCCCGAGGAATACTGCAAAACGCCAGCGCATATCCTTCTCTTATTACTTTCAGGACCCAGGGAGAGAAAGAGAGAGAGAGAGCGCGAGGATGAGTGAGAGAGAGAGAGAGAGAGAGCGAGGCGCCCCCCCCACCCCCCCCCATCTCCTGTTTGCAGGGGTGGATCGGCAAAGCTTCATTGGGAGGATCGGGAGTTTCTACTACCCGAGCCCACTACCCGTTTGGGCTGTCTGGGATGAAAGGACTGAGAACTGCCAAAAGGCCAAGTCCTCTGAAAGGTTGCCCCTCTGTAGGGATGAAAACACCTGAACCCCTGAGATGACCCCTCATAGCAAAGGGGCTATGATGGGTCATCTCTCTTATCCTCCGACAACTGAGGAACTGGGGATTCGCCCCACTTACTGGATAGCTTCTCCAACTCGCTCAGAAACAAAAGCAATCCTTTAAAAAGCAATTTCGTAAGATTAGCTTTGGAAGTCGCATCGGCTACCCAATTTCTCAGCCATAACTGATGCCTGGCTGCTATTACCGAAACCTCTCCTCTGGTCAAGGTGCAGACTAAATCACAGTCCACATCTGCTAAAAAGGTGGCGTCAGGTTCCATAACTACCCTGGAATGCACTCCAGAGTCATCAACTTCCTGAGAGAGACGCAAGCAAGAGCGAGCCACTAGGGAACAACAGGAAGCAATCTGCAATGTCATTGCCACTACTTAAAATGCTTGTTTAAGGATGGCCTCAATTCTTCTATTATGCACATCCTTCAAGGCCGCTCCTCCCTCCACGGGAATAGTAATCCATTTAGAGACAGCATAGACAAGCGCATCCACTTTTGGAAAACACAGAAGCTCTTTCACCACTGGATCCAGGCGATACAGGCCTTCCAAGGTCCGACCCCCTTTAAAATTTGCCTCCAGGGTATCCCATTCAAGATCAACCAGTTCTTGAATGGCCTCTATAACTGGGAAAAAACAAGAGACTTTACGCAAAGAAACCAAAATGGGATTTCTCTTTGACTCAGATATGGAATCTGCCCCAGGAACTCCCAGCATTTGCAATGTCTGGGAAATCAGAGCCAGCAATTCATCTCTATGAAAGAACCTCAACATAGTTCTATACAATTTCAGCCCCAGAGGGATTTCCCCATCCTCCAGGGAGTCAGGACCTGCCTCATCATCAGTGCCATCTGGATTCCTGTCAGAAACACCTGCAGCTTGAGGTGTACTTCGGCTCTTAAATACTGGAAGAGGGAGAGGCCACCATCTGAGGATCTGCACTGACAAGCATGGATGGCGCTGAGTACTGCGCCTGAAGGAAGGATTGCAATCCTTGAAAAAATTCTGCCCAAGAAAAGGCAGAAGGATCCATGCCAAGAATAGGAGGTACTTGTGCAGTGCTAACTGAGCTGCCATCCCCTGCTGAGGAACCAGTCAAGGGAGTTCCAAGGTTAGGTGTCCCTCCTGACATATCCTTAACCCAACCATCATCAGGCTGGGAAGACCCAGGCTTAGTAAAATCAGAGGAAGATAATTCTCCCTGAGCTTCTAAAGCAGCACTGGCATAAGTTAGAGGGTCCTTCAGGCTGAGATGCTCTAATGTGACAGGTAGCACACAGAGAAAGACGCTTAGGTTTCTTAGCCACTGGCACAATTAATCCGTCAGTATGCTTAACAGGCGACTGAAAATTGTGTGTCCAGCTGAAGCTCCACTTACACATAATTTATGCGCACAAATTTTATACGTCCCAAGTTTGTGTGCTAAAACGTTAAGCGCACTGTTACTGCTCCAAACCTTGGTGCACAACTGATATGTGAGAGAATGCATGCACGGGCCACATGCACCAATCGGACGCACAGGACTCACTTGTGCGCACCAACGATCCCTGTAGAAGGCAGCCGAGCGTGCAGAAAAAGTGCACGAAAAGGCCTACAATGTGGTTCACAAAAAGGAAGCTTAATAGTGGGGCCTAGCCCAATGAGGCCAAGCCACCCGCCAAGCTGCCCAGTTCCCCTAACCCCCTTGGGAACGGGAATGGCTGGCACTTACGTTAGCTCAGCCTGGCTGAGTACAGAGACTGTCTCTGGCTGTGGGGGGAGAGGGCATATGCTGTCACTGCTGCGCTTGGCCTCCTGCACCCGCTGCCTTTAAACTGTACAATCAGCTATGTCCTCTCCACCTTAAAAACACAGCTACCGGACCAAGGCATACATCTGAGGGACCATGGAAATCACCTCAGGAATTCTCATCTGGGGGAAGGACCATTTGCAATCACCACAGGAGAACGGGGCAATTAATTTTTCTTTGCAAATTCTCCTTCTAAAAGCAAAAGCAATCCCCAGTAGGGAGATGCACATCCACCATCTGTTGGAGACGGAGAATACGGACAGACTGATGACACCACAGGAGTATATATACTGTGACATTAGTTTGCTCTGTCTCTATCTGCTGGTAGAGGTACATAGCCCACTGGTTCTGGATTCATCTGTCTAGATGCTAAGAAAGTATCCTGTTTTTCAAGAAGGAAAATACACTTTTTTGTTGTGAAGAGGTTTTAAGTCACCCCTCTTCACTGGAAGCCTGGCTGGATCAGTAGGTTCCCTCCCAAAGACTTTTCAACCCGAGGAGTCGCCCTTTCAGATCTGCTTAAGAGTCAAGGAAGAGCAAGGAGACCCCATCTGGATCTCTACTAATTTGGGACCAGGACACAGGCATGGGTGTTCAGGAAGACACTGAACTGCAAGGTAGGATTTTTTTTACTATGCTAGAAGGGGACCCCTAACCTAGGAATCCCGGTTAAGCTGCTGGGGAGCTTTGAGTGCACAATGGGAAGCCCAATCAGTGTGCTGAAAGGAAAGGGCGCCTACCCACAGTGAAACATGCTATCTGTAAAGACATAGTCTGTAACTGCGCAAGTATTTAACGATGGACTGTTATTTGCCTTAAACCAATCAGTGAATTATTGTTTAACACCCAGCGCCTGGTCCTGTTTGGTTATTCATTGCTTCTCCTTCCAGAGGATGCCACAGCTACAAATACACAAAAGAGACACACTAAAGTTTCTTTCATTGTCTGGGCCATAGACCAGAGTCTCCCTCCATAGAAAGAATCCACCCCCCCCAGGGATCAAGAGTCGAGCTGGGAAGAAGTCAGCTAGCCGGAGCAGCCTCAGAGGTTATATATGTAATTGTGTGCCCTTGGGTCTAAACATCCTTGTCTTTTCTCCTCCTTCAGCCTCTCTTTCCGTTCAGTATCCCTGTCTTCCTCCCTTGTCTTCCACCACTATCCCCTCTGTTCAGCCTGAGGGGTAGGGAGAGGAGAGCAGCAGCTCCTCCTAGCCTGGGCCTGCAGCAGGCAGCAGCCATTGTCTTTCAGACAGCCATAGCAAGGCAACTTTTTCTGGGCCAGAGGCAGGGGCCAATGACCAGGGTGATTCCATCCTTGATTACAATTAATAAGGAAAGAACACTTGGTTTCATTTCTTTGGTTTAACGTGATGGCACATCTCTATAATCTACAGGAAGGAAATTGGCAGTTTATCCAGGGTACTGTTATAAACAGGGATGGGTACCTCTAATCCCCCAAAACGTGCAAACCTACAACCTGAAAACAGTTTAGGACAAAATGGCAGAAACAGAAAGAAGTCTAACAGACAAAGAAATATTGTATAGTGAAACTTTCAAGGGAGGACTGTTACAAAAATCTAAATAAAATAAATAAAAAATATATATTTTAAAAACCCAAAACAAGAAGCAGAATTTTTGAACGAATGCAGAGGAGAAAGTCGTGCTGAATCCCTACTTGTTTACATTTATGGTCACCAAGGGGATTTTTTTTTAAACGTCAAATGAAGAAGCTTTAGTAAATCACAGTTAAGCAGTAAAGCAAACCTTTGTGTTCTGCACCTAATTCAATACTTCTAAAGCTCCAGCTGGTTAATAAATCTCCAGTCGTGCCACTACTCCTATGATGTCATTGTTTCAACAGCTGTTTTCAGGTTTCCTAAAAATGAAAATCGCCCCCTCTCAGGAGTGTACAGTAATTTCATCCACAGTGCCAAGCGTTTGAAGCTGTAGTGATGACAGGCTATGCAGCCTCAGTCCTTCCAAGCACATGCTCTAATACATTTTTCAGATGCACTGGGCACAATTTTGTATTTGATATAATATTCCAAAGGGGCAGGGAAAAGGCCAAAATAAAACATTCTGCATTGCTAACAGAAGTAGCCTCAGAATACAGATTCCCCTAACTTTCAGGGTTTCAGACTGAGGTCACAGAAACAATGTTACTGTACATTGCTGGATGGATTCAGTCTTTGCTAATCCACTCTAGTGTTTTGTCAGCTTAGACAACTGCAAAATGCTGTTATAAATTAGAGCAACATGTGGCATACACTTCTGGGGGCCGTGACTTGTGCCTTGAAGGACCTAAAACATCTGCTAAATACGATAAGGAGAAACGCAGTCATCCCTGTCTAAACACAAACAGTACTTGAAACAGGTTTGTGAAAAAAGGCTTGCAAAATGTCCATTTGTCTTTGGTATTCCGAACATGGGGGAAAATCAAATGGCAGATTGTGGAACTCCTTGTTTCTTTAAAGCTGTGGTACCCACGTCACCTGTTTATTATATTTATATGCTGCCTCTACCTAGATGGCTTAAAATACAAAATAATGAAAAAAGAAAACAGGATTACAAGAAATAGATAACAATCCGGAAGTATGACAACTTAAATCAAACCGGAGTCGGTCTGTACTTCAAGAGAAGGCTTGTCTAAACAGAAACATTTTTAACAGACTTTGAAATGTCAGAGTGTGCACTCTATCATCCTTAGTTCCTGAGGCAGAGCATTCCAAATATCAGTGCCGCCACCAAGAAAGTACCAATCTAGCCTAGCGAGCCATCAGTATGTCCAGGAGGGCTCTTTGTGATGCGCGGAGTGCCCTTGTGGGATTATATACACACGGCATGACGTTCATCCATGGTAAAGCATTGACAGCAAGCAATTTATATTAAAGCATCGCAGTTTTAAATTTGATCTTCCACTTAATAGGAAGCCAGTGGAGGTCAAACAAAGTAAGTGAGATGAGATCTCTCATACTGTGACCGGAAATAAGTTGAGCCGCGGCGGTCTACAAAAATTAAAGTTAGAGTGAATGCTGGTAAAGCCAAGAAAACCAAATACAATAGTCTAATGTCAGTAACATAAAAACTTGCACAACTACTTTGAAATCTGCAGGCTGAAACAAGTGTTTAAGCCCACATAACAATCATTATTCCTAAAAACCAGATTTCACTACAGCCTTTATCTGATAGACAAAAAATAGGTTAGAATCAATTATCCCTAGGCTCCTTGTTTGGGTGACACCATTTTTGAACCACAAAATCAAATGATTTCAAAATCTAGACCAAGTTGTGCTGTTTTTGATCATACTAATACCATAAATGTGATGCCACATTTTTAAAAAATCAATTGCAAATGTCTGTATATATATTTATTTTTTTTACATATTTAATTGAAATAAATACCCATCTGTACATTACGTTCTGCCTCCCAGGAATTGTTATTCACTCCTTCCTTGCAAGACTATTGCCTCTGTGGAACTAGATCAAGGGCATTCTTGATTGCAGCTCCAACAATTTGGAACAAATTGCCCTTATGGCTGCAACAAAAGCAAGATTATCTGAGATTTAGAAAGTTACTGAACGATAAATTATTTAGAAAGGCATATGGTGGGGAGAATATTAAGTTCTGAGGACTGGTGTACAATGAGTTTATGTTTTTATTATTCTATTTTATTTTATTATTTGTTTTATTGTCTGTTTTAATATTTGTGATTGTGGATTTGTAATCTGTGTTGAACAGATTGGATTACATGGAAGAGATGCGGTTTTAAATAAATAAAAATAAATAAGTAAATAATGTTCTGGTTAGATGTTTCCAATGAGAAACACAGGCAAGCCTTCCACTATCCACTAATGATCCAACCCTCCCTGTTTGGGATGTACTACTTTCAGGTTTGCTTTGCATACTAGAACTTGTACTCTTTGGGGATTTTTATATGGCCAGCCTTGGACCCCACCTGAAGTTCCGAGTTACCTGCAGTGCCAATTTCCAGCACTCAATACACCAATTTCCTGATGACAGTTTTCACGTAGATTTATACAGATATTTTTTGGGGGTATGGCTTTAGATAAGCTTTTACTCAGCAGTTTTGCTCTTCTCACAAGATTGCTAATGTCATGGCTGTGGTACTGTCTGAAATGTGTGTAGCGTTCACCGGACCTACAATAATGAATTAGCTCATGGACAGGTGTGTGAAAGGACAAAAGCAAGTGAAGTGAGGAAGTGACATTACTGCCGATAGGCTCCAAACATGGCAATTCAATCTTTCTTCCTTTACTTTCCAAAAAAAAAAAAAGCCAGAGGTTCAGTTCCTACAAGTTCCTATATTTTAGGCCACTTAAAGTTAATCTTGACATGATTGCACAGTAATTATATATACTGCAAAATTACTGATAGGTTTTTATTGGCCCAAAGGCACTCTCTACTTTACTGTTATTACTGGAGCCTCTTTCTTAATCTGGGCTTTGAGCTGGGGGATGGGAGGGGTGGGGGTGCATGTTTTTGGATATGCAGGTATGCGTAATTGTGTGTCAATTTATCTAAGTAGGAATAAAACAGACTAATACTATCTGTCAACGTTAGGAGAAAAAAATGTTTAATTTATTTCACATTTCTTATTGGCTCATTAACAGGTAGATTTTAAAAGGGACGCACCTGTGCCCATAAATGTGCGTATCTCGCTGCCTGCAAAGATACGCGCTATTTTTTTTACAGTTTTTAAAAATGCTCTTCACATGCAGCCTTTACATGCATAGCTTATGCAAGGAGAGAGGCTCTGTATAGGGCTCAGCCTGACATTCAATATATGCACCATTGTACTGGGGCACTTTGATTCGGGGTGAGGTATTATAGCAGCATTCAGAGGTATTCATTGCCATCATTAAAGAATTTTAGACTTTATAAGCGATGAAAAGGAGCTGATTTGTATAATGAAGCTAGCAGAGATGGCAGTGTACAAATCAACTCCTCTTGTTAGAATTTTTATCACTTATAAAGTCTAAAATTCTTTAATGATGGCAATTTTACAACGAATACCCCTAAATGCTGCTGTAATTCCACACCCCAAACTCCAACCCACCTCCCGAAAACTTACCCCGAATCAAAGCGCCCCCGTACAATGGTGCATATATCGAGTGTCAGGCCAAGCCCTATACAGAGGTTCTCTTGCTCTCTCTCTCTCACTCACACGTTCACATGACTCTTATGCTTGAGGAGCTGCAGCAAAGTTACGTGCGTATTTGCTGGCTGAGGAAAATTAGGGGTTACGCAGGTCAGTGCTGGCCCCGCCTCTGGAACGCCCAGGTCCTGCCCCTTTTTCTGCCTACTTTTTCTCGACACGACTATATGAATGTACGTGAACCCTTCCCGGCTATTTAAAATTCGCGTAGCTCCTGCGCGGCCCACTTACACATGCATCTGACCGTTTTTTGCGCGTGCAAGGCTTTTAAAATCTACTTCTAGATGAATACAAATATGATTTTCTGAGCAAAAGCAAACATACACTTAGGACTTTTCAGTTTAGTTCACTTGTTTTGTACAGAGTAAGCAAATCTGATGTTAATTGGTGTTTCTTCTGTAATCATATTAGTCACGTCTGCGTTCATTTCAAACTAAGAACCTGAATATTTTAACAAACCTTTTTGTTTTCTGTTTGCTAGATTTTTCTACAACTGTCAAAAACAAGACGTTCCACACCGCACCGACGGAGCTTCCTGGCTGGGCCGGCGTGCGTCTGCGCATGTCTGTACATGTACGTGAATACCCAAAAAATCTGTGTCACGATCCCTTTGGATCCTTCTGCTATGTCCTGAAAACCCCGACAGACACGCACACAGACACTGGGATCTCATAAGCTTTCTTTTCTTCCTTCGGAAAGTAGGTTATAAACCCTTGACGGTGCTGCACGACTGTTTTACAAAGTCTAAACTCAAAGACAACAATAAAGCCCGTACCTCCTATAGAAGGGGAAAGTTAAAGGCACCTGTAAAAACAATTCGCATGCTCTTGTTCTCTTCTGAGCAGCGGTGAGTCAGAAAGGCTTGCTTCGTCTTTTGCCAGAATCCAGCTGCTTCACCCTGCTTCATACTGACTTCAAAGGTTAAACCCTGTCCTGTCCCCCAACAATAAACCTCCCTAAGAAGGATTTCTCTCAAGTGCTGTCCTCCATGCTCAGAAAGCAGCACCTGCAGCCCTTTTATCCGATGTTCGATACTCCCCACAAAAGGGAAGCGAGAACTATCTTTTTTTTTTTTTTTTTTTTAAGTGAGGGGGGGGGGTACATCTGGTTTGTATTAGCAGAATGTGTTTCATACCCAGAGTTTAGTGTCATGAGTTTATGCCAAGTCAGTCATTAAAGCAGCAATTGTTAACTTGTCTGCATTGGGACAAAGTCTGTGGTTACTTCTTTACCCTCTGTTCAATTTTTAAAAGTCCACATGCACACTTTCAATAGGAAACACGCAGGGGGGGGGAGTTCAAAGTACTTGTGGACACTTGCACTGGCTTTTTTCAAGAGCACCGGTTCCATGGAAAATAACATGCGCAGATGCGAAACTGCAATCTACGCGTGCTGTTGCCCTCGCTCCCAGGAACGCCTCCTCGAAAAGTGCACACATACAGCGGAATCTACAGATTTGTAGCCGCCTGGAGGAAGGGCAGTCTTCAGCCAGCCAGTTTTCATGAGTAAATGGCTTTGATTTTTATCCTCTAGGAAAAGAGCAGCTCGAAAGCATCTCAAAGAACGTAGCTGAGTGGTTCACAACGCCGTCAGTCTTACCTGAGAGCAACAAAGTCAGGTACGCGTTGGGTTCAATGAGAGTCCGATCCAAGTCCCCAGGTGAACCTAAAAGAGAATGAATTTGATTTTATTCTCTGCTTTTTTTTTAATCTCTTTGTTAGACTTTTCCAAATTTAACACATGTATAATAAAATAATACACTCCTTTTATAATGTAACACTTAAGATTAACACATTCTTCTTCCTCGAAGTCTCTGTATCATCCTTTATTAAGGGATTACTTGACTGAGTTAAACGTACTGAAACAAGATTCCTTGGCATTAAATGGGTTTACTGTATAAACAGTCACCATATTTTGCTGGTTACATGCAGCACTGATTCTAACTCAGGGGTGTCAAACTGCAAACAACAAGTGACATGATCTCCTCTGCATCAATTCAATCTCTTTGCTCCTTGGCTTTAGACACAAACTGGGCTTAAATTAGCACAAGTTTGAAACTCACAAGTTGACAATAAGGGGAGCTGGCTTTCTTACTGTTGCTCCCTTCTGCTGACTTTGGAGCAGACAGATTACCTTGAATTGTACAATGTTTTACATAACACAGAATTACAGAACCCACCTTGCCTTAACAACCAAGAAAAACAGAACTCAGGAAGAGAAAGCAAATACACAAGAGTGCAAATATGCTTTCAAGAAAAGGATTCAGGTTTCACATGGTTTTAAATAAATACATTCCAGAACTCATCAGGTCTTAAAAACATCTGTGAAAATCACATTGCTGCCCTGTAATGTTGATACAAAGTAAGCTGAAGTCTTCCAAAATAACATTTGGACCATAGACCCATTCAATAGCTACCTCAAAGGGCTGGGTGCTTCCATCTACCAAACTAAGCTCAAGTAAGCATACCAGGGCTTTCAGAGTGAAAAAATCCCATTATGCCTGGAAACTAGTTTGTCATTTCAAAATGGTTTTACCCCCGGTACTGTAATTACACTCATTCTCTCCATGCATTTCAATATGCCATCCTTGAGCCACAAAACAATACCTCTTCCTGCCTTAATCTTAGTTTGCAAGTAAAGCAACTTTTGTTCTTGGGTTCATCATCTCTATCTAAGCAGCATTTCAACATACACTGGCTGGCTGCAAGCTGACAATGCTGGAAACTCCTTTTCCTGTGCGTAAAGTACCCTTTAGAGATGAACAAATACATTTTATATACAAATGTTATTTATGTCTGAGAACAAATTCTCAATCATATACTCCTGGATAACCTCCGACCCCTGCTGGGCCCTATCAGAGAGCAAAAAGATCAAGGAGTGGAGCTCTTTGCTTGGACCCAGCGGGGGAGCAGAAATCTGTTGCAGGGGATCAAAAAAAAGGTTCCTTGGGCACATAAGCCCCAAAGCATGAAGAAAATATAATTTGTAAATAGCTTTTTGTGTTTGCACAGCAGTGAACTGTTGTGCTCTGCACCCATGCTTCAACATTTCAGCACAGCAAACTTTTTGATGGGCTACAATGAAAAGGTGCTTTTAAGTTCACTCTTCAAATAGGAGCCCACAAGAGTCTCCGCAGAATTCTTCAGCTGCTACACTTGGTATATTCATTCATTTAAAGACAATGAGCTTTATTGAAGAGATTTTCTTTTTCCCCATAGGCATAGAATGGGAAAATAGTTCTTTCTGAACAAGGCCCTCATGTTATTCTACCATCCTAACATGTTTTCCCCAAGTCAAATCCAGTTACTTACAGGCTACGTTTGAGAAATTAGTGTAGGAAATATTAGCACTTTAGTAATAATAAGCCATTTACCAGCGAGTGAGAAGGCAGCGAGACGGACGGTGCTTAGAAGATGACGTTTTCTGTTTGGAGTCCAGAAATACATGCAATGTGAGATTCCCTAAGCTGCTCTGACTATACCCTATAGACCCTGTCCATACAAAGCCACCTTTTTTCTCTCCTCGTCCCACCTCTTTCACGAATACATTCCGCTAGTCATCTGGAAACTCCAGAAATTGCGCTTTCGTCTAACTTGGAACCAAGGCAACCAAATGTATTTCATTTATGCAAAAGGACTGCTTTATCAGAAGAGCAATGGAGAAGTTCGTTCCTCAAGCACACACTCTGCCCAGAAAGGTCTCCAGAAATATTACGCTACTTTACACAGCCATTTGGTTTAGGACTGTAAATTGGGGAAAAAAAAAAAAAAGCAGATCTTGCTGAAGTGGAACAAAAAGTCTCTCTCAAAACCAAACCAGCCATAAAAGCAGATAAATCAGACTCTGTGTGTATATCTTTAGCCAAACACAGAATATCCCACCTCAAGGTTGTCCCTCCAGAATGACAAAGTTATACAGCAAACTGGAGATTGTGCCCCTCAGCTAAGGGACTGGAAAGAATGGCAGAGCAATTCATTTGTGGCAGACCGAATGGATTTTTGCTCAACTTCTAATGCTTTGCTAGTGAGCAAAAAGCATGCTCCTGAGATGGGTAATAGTTGGGGCTAATACCTTATTAGTGCGCATCTGATTTAGTAGACTTAGGGGTACACTGTCAATGGAGCACCGAACTGGCAACGCTGTGTGCCTACATTTTAGCCTGCATACATTCAGTCAATATTCAAACACAGACTTGCTTTTTGAATAGTGACTTGTTGTGCAGCTAAAAGTACACATCTCTGCTACAAGCGTACATTTGGGAAACTTTTCAAATTAGCGAGACCACACACACACACACACACACACACCTTAGCGCGGCATGGACGTGCACATTGGCACCCGAAAAAGAACAGGTAAAAATGAATATGCAAACATTTACGTGAATACTTTCAAAAGCAGGAAGTACGGGTGCAAATAATTTCTGTGCCCCAATTCTGCCCCCAAATGCCTCTTTGAGGTACTGGAAAAATGCACACAATCATTCCGTGCATACGTTTACATGTACAGGGTCATTTTCAAAAAGCCATTCTAAGTACATAAATGCCTTGGAAATTTACCCGCTTAATGTGCATGGGTACATTACACCCCCGAAAACATCTTGTGTCTTAAGTTTTGTGTGTTATAAAATTGCATATATACTTTCAGCTGGATCAAAAGCCACTTATCCGATTTCATCCATTCTACTCAGTTTTTAGCCACTTAGAGCCGGACTTTGCTTTTGAAAATGCATGCCATCCACTTTCAAAGCATCTCACTGAAAAAGCCATTTTCACACCTAAAGCCCTGAAATTGACTTGGGCTCAGGGATGGTAATTTTTAAAGCAGTGCATGGGCGCACATTGGCGAGTATGTGTCGGCACGCACTCAGGGACGCGGCGATTTTATAACTTGCATGCACATTTGTGTGCACGATATAAGATAGCTGCAGTGCACGCACATGTGCGCCTAGTTTTAAGTGGGCATGCATCTAGCCATCCTGTTTCTACTAAGTTAGGGAATTTTAAAACCAATGTGCATCCACATCATGACCAGTTTTACCAGTTTGTCCACATGTTCATCCAATTAAGAGCTAGGACCTCCAACCCCCCGCTGGTTTGACAGACTATCCCCCCTCCCCCCCCCCCCCCAGATATCACAGACCCTTTAAACCCAACAGAAATGGCTAATTTATTTGTTGCTACACCTCCTCCATAGCAGAAGAAAACTTACGCGGCAGCGGACTTGGGCTCGCCCAGGGGTATGTATTTATGCGCACATCTCTTGGTCATGCCCCAAAACGCTCAGGCCCCTTTTTAAAATCGAGTGACATACGCGTGCAGTGGGAGATACACATGCATCTGGATGGCTTTTCAAATTCGGTGGGCGTGCGTGAGTCCAACGTGTGCACACATCTCCCTGATTTTGGCAAGCAGCAGGCTTTTAAAACCTACCTCGATGTGCATAGAAGTACATGTAAACTTTTTACATGAACTTTAGAGAGGCATTCTGGGGGGAGGGTGGGGGAGGAGTGGAACTGGTGATAAGGGTCGGAACTTCACACACACATTTTGAGGTTTTTTTTAAAGTGTGCATCTGAGTTCACCCAAAAAGTTACGCCCTCAATACAACAGGTATTTCTTTCTACAGGTGTGCGTGTGTGTGTGCTCACGTATCCTGGAACATATGTATGAATTTTCAAAGCAAACATACACATAAGTTTGTTTGGATAATCTGGCGTAAAGTCTGTATGCAAAAGGTATGCACAGATTTTAGCCCATCATGCACAGTTATAAAATTACCTTCATTATGTTTACATATAAAGTGGATGACTACAGAGGCGGAGCTTGCCCTAGCTTGATGGCCTCTATACCAGGGTACTATTCAAGCTAGGGTGAGAGAACACTGTAGAAATCTCATCTTTGTGAGATTTTCCTCACTCCAAATGATGTCAAATCTTCACCAATGTGTACTGTGCTGTTTGTACGTCTCACTCTGCATGTCAAACTGGCCCCAAAACTCTAAGCCACCGTCAAAACCTCACCTCAGGTTATTAGCTTGCTCTCCTTTAGTGATATAAATAGTTGAATACTATGAAGGCCTTCTAAAGAGTCTCTCTTTACCAGAGTCTCTCTTTACCACAGTGCCCAGCCAGTGCCTGGCTGGGCACTGTGGTAATTAAAAAATGATCATAAGGAAAAGGGGCGCGTCTATCACGGGCGTTATCCATGAGAAATTATAACATTTTGATGAATCTAGGGGTTAGGGTTTTATCACTAGGCAAATTTAAAGCAGGCCTACATTTAGGGACCTATGTTTTAGGGACCCAAATTTAAGTGAATTTTCAGCTGAAAACTTAATACTCCCAAGTTTGCCTGAAAATAGGCACTTAATTTAGGGCCTAAAATTTAGGGCTCAGAATCTTTTGAACATCGGCCACTGCTGTTATTAGATGTTAGGTTAATGCTGCTAGGTGCTGAATTTATATTACATATTATACATTGTATTTGTGACATTTTAATGTGAACCACACTGAAGTGTTAATATTGCAGTATATACATTCTATAAATATATAATAGTCCATCAGTATTTTGACTATACCTATGGAGATATTCAGTGACCCCTGTTAGAAACTGCACAGACATATCAGTACTTACAGGAATTGTTCTGCCCTCACTGAGACTATTTCTTACAATATTTTGTTCATGATCTGGGTTTGAGAAGAAAAGAAGCGATGAACGCCTGCCCTAAAATGGAATGTTAACATCTGCAGTCTTTCCACCATGAGCTCTGATCCTTAAGATCGCAGGAGTTAAGTAGGGCGAGATGAATATTGACATGACAGACCTCTATGAAAACCTGCAGCTGCCAAATTGATGTTGGCATCTCTTTAGGGGACACTGTATCTCCCAGTCAGTAACGTGGCAATGACTCGATGCTTTGGAGGATATGGTCTTTCATGGCAGATGTTAAACTGAGGTACTGGCTACATCAAGGACCATTCAGGGACAATTTTGAAACAGCTTGTGGGCAACCTGCAAGCCAACTGTCAAAAGAAAACAACCTGCAGTGTTCGTTTGAAAATTCAAGGAGTGGGGGAACAGGGTACAAAAGTACCCACGGACTCTGCAACTGGGGCAAAGTATGAGTGCACCTTCCTTTCTTTTCCCTGCCGCAAAAGTACCCGTATCATGAAACAGTGTGCAGACTTTTAGCTGCGGAGGAGAGGACAATATTCAGCTCAGGGAATGTGTTTAGTTACCTGAGCAAATTAATTATTAAATATGTCAGATTGTACTTTGTCCCTACTTTTCCCAAGAGAAGCTACCCAGATAGTTTTTCTTTGGAAATCAACTAGCGTAGAGTCTGTGCGCTAACAGCTGCCCACAAACTTTTCACCTGTTATTTGTGAAATACTGCACACAGTTTATGCAATCCCATGTACACACGCTGTTTACTGCCCTGAGCTAACAGACCAATTGGCCCATCCAGTCGGCCCAGGTTGAGATTCTTCCTCTGGTTTTTCTACCATCTGAGGTAGTTGAGCATACAAAGTCCCACAAAAAAACCCAACCCCAGCTCCCCATGTCTTACATCTGACCTCTTAACTCTCATCTGTCTTTGAACATATCTGAAATCCGACATCATTTCCACTTGTAGGCCGTGTCAGCCCTTGTAATTTTCCTCTTGCGATCCTAATATCCACATCGTCATGTCGAATTTTGTATAATGCCACACGGCCACCAAAATTAGCGAGGCTGTTGTCCAAATCATCCAAGGCCCTCCCCATGCTTTTTTATGTTTCTGTTTTTAACCCAAGGTCACACTGCATGGGTTACCCTAAGCTTCTTGGAGCTAAACCACACCTCCCGGAATGCCTAGTTTTAATCCACCTAAAAGTGGCACACATGCATACCTTTGGTTCTGACCAAGGGCATTTTTCAAACATGGTCTACCAGTAAAACTGCTTTGACAATTATCCTCCAAAGATTTATTGGTTATGTTTTAATCTGGAGAAAGGAAGGGAAAGGAGAGAGATGAGAAAGACATTTCAAATACCTCTAAGGAATAAAGCCCAAATGTTTAAAAGCCCTGCGTGTTGTGGAGTGCTAGGAGAGCGGTTACCCACTTACCAAGAGATGTGTGTTCTTGGACCACGGCTCGACCCCAGAGGAACTCCGGAGAGGCGCCGTGGTAGGCGAGGCATGCCTGAGCATGGGCTGGACAGGAGCAAGACTAGACTGAAGACGCTGACCCTCCTCCGGACCTGCACGCTTCAGAAGACCAACAACGCAATGATGGTCTTATGAACAGTCCTCCGACCGTTCCAAGCCCTTTCGGACCTGCCGCAAGGTACGGCAAGAAGCGGCAGGCTGGATGGAGGCCAGGGCAGCAGAGACCGGGAACATGGGAGATTCAGACGGACTTCAGGAACAGGTACGTTGGATCCCACAGACGTAGACCTCGGGCACAGGCATAGACTCAGGAACGAGGTTCTTGGGATGCACAGACGAAGACTCTCAGGGCATAGACGAAAGACCTCATGGGGAACAAGGTAGCAAGGCTTGCATCATGAAGCGCCCTACTCAGCCCGCCCGTGGACTGGTTGCGGACCACGACATGGCTTGCCGCGAGGTACCGATGCGAACAGAAGATTCAGGAACAAGTACTTGGCTTTCAGAAGATTCAGGAACGAGGGTACTTGGCTTTTCAGAAGACTCAGGACGCGGGTGGGGTGGTGAGGTACAAGGCTTGCATCATGAAGCGCCCTACTCAGCCCACCTGTGGGTGGTCAGCGGACACGACATGGCTTGCCGCGAGTACCAAGTGTACAGAGATTCAGGAACGAGGAACCAGGGGTTCAGGAGGCCAAGACGGAATCACTGACGTCAGGATCAAGAGACACAACATCAGAGCTGGGTCACGGACATCAGGAACAAACATCTGGACTGGAACACAGATACTGGATCAGGAGGACAGACCTTAGGGCTGGAACACGACATCTGGAACAGCAGGTGAACATCAGAACTGGAACCTAGACAAAAAGACAAGATGAGGAGCTCCAACGAAGAACAGGAACACAGGACCTTGAAGAAGTGCTGGAACAAGAACGACTCCTGGAGCGAAGGACAGCAGGATCCCAGGAGTGACCAAGTCCTTGTGAAGGCAAAGCCGGAATGGACGCTGAGCCCTTTTGTAGGGCTGAAGAGGACAACGCCCAGGGAGGGGTCTGCAGAGGGCCACACCTGGCTGGCCCTTGAAGAGGAGGAGAGAGGCGCGCACCCGCGCCTTAGAACATAAGAATAAGAAGAACATAAGAAATTGCCATGCTGGGTCAGATCAAGGGTCCATCAAGCCCAGCATCCTGTTTCCAACAGAGGCCAAACCAGGCCACAAGAACCTGGCAATTACCCAAACACTAAGAAGATCCCTACCGACTAAGAACTCCCTACCGACTGAGTTCAGAACTCAAGAAAACCAAAAACCTTCAAAAAGGATCTAAAAACGTGGTTGTTAAAAAAAAAAAAAGGAAGCTGGATGAGAGAGAGCTGGAAGCTGGTGGCGTCCTCAGTCACGTGGAAGGCCTGAAGAAACCAGGAGGGCAGCGGAGCAGAGGTGGCCTCCAGCCACGGGACGAGATAACTCCAGGCTGGCTGCAGGAAACAGAGAGGGCTGTAGGAGACTGCAGGCACGGCCTCCCCTGTCCGGCCAGGACCCAGGGTGACGCAGGGCACCAGCAGGGACTGCCTCACTCTCTGGCTGAAGACCCGGAAGGCTTGCAGAGCATCGGGGAAGAGCCGGCGGGGCAGCGGAGGGTCACAGCCGCACGGGTGAGAGTTTCCCAGCGGCCCGACCCTGCCACGCAGGACCGGCAGAGGCTGGAAAGGAGCCATGCAACGGCAGCGTGCCGCCGCGAAGACTGCAGCACCCGCGGCCCGACTGGCCGCGTGAAGGTAAGGAGCCTGCCCGCGCTCCTCGCGGACAGGACCGCAACACTGCGTGTGCAACTTTCAGAGGTTATGAGCATGGCCAGGCCCTGCACGTGCTGTGTGTATTTTTGAAAGGGCCTGGCCATGTGTGTAGCCCCCGAGGCGGGCTGGGGATGGAGTCTGGGAGGGGCGGGAGGCGGGCTGGGGCAGCGCCATTAGAGCAGGTAAGTTAAAAATAAATAAATAAATAAAAATAAAGGGTTAGCCAGGGCATATTTAGGGGTCGGGTAAAGAGGAGAAAAGGGAGGAAGGTTGGGAAGGGGTAGGGAGTGACTGGGAGGGAACTGGGGAAAAGCCCGATCACGTTGCCACATGTAATTGAAAAAATCCCCACCCCCATGTACAGAGGCGGCCATCCCGCCAGCACGGACATTAAAATTCGGCGCACGTGCACGCGGGAATTTTATTTTCTAATGTGTGCCGTCGCACGCGTAATAAAATAGCTGCGTTCATGTGCGCATATGCCGGGAACTGCGGGCACATCGATGCGTGCGGGTCTTAAAATCAACCCCTAACTGCACAAGGAGGCGGGCCTCTTTCAATGGAAAGAAAGCTCTGGAACGAGGGTCCTGGGATGACGATGAGGACTCAGGAGTAATGATGTTGATGTTTTATGTTTGTCAAGGTATGATCAATGCATAGACAATAGGCATGCTTCACCAAGAGCTTTTAAGAAAGTAAAATGTAACAAACCTAACTTGGGTTCCTGTCTTACAATATGCAGGAGAAAGCAAGATATCCAAGAGTGCTTTCCTTACCAGGCAAGCAAGGAGTGAAATCCAATGTAGCTCAACATGATTCAATGTAGCCCTTATAGACCCAACCCTGAGGATTAGGGATAGTGTCTGCCGGCTAGAAATTAAAACAGGCGTTCTATTAAGGGTGGGTCCTCCCTTTGGGCCAACGAGACTGTGGCTGGGTATAATCCAGCCTATAATACTTGGGGAATAGAAAGAAAACTACTTCCCCAATTCGCCACTGCTGGAATGACTCTCTCTGGAGGGCTCCATGCTGCCGCCCCCATAGCCAACAGTTCAAGATCCTGCTGTCTTACAGAAACTATAAGAAATAAAACAAGAGTAAGGAAATGTGGCTGGTGGACACATGGAATAGGTTCCCAATGGAGGTAGAGGAAATGAAAAGAATATTAGAATTCAAGAGAGCACAGGATAAGCACAGAGGACCTCTGATGGAGGGGAAGAAGTACAGAAGCTGGGAAGGAAGGTCTTATCTGCCATTGTATTCTCTGTTTCTATACCATCAGATTGTAGAATCTGGCCTGGGAAAATTCCGCAATTAGAAAGAGTCAAAAAACTGGCTAAGAAAATGACCCCTGCACAATTATTTGGTCTATAGAGAAGATGACTCAATGTAAGAGTACTTTGGATAAAAGCACTATACAAATCAAATCGTTTGAAACACGTAAGAAAAGTTGCTTTCTGAAATAAGGCATTCATTATAATGGAAGCTTCTTCAAACAAATTAAAAGAATAATGATCTCAAATATGTATATTAAAAATAGATTAAAAGTAAAATGGGCTATGCTACAAATTAGAAAAGCCTTACATTTTTTTGGTTGAATCCTAAGCCTCAGCAAAGCCTATTCTGTTCACTGTACACACGACACCAATGGGAATAAGAGCCTGTTCAAGTTCTAAGTTACCATTATTTGGGTAATAGTTTCAATCTGTAAGGCACAGCTGTACAGGCCCAGCCAGACAAGCTATCGTAGCAATGCTTTGATAGCATGGGGGCCCTTAAGTGTCAGGATATAGAAAAGGCAGCAGTTGTTGGCTGTGAAAATAGTCTGATCCAAACCAGATGGGGACTCGCTTGATGGGCAACACAAAGGAAAACAATTGGCTCATTCAACAAAGTCTGGCCACTGCCCCGGAGAATTAACAGAAGACAATAACAGTCAACTGGAGCTGATGCAAACAAGAAACAGCGACGTAGCCATGCTTTAAAAAAAAAAAATCGGAGCTTCACAGACTAAACATCCAGTTATGATTCCTAATTCTACATTCACTCATTTTAGTCTGAAGGTCCGTAGAACTTGCTTATAGAATCTTTTCTTGTCATGAGGCCTATTTAGAAAGGAAGAGCTCTGTAACAATAGAGGGGAGTTGCCTGCAAAGTGCCGAGAACATAGCTCATGCTGCTTTTTTGGCTGTTTAAGAAAACCATGACAAATTCCCAAAAATGAGCAAGCACCAGTACACATCTTAATTAAATCTGGTTTAAAGCAAACATCGTGGCAGTCCTACATGATTTTGGGATGAGACAAAATGCACCAACCCCATACAGCAAACCCTGTGGCAGATTTTTTTTTTTTTTAACCTTTTGATGGAGAATTCTTCAGAACACTGTATTTTTCTCAACACATTTGCATGCATACATGCATAAATATGTTATGCTAATGTTTCTGCAGAATTGCTACAAATGAAGCTTTCAGCAGTAATAAATCAGAATTTGTCCCTAGGGATTATTTATGTCAGGGAAAAGGTGATATCTGGCAATAATTCTGTGTGTTGCCACTTTTATTGTTACTTTATATGAAACCACTGACATTAATTCATTCTGTTCTCATCTCAAAAAAAGAAAAAAAAAAGAGCAATAGGTGACCCGATTTCCCTGACTTTTAGATATTAGGATAATGCAGTTTACCTCAAGGTACCAACCTATACAGCTTTGCATTTATAGCCACTACTGTTCTAATTCATGGTTACATGAAAAGAAAATCCCAAGTTGGTGCTTTTCAAATGTACAATTGTTTTTCATAGGGAAAGATAGGCTACACAGATTTCTTCTCCCTCCGCCCCTCCCCCTGTACTCAGGAAGGATGTCTCTTCAAAGAGTAATGTCAAACCTCTTGATGGTTAAGGGCCATACAAGAGAACAAAGTGAACATTAATGTCCACAGCTTGCCAAAGGCATAAAAGATATAGTTGTCTAGGATGAGCCAGTTAAAAGCTTGAAACTTTTGCATTTTACAACACTGGAAAGCTGCTTCACTTCCTGGCCTTCTCAGTAACTCTACTGATCCTGCACAGAAGGTTGTTAGAGATATTGACTCAAGAAAGGTACAGTGCACAGTAGTTTAGGGAGAGTGCCATCTGGTACAGTATAGAAGATAAAGGGCCAGAGTTACTACGGGGTTTTTCCTGTTTTGTGTCTATGGGAAAAATGCTGAGCACATAAACCCTAAAATGACTTGTGTTTCAGGTCTCAAATGTATCAAAATATTTCTCAAATTGCTTATCATTCATTTCAGTATATCAGAAAACTGATTCAGGTGAGAGCAAATAAAATGGTTTAAAATACTGATGCCTTGTCCACATTTAAAACTGGGAATCAATGTTTAACTCCAGTATTTCTGAAAATGGACAGGCCTCACAAGGCAGATGATACTTGAGAAATAATTTAAGTTACGCTGTCATGTCTAAAGGTATATAAATATGAACAGCTGTAACATTTAAGTTATTGAAACTAATTTAAAATCAGAGTTTTCAAGAATAGTTCAGGAGGTACTTGCTTCTCCTAATTTTTCCATAGGAGAAACTTAGTTCCTGCTCTTGGTTTGAGATTGTAACCACCAAATTTATTGTGTGGCATTTTAGAGGATATTACAACTATCCTGTGGGCCAGATTTACTATTTCCCATTCTGAGTATATGAGAAGAAAGTTTAGTAAACAAGTCGACAGTGTCTAGAATTCAACAGCTTTGGGGAGTCAAGGGGCTGTCACTTGCTGTTATTTCTTGCTCGGCACTCTATTAAAGTCCACTAGCAACAGCATTAAATTTCTCTTTAAAGCAGGTCACATTATCCATTTATTTCAGTGACTAAGAGGTCTCTTCCTGTCTATCCCAAACAAAACACCTTGAGGTAACAGGATGCCTTGGAAGGCTGTATGTGTTGGCAGCATGAAACTGAGCACCTCTCTAAATGGAGGTCTTATCTTGGCTCTGTTAGTAACTATGGTGCCCAGCACTCAGCACCTCCATGATAAGTTTCTTTCCAGAGAGTACGTGAGGCAGCCTGGGTCGTCACTGTACATTGTAATGGGAGAAAAATTGTCAAAGAGGAACATTCCAGAAGGGGAAAAAGCCTCAACAATCCAAAAAAGACAAATACACACAAATAATTCTGACTTCTCACATTTAAAGACAACAGTTTGATGGAACTGACAGCATAAATGTATATTTTCAACTGGAAAATCTATTGGTTTGTATTTAGGTTTTCTTCACACAGTGTAAATGCAGATAACACACATATTAACAAGATGAATTATGAACCTGAATAGGTATCATTTGAAATAAGTATGATTTCTAGCTCTCTGAAGAAGAAACTTCCCTAATCTAATTTTTAGACTTAGATGTGTGATCTAAAACTGCCCTGACTTGTGAATCAAGAAACACCTCTCACAAGGTTACTGGCCTTTGGAATCATCAACTTTTCCAACGTCCCTGGATTGGAAGAAGAATTAGCAGCCTACATTCTACAGATATCAGCAGCTGCCAGTATACAGTTCTCTTAATGGTATAGAGATGTAAAATCTTGTCAGCAGTCAAAATCAATGCCGTGACATTTCAGGAGGTTCCTCCTGAGAGCTGATTACTAAAACAATGAAACGCACGGAGATGGTTGCCATCTTTTGTCCTGGTGTGTTGGATTTTAGGTCCAATCTGCTAAGCATTCAACAGAGCATGAAATGAGATTCTAATCAATGACAACAAAATGAATTTCATGTACAAGGGAAAAACAAAACAAAACAGTAACACCTAAAAGCTTTGGGCCACCATCTAGAAAATCTTAATATAGTCTCCAGTACCCTACGCTAGGGAAGACCTGTACTCTGCAATAGAACATTTGTTCAGGTTCGAATTAACAGCTTCTATTCAAGCAGAGCAAAATGCTAACCCAATTTATATATTGAGGTCCATACTGAGCAAGACAGGGAGTGGGAAAGTTACCCAGGTAACTTTTATCAGATGGTTAGCAAAGTATAACCCAATATGTGTTCTGCTGAATGTACCCAGCCAAAGTCAAAGTTACCCAGCTCAAGGTAAGTGGACAGCCCTCTGGCATTACCAGACTTCCCGGATAATGAGGCATTACCAGATTACCAGGATAATGAGGAAGCCCCACCCGTGGAATGCCCTATCATTTCATTTAATATCATTTATAACTCGCCTTCCAAATTAAAAAGTCACTCAAAGCGATCTACAAATCTTAACGTTAAAATAACAATTACATAAAATATACAATACCAATTCTAAAAAAAAAATCACACAATGTATCCCCTGCCTCATTTATCATCTGGCTAAACTATATGTGATGAATATAAAGTTGTGATTTAATTTTTGGCATTGAAATAACATATATTTTGTGCATTATAGTGGATGCTGAAAATATATTGCGCTTTCATTGTGATAAAAATTAAAACAAAGAATAGGAGAGGGGACTGAGGAATAATTTTTTTAAACAAAAGAATTGTCCAGTAACATCAAATGTTACTGGGACAAATCTTTTGAATATGGACCGCATAGGTTTTATTTCCCTTTATACAGGCCAATTTTGTTTTGCCAAAGCAGAGCACTGAATTAGAAAACTGGTAGTCTACATGGAAGCTCATACCCCAAAAAGAGGGTAGCTCAAACAACTATATAGCAGATGTAACTATTAAATATGTGGGGAGGCTTGTCCAAAGCCATTAATTGCATTTTATTTGCCATTAATTTAAGGGATGTGTAAATGAAAGCAAAGGGAGAGCAGCTCCTTAAGCACACGACCATCTGTCTTCATTCAGTATCACTCAGGATCAGTGCCAGAATGATAACACCCATCTTGTTTTTATTCTTCTCCATGAGCACAGGGAAATTAGTCACAAAATGTACACACAACGTCATGCCTCACTACACTGCTGCTTTCTTAAGATCTCAACTTGAGTGCACACGGTTTCCTTCTGCTTCCGCTTATAAGGGAGCATGAAAACACAAAAAGAGGTGCTTGGCTTGCTCATTATCTTCTCCTTGGTATACTGGCCAAGGGGGCTACTTGTGATTCTATAAGAGAGAAAACAAAAAAAAAATGTATATCCCACAGAGCTTTGCAACTTGCAAACAAATTGCTGTAATCACATCTGGTCAATTGCATGACTTCAGCTTCTGAGATCACGGCAACAAAACCACCACAGGGTAAGGTAAGGAAGTGAAGATGTGCTGCAGTTTATCGAACTGTTTTGACAGCCCATGCTGTGCACTACAAATAAGCTCTTCTGTCTCAAAGCTGAGGGTAGAGTGAGCAAGACATGCCTGAACTGCTCTTCATAGCTCAGTAGAGTCTTTATAAGTGAATTCCTGTCAAATGGAAATCAACGAAGATTTTAAACCAAAAAATATAAAATAAAAAGTTCCTGTGAAACAGCAATAAACTATAGCGAGAATATCTTTATCTTTTAACGGATCAATGTATTCCTCGTAGAGCAAATAATTTGTTACAAAATGGTTTAAAGCTGTAAGCCAGAAAACATGACTATTTATAGAACTGAGAGGCAGATATTTTTAACTTATGAGACTCAATAGGATATAAATCATATACATACTTAGAAATATGATCCAGTATCAAAATCAAGAAAAAGCTACCCTTAGATGCCTTTTTAGAGACAGATTGAAAGGCAATGGTAGAAATCAAATCAGAGGATGATAAACAGAGATATCTAAGTCTATTGAAGAGGTATAGAAATTGGGGATGTGCATTCATTGGGCTATTTGTTTCATTTGTTGCGTCTGTATGCGCATACCTAGTGGACTTATGCGCATAAGAAAGGTTAGTACATGCGTAATTCATTTAAAAAATATGCACGTATTACCCGTTCTTATATGTATACCATAAATTTGCTAGGTATGTGCATATGGGCTCAACGAATGAAATGAATAGCCCAACCAATGCACATCCCTAATGGAAATGCATTATGCATGCTATGTGTCTGTTTTTTCAAATGAAAATAGGGAGGGTTCTGGATACACACCATCAGCTGTATAAGACATACAGGCTAATTTTAAAATGAGCACCCATGCATGCATATACATGTATCGGCGCATGAGCGGAGATTCGCTTGAATTTTAAATCATGTGCACTTCTGCGCATATGATTCAAAATACGCTTACTATGCATAAGTATGCTTCAATTTTAAGAGGTTATTCAAGCAAACCTACTTTGCATATCTTCCATAGGACTTTGCCAGATTTAACGCGCATATGTAAGCAGATTTTAAAATATGCTCGCGTGAGGGACATTCCCAGTTTTTCAAATTAGTCCAACAATTTGCTCAGTTAATCTTGAGGTCATTCAGATCGCTCTGGTTCTTCATCCTGCACACCCCCCCCCCCAAGGTGACCAGGACCCCTTACCCTATCATGTAAGGCCAAAAACGCAAGAGCTGAAGACTTGCTCCTCAGCAGCAGCAGTAAAATTACGCGGCTAACAAGCTGCCGTGTGCTGTGGCCTCTGGTTTTAAAATATGGAGTTACACAAGAAGCAGTTGGCCCAGAACGCCCATACCCTGCCCCCAACTCTGCCCCTTTTTTGTTACTTGCACATGTATATATACACACGTGTAACACCCGTCTTTTAAAATACACCTCGCTTGCGTGCAGGCCACATACTCGCATATATATTTTTAGTGCACGTAACACTTAAAATTCAGTCCTAAGGGGGTCATTTTCAAAAGAAGTTGCACATGTAAATATAACTACTATTGTAGCAATTTTCAAAAGTCATTAACACATGTAAAATGCACTTAATGGGTAAATCCTATGGACAATTCAATGGCATATATTGTAGCAATTTTCAAAAGCCTGCTTATGAGGGTAAAGTGCATTTACACGTGTAAAACCCATTTTTAAGTATGTAAATGCTTTTGAAAACAGGCCCCATGGAATATAATTTTTGCCACCCAGTTACCTGCAGGCTTCCTTGTATTCCAAGCTAAGACATGAAGATTTTACAGCTTTTTTTTCCTGAAAGGATTGTAAAACTGCCCTCTGCCTTGGCTGGAATTCTTTCAAGTGAACAAGATAAATCCTCTTTGGTTCGGGTTGAAGCTTTTCATTCCTATCAAAGCTCGCTGGAATTTCAGCCAGTGCTGAAAGAAGAGGTCTTGGCCTCCTTGAATAAAAAACCCATGTGACGACTTGTCTTCCAATTTGATTAAAATGGTAAAGAAATCTTTTGCAATACTTGAGATATTATAAATGCTTCTTCGCAAGAATCTTCATTTCCAGAGTCTCTGAAATATGCAAGCCATCATTGGATGCTGTGTTAGTAACTATAGACCAGTTTCTAATCTTACATTCCTCTTTAAGTTGATTGAGAGGGCTGTCTCCAATAAAGCTTAATGTTTTCTTAGAGACTAGGAATGGTTTTGATCCATTCCAGTTTGGTTTCCTTGTGGATTTTAGCACAGAGACTATGCTGGTGTCACTAATAGATGATCTTAGAATGCATGCAGAGTCAGGGAACTATTCCATACTAGTACTGTTAGATCTTTCAGCTGCCTTTGACACTGTGAGACATAAGATTGTGATAGACAGACTTTGGGTCCTTTGTGTCAGAGATGGAATACTCCAAAACATTTAAAACCTTTCTGACTTTTAGGTAGAAAGCTGAAATCTAGAACCTCCAGGGTAGCATTCTCTGAAATACTCCCTGTTCCACGTGCAGGTAACCAGAGTCTCAATGTGTGGATGAGACGATGGTGCAGGGAAGAGGGATTCAGTTTTGTAAAAGAACTGGACAATCTTTTGGGGAAGGTGCAGACATTTCCGAAAGGATGGGCTTCACCTTAACCAGGGTGGAACCAGGCTGCTGGCACTAACCTTTAAAAAGGTGATAGAGCAGTTTTTAAACTAGAACAAGGGGGGAAAGACGACAGTCGCTCAGCAGTGCATGGTTCAGAGGGAGGTATCTTCGAAGGATACTAACAAAACAGGAGAGTTAGGGCACCCCAACAGAGAGGCTCCAATAAAAGCAAAGGTAGTTCATGTGCCTTTAAGCAAAGAACCACCCGAGTTAAAGATTCCAAATTATCCCTGTCAACTGAAAAGCAAGTTGTCAAACAAAAAAACATACTTTGTTTGCTAATGCTAGAAATCTAGAAGGGAGTGTGTATAGCACTGAATGAAGAGGTAGACATAAATGGCATCTCAGAGACTTGATGGAAGAAGGATAGCCAATGGGATAGTGCTATACCAGGGTACAAATTATATCACGATAGAGGGGATCAATTTGGGGGCGGGGTGGAGCTTTATGTTTGGGATGGCAGAGTCCAACAGGATAAAGCTCGTACAAGAGACTAAATGCACAGTAGAATCTTTATGGGTAGAAATACCATGTGTGTTGGGGAAGAGTATAGTGATAGGAGTGTACTACTATCCACCTGGCCAAAATAAGAGAAACAAGGGAAGCTAACCAGTAATAATGGAAGATTTCAATTACCCTAATATTGACTGGGTAAATGTAACATCAGAACATGCTAGAGAGCTAAAGTTCCTGGATGGAATACATGACTGCTTCATGGAGCAATTGGTTCAGGAACCAACAAGAGAGGGAGCTATTTTAGATCTAATTCTTAGTGGAATGCAGGATTTGGTGAGAGAGGTAACAGTGGTGAGGTCAATTGGGAATAGTATCATAATATGATCAAATTTTAATTAATGACTGATAGGGGAACAATAAGTTAATCTACAGCTCTAGCACTAAACTTTCAAAAGGGAGACTTTGATAAAATGAAGAAGATAGAGCGGGGGGGGGGGGGGACGGAGCAAATGGCAGCAGCTCATTGTTCTCTCAAGTCAACCTCCCTTTTCTTCGTTCCTGTTTTGATATTTCTGCTTTTCCTTTTGCACAACGGTTAAGTGAAAAGGGAAAGTAGAATGTAACCAACTGAGCCACCCGACACTTCCGTACAAGGAACTATCGATCGCTATGACGCCCAGGAGAGTCTCCAGCCTGACACCTCCATGAATTCACTTTGCGGTGGGATGGTTGGGATGGTCCCGTCTTTATCTTGTGTGGCACTAGACACCTAGTTGAGTCCAGAGGAGAGAAGTGCTCCAGCATTTCCAACTGAGGGAAGGTTGTGTTCCCAGCCGATGACATCACCCAGATCGACACGCTGAGAAGGACCTGGATGGATTCCACTGCAGTGGCAACATTCAGTAGTGCTGAGGGAAGCACAGTCAGGTCACTGGAGCTTACCTGCTCAGAAGCCACAGAATCGATCATCTTTCAGGAAGGAGCTTCTCACAGCCTGTTTTGGGTGTGATTTCAGAGTTCATTTTTTCACTTCCAAAACAACAAGTATTCTCATTGGAAACCATCAGGTTGGGTGGAACTTTGTCATATTTACCAGATAGCCACCAACCTTAAAGATGTTAATCTGCGCCTTATGGTTCAAGAGAAAGCCTTGGCTGAATATTCCAAAAGAATGGATGTAGGAGAGCAGAAGGTGGAACAATTGCAAACATATGTTTCCTTCTTATTAAAAGATAATTCTTCCATTCGCAGGAAACTTGAATCTCTTGAGAATATTTCTAAAGCTAAAAATCTTCGTTTAATTAACTTTCCCAAGATTGCCTCAATCTCTCCTAAAGAAATGTTTCAAAAATATTTGGTTGAGGTCTTAAAGATTCCCATGGAAACTATTCCCCTGGTTGCCCCTGCTTATTATATACTGGCTCCTTGGTTGGAAAACCCCTCAACTTTAGTGGGGGTTATAGTTTCATCTACTCCTTTAGATACCAGGAATCTTATGGCTTTCCTAGAGGATACGGGTGAAGGTGAAAGGAAGCCCAAATAAATGTCAGCTTGGTTAAAAGGCGAAATAAGAGAGGCTATTTTAGCCAAAAAAAACTTCCTTCAAAAATTGGAAAAAAGATCCATCTGAAGAAAATAGGAAAAAGCATAAGCATTGACAAGTTAAAATGTAAAGCATTGACAAGACAGGCTATGAGAGATTTTGAAAAGAAGCTGGCTATAGAGGCAAAAAACTCATAGTAAAAACATTTAAAAAAAAATATATCCAAGCCTGCGAGAGAGTCTGTTGGACCATTAGATGATTTAGGGTTAAAGGGGCACTTAGGGAAGATAAGGCTATGGCAGAAAGACTAAATGAATTCTTTGTTTTGGTGTTTACAAATGAAGATGTTGGGGAGATATCCATTCCAGAGATGCTTTTCAAATGGGATGATTCAGATAAACTGAACCAAATCATGGTGAACCTGGAAGACGTAGTAGACCAGACTGATAAACTAAGGAGTAGCAACTCGCATGGACCAGATGGTATATATTTCCCAGGGTTCTGAAAGAACTAAAAAATGACATTTCAGATTTATTACTAGTAATTTGTAATCTATCATTAAAATCATCCACTGTACCTGAAGACTGGAAGGTGGTCAATGTAACCCCATTACTCATAGGGCTCCAGGGGTGATCCAGCAAACTATAGACCAGTAAGCCTGATTTCAGTGCTGGGAAAAATTGTGAAAACTATTCTAAAAAATAAAATCATAGAATATAGACAGACATGGTTTAATGGGCCAAAGCCAGCATGGATTTACCCAAGGGAAGTCTTGCCGAACAAATCTGCTACATTTTTTTTGAAGGGGTTAATAAACATGTGAATAAAGGTGAACTGGTAGATGTAGTGTATTTGGCTTTTCAGAAGACATTTGGAAAAGTCCCAAATGAGAGGCTTCTAAGAAAATTAAAAAGTTATGGGATAGGAGGCAATATACTTTTTTGAATTGCAACTGGTTAAAAGACAGGAAACAGAGTATGATTAATGGTCAGTTTTTTCAATGGAGAGAGGTAAACAGCACAGTGCCTGAAGATCTGTGCTTGGACATCTTGCTTCAAGTGCAAAAGTTCTCCATTTCCTTAGCCTATGTTCGGGTTTGGCGAGTGTTTGAGGCTGTATGAGGGGTTCATCCTTGTTCGGTTAAGATCCTGCTCATTTTGGATTTTTTGCAGGATGGGTTGATTAAGGGTTTGGCCCTTAATTCCTTGAAGGTACAGGTGGCGGCTCTTGCTTGTTTCTGAGGTCAGGTGAATGGTGAACCCTTGTCAGCCTATTCGGATGTGGCCCGGTTCTTAAAAAGAGGTGAAGCATCTTCGTCCTCCCTTATGGTTGTCGATGCCGGTGCCCATGTTGAGTCTTAATCTTGTGGAATGCCTAAAAAGGATGCAAGTTGTGCAGGCTGTATACATGGTGGGGGGTTTTAAATTTTGAGGAATCTATTTTAATATTTGTTGTAATTGACAGTGTGTATGCAGAATTGTGATATTTTGGAGTGTTAATTTTATTATATAATGAGATAAGTTAGACTGTACATCACTTTGAGCTGCAAAGATGGGCGATGCATCAAATGTAAATAAATGAAATAAGCATCCCAAGCCAATTAACACCCAGGCTTTTCACCTCTTGATTACAGAAATCTATGAAAGAAAGAGCAATCACAAGCTATGTAATATAGGAGTCACGCAATGTCACTATAGCTTCAATGCTACTGCAAGGGTATCAAAAGGATGAGAACAATCTTTACTTGCGTAGTCTCTCCCATGCTTCTGTAAGCCTCTGCTGCTTGCCGCTCTGAAATAAAGGATTCTGGGCTAGATGTACCTTTGATAGCTATTATGGACCAATTCCTGAATAAATAGATATTGTGGGGTTAAGTTTCAACAGGGATCCTAACTGCAAAGTTACACACATGCATTTCAGCCTACAGACAAAATAATCTGATTTTCAAATACAAGGTAACCACATATGGTAAATTGTGTTTGAATATTGGGTTAAGTGGATAAATGTGCATATGTAAATTTACCCATTTTAAAATGATGGTGTAAGTTGTATGTACTAACAGCATGCCAGTTATGAGCAAACTTTTGAAAAGTACAGTTACATGTGTAGATTCATAACATGAACCCAAACGGCCAAATTTATGTGCATTATGAATTTATGGGCAGTCTTAGGCAGCTGAATCTTCATGTGGAACTCCTGGATTTGGATTACTCATCTTTCCAAATCTGATCTCAGGCTGAGTTACATTCTGGTAGAGAGGGCTCACAATTTAAGAGAGAGATTTACTATACTGCAATATTTTACTGCAGAAGGGCCGAAAATCACAGAAGGGGAGTTCCCACAATATTTGGCTTCCTCCACCCCCACCCCCCGGCAAAAATATCATGGTCATTTCCCTAGATATTTTTATCATGTAAAAAATCTGCAATAAAAATATCACGAGGAAACGGGGGAAAAAATGGTCACCTTCACCCAGGGCCAACATCTTGTTAAAGGGCAACATAGCCCAAAAATAAGCTCCCTTCTATCATTCACAGCTACTACAGGAGGCAGCTGGGGGTTAGGCAGGGGTTTACCAAGCCCCGTGGGGGCTTGGTAGACCCCTGCCTAACCCCCAGCTGCCTCCTGTAGTAAAAAAAAACCAAACATATATATCCTTTTAATGGCATGTGGTAACACCCTACCCTTTTAAATAAAATAAACTCCCCTGGGTCAACCTCCCTCCCCCAGTCTCCCCATGATTCCACAGAATAGAATCCCTAGTGTCTAGTGGTCAGCTACCCCTCTTGTATAGAAAATAGACCCTGGTGGTCTAAGAGGGCCCCTGGTCCCACTCCTTTATCTAAAATTAAAGAGGAATCCCTGTGGCCCAATGGGAGCACAGAGTGACCCCTAGCTCTAGGCCAGTTAACACCATTGTCCAAAATGGTGCCGATCAGCCTTTGCCCCCATCACATAGAATAAAGGCCAGTTGGAGCCATTTTGGAAAATGGTGTCAAAGATCCAAGGGCTAGGGGGTGCTCCATGCTTCCACTGGACCACTAGAGTTTTTGGGGGTTTTTTTTGTTTTTTTTAAGGCGAGGGGTGGTTCCGGGGGCCCCCCTAGATCACAAGGGTCTATTTTCTATGTAAGAAGGGGACTGGAAAGGCCACTAGACACCAAGGATTCTATTCTATGGAAGTGGGGCTGCGAAGAGTTTGAACAGGGGGGTGTATTTATTTATTTATTTATTCAAAGTGGATGGGTTTTGGGAAGGGGCATGGCATTGCTGCTGCTACAAAGCATGTTTATTTACCTTAGATGGTGTTTTCTGTAGATAGCATGATGAATTATTCATGTTGCATGGGTGTCGTCATCAAAAGCTTAAGGCTTTTGATCTGGGAATGAGCAGTAGTTCCCAGCAATTGAGCCTTCCAGAAGTCTCCTCGGTTCATATCCAAGCAAACAGATATCCAAGGCATGTAGAGATGCTGTCCAGGGAGGAAGGGCAGGAATGCATGGCTAATTCATCCTGCCATCAATGGAAAAACATTTATAATAAACAAACTTGCTTTTTTTCGTCGATAAGTAGGCTGAATTAGCTATGCTGCATGAGGAATCCCAAGCTGAGGGTTGTGAAAAAATACACTGTGGCCATATAACGTATTGTATTTATTCTTCTCTGTGGACAGCATGTGCCCGGATGATAAATTGTGTAATATTGTTTTTCCTACTGCGCCATCTGAGTTAGCCTGTTCAAATAGGCCGTAGCACGATGTGAATGTGTGGATGGATGACCATGTGGCCACTCTGCAGATGTCCTCACTGGATACATTTCCCAAATGTGCTAGGGAAGCTACCGTCACTCTGACTTTGTGCACTTTTACAGGATGCGATAATGTAAGGGATTTTGATGTATAAAAATATTGCATGCAGGATGTAATCCAATTTGAGACCATTCTTTTTGCAACTGGCATCCCAGTCTATCTGGGTCATATGACACAAAAAGTTGAGAGGACTGTATGACTGTGTGTTCGCCATTATAATAGCCCAAGGCCCTCTTGCAGTCCAGCAAATGTAACTTTTTCTCTCGCTAATGTTTATGCGGCTCTGGAAAAAATGTGGGAAGCAAAATGGACTAATTTATGTGAAAAGCGGAGACCACCTTTGGCAAAAAACTTTGGGAAGGTGGGAAGTGGACTAGGGCCTGCAGTTCGCTTATTCTTCTTGCGGACATGACTGCCACTAAAAAGAAAAGACAAATTTCCATGTTAGGAATTTTAGTGCAACATTCTCCAAGGGTTTGAAGAGTGTTTCCATCAATCCCTGCAAGACTATGTTCACATCCCACAGCCCAGGAGACTTTTGTAAAGGGAGCCATAAGTGCAGAAGTCCTTTCATGAAATGTGAGATGAGAGGATGGTGTGATTATGGAATTTCCTTCCACCGAGACATAATAAGCAATATAGCGCTTAGGTGAACGCGAATGGAAGATGTTGTGAGACCTCTGCTGGATTGGTAGAGGAGATAATCTAGTAGTCAAGGCTCACATGTGAATCGGTTTAAGGAATGTTCTTCCCACCATCTGGTGTATCGGTTCCATTTGAAAGAACAGTTATGTCATGTGGATGGTTTCCTTGCTGAGACTATGACACCTATGACCTCAGATGATAGGTGGAAGTGTGCAAGAGTCAAGTGTTCAATTTCCACGCCATGAAATTGAGAGAAGATTGCAAGGAATTCATCTTGAGTTTTTCTCAGCAAAGATGTTTGTTGAGATTTCTGAGATCTAGAATGGGTCTGAGACCCCCTGATTTTTTGGGAATGAGAAAATATTTGGAATAATAGCCCTGATTATAGTTGTAGTGGGCTAGTTCATGTATGTTGTTCTGCTTGAGGAAGGACTGAACTTCTTGCTGTAAAAGATCTTGTTGGGATTAATCAATTAGAAGGGAGGAGAGGTGGGGCATTTGAGGTTTACACTTAAAGTTGAGATGGTAACAGTGTAGTACTATCGATAGTACCCACTGGTCTAATGTTATTTGGGCCCATGTTGTGGCATACAGTTGGAGTCTGCCCCCAATAGATGTCTACTGTGGCGACAGAGTTCTTAAAGATTTTGCTGCAGCTCTGAAGCCACTTGCGCTGGTTGTTTCTGCTAGAGTCCATTCTTTTGCCTTTCTCTTTGTTGGGTGGACGGTTGAGATCATGGCAACTGGTAGGGAGATTGACGATAGCCCTGATTAGGCCAATAGGGCTTCCATTGGTAGAAAGGCTTTTAAAATTGTGGATAGAAGCGTAGTGAAGTGGAGGATTGGTTTCCAGCCATACAGAGTGACCGCACAGCAAGGTTTTGGTTCTTTATCTAGGTGATAGTTTCTTAAGCTTGTCACCAAAGAGGTTTTCATCCAAGCATAGTAGATCAGCCAATTTGTCATGGACAACTTCACGTATGCCGCTTGCATGGAGCCAGGTCATTCGTCGTGCTGCAATGGAAGCTTCTGATGTCGTCGTCGCGTGTCAAAGCCTTCATAAATATCTCTCAAGAGGTGATGCAGATCTTCCTCCATGCCCAGAAGGGGTTGTGGCACAATAGACTGTCCTTCCTCGTAGTGAATGAAATGTTTTAGCTGTTGTAACTATTCATACAGATATTGTACTATGTAAAATTGGTGCTGTTGGATCTGGGTCAACAACATTAAGCCCTGAAATACCTTTTTTCCAAAAATGTCCTGCAGCTTGAGGTCCCTTCTTAGGGGTGAATTAGAGTGGAGTCTGGTCTTTTTTGCCCTGCATATGGCTGACTCTACCACAATGGAGTTATGTGGAAGCTGCACCACCCCGTAACCAGGTGATTTTTGAAGGCAAAATTTCAGGTCCAGTGTTCACGCTGCAATGGTACCTGAAGAAGGGGGGTCTACCAGAATTTCGTAAGAGATTTTTGCAATACTGGGTGAGATGGGAAAGTGGTGGGTTCACTTGGTAGCTCTAGGATGTGCAGTAAATTCATTACTTCTGTATAGGGATCTGGTTCCTTCCAAATCTCAACACAAAGAACCACAGCACTTGTTTTGTCTATCAAACTATAAGCAACCAAAAAAACAAAGTATAAGAACTTTATCTACAACGTGCTAGTATCCACAGCAATTTTGAAAATAATTCTTGCAAAAATGTATGTTTTGAAAATATATGTAAAACCGCATCAGCAAGCCAGACGACAGCAGTGAACCCACTTGCCGTCCGGACTTCTCGTCATGTGCGGCGTGATGTTGTATAGATTTTTTTAAATAGAGGCAACTTATTAAATATCCTCTAGATCCCGTTTGTGAGTTGAAAAATGCATCAATAGCCCGCACTGTCCCAAATAGCACCCGACAACGGCCGGTGTTTCGCGATCAAAAATCGCTTCATCAGGAGCAAATTTCACAAAATACTTTGTTGCGCCAGATGCTTTCTGTTGGACCCAATAGTCTCAAAGAATTTTACAGCCGTACGGCTGTAAAATGCTGTAAAATTCTTTGAGACTATTGGGTCCAACAGAAAGCATCTGCCGCAACAAAGTATTTTGTGAAATTTGCTCCTGATGAAGCGATTTTTGATCGCGAAACACCGGTTGTTGTCGGGTGCTATTTGGGACAGTGCGGGCTATTGATGCATTTTTCAACTCACAAACGGGATCTAGAGGATATTTAATAAGTTGCCTCTATTTAAAAAAATCTATACAACATCACGCCGCACATGACGAGAAGTCCGGACGGCAAGTGGGTTCACTGCCGTCTGGCTTGCTGATGCGGTTTTACATATATTTTCAAAAACATACATTTTTGCAAGAATTATTTTCAAAATTGCTGTGGATACTAGCATGTTGTAGATAAAGTTCTTATACTTTGTTTTTTTGGTTGCTTATATCCTTCCAAATCTCAACATTCAAAAAGAGTACTCACTTTTTCAACAAATAGTGAATATCAGGTCTTCTGGAGGTGATGAATGATCTGGTACTTCCTTTGGTGGGTCAGAAGGAATGCCTGTAGAGCGATATTGGGACTCCTCAGGGGAAGACAGCATAGGACTCTCTGATCTCGGGGATAATGATGGTGAAGGATCCCGAGAAGGTGGAAATGGAGAAGGAAGTTCTTTCCTATCACGCTCGGACGTGTCAGCCGCTAGTGACTGGTGTACACCCGGCTCTGTGTAGTTTCCAGTCGATGAATAGGGTACACTGGAGGGAAAGTTGGAGGTATGGCTTGTGGAAATAGAAATGTGAAAAAATTGAGAACAATGTCCGTTACCTATTCTGCCGCTTATTGAGAATGTTGCCTGGGAGAGTGGTGAATAGGATGTCCTTGTTCTAAGCCCTGTTTGTCTAACGTTGAGACTGGAGAAAGAGGCAGGAGACAGCAGATGGGTTCAGACATAGGGAGTCCGAGACCTTGCTGCCATAAACTGGAAGGTAGTAAAGGAACCTGGGTCCCTGGCAGAATTGAAATTGGTGCTGTGATAGGATGGTATATGACCTTTGGGATTCTTGGTGGTGGAATTGCAGCTGCTAGTATATCCAGTGGACGGGAAGCTCCCAAGGATGAGGCAGACTCTTGCCACTCCTCTTGTAGAGCCTCTGGAGATGCGGGACTGAAAAAATACTCAGCAGATGAGCTTGAGGTTGGAGGAGAATGGGCTGGGGACTGTGCCTCCTCTGCAGGTCTTGAGAAAAATGAAGGGTCTCGTCTCCTGCTTTTTCCTTTTGAGAGGAGGGCATTTGCTTGTGTGCTGCGGTACTTTTGGAGCAAGGTGTGATTTGGATGCCCGGTGTTCTGATTCTGACACTTGGTACACCCTCCTTGGTGTGTGCATTGGGCCCGAGGCATGGTGCACCATCTTTTGTGCCATGCGCCACTGATGGTGCCAGATGTGTGGCCTTCAGTGCAGAGACACATCTTCAGCGCTTTATGCATAGGCTTTGGCAGTGGGGGTGTAGGAGATATCAGCTTTGACGCAGGCGTCTTTATCGCCTGGTGCATCATCTTGTGCCCCCGTGTGCTGCTTGTCTGAGTTGGGAAGTGTCCCTGCGGAGGCTGGATGGCCCTCCTGTGCATGAGGGCCTCGCAGCTGCCCCAGAGAGGTTTGTGCTGAGCGAGGAAGTTCTCTTACCTCTCCTGAAAATAAAGATCGATGGAGAAGGTACAGAGAAGGGCAACCAAAATGATAAAGGGGATGGAACAGCTCCCCTATGAGGAAAGGCTGAAGAGGTTAGGGCTGTTCAGCTTGGAGAAGAGACGGCTGAGGGGGGATATCATAGAGGTCTTTAAGATCATGAGAGGTCTTGAACGAGTAGATGTGCCTCGGTTATTTACACTTTCGAATAATAGAAGGTCTAGGGGGCATTCCATGAAGTTAGCAAGTAACACATTTAAGACTAATTGGAGAAAATTCTTTTTCACTCAACGCACAATAAAGCTCTGGAATTTGTTGCCAGAGAAGGTTGTTAGTGCAGTTAGTGTAGCTGGGTTCAAAAAAGGTTTGGATAAGTTCTTGGAGGAGAAGTCCATTAATGGCTATTAATCAATTATACTTAGGGAATAGCCACTGCTATTAATTGCATCAGTAGCATGGGTTCTTCTTAGTGTTTGGGTAATTGCCAGGTTCTTGTGGCCTGGTTTTTGGCCTCTGTTGGAAACAGGATGTTGGGCTTGATGGACCCTTGGTCTGTCCCAGCATGGCAATTTCTTATGTTTTCTTATGTTCAACAATTGACCAGAGGCTTCTTCAGCTTGAAATCTAGTGATTTTCTCAGCTCGCTGCCTCTTCGCTCTGGTGAACATTCTCCCTCAGTTGTAGCAATTTGACTGGCCTTGGTCCGAATCCAGGCACAAATAGCAATAGTTGTGGCCATCTGGGATGGACATTATATGGCCACAACTATTGTATTTGAAACTGGCAGTCTCTCTCAGAGCCATAACAGCACTGAAAAATGTGTTTGAGATCACCAAAGTGAGAAAAGAGATTGAAAAAGACTGAGGAGGAATCTAGAGAGATTCCACATCTGTGCAAAGTGCGGATAAAAAAAGTACTAAGGAGACGTCCAGAAGGCTCATTCGCATGGGAACAACCACAGATGCCCAGTAGGGCAAAAGCTTTAAGCTTTGAGAGACAGCTCCGCCTAATGCTGCTCTGATGTCACCTATTCAGCATGGATAATTAAGCCTGCTTATTGACGGAAAACAATTTATTTGGGGGATCAGGAGGGAGAAGGGCAAGCTGCGGCAGCACAGCCACTTGTAGGATTTTTTGGGGGAGTTTTTTTTTGGCAGGGAGGTAGTTCTGTCTAATTTTAGGACTGAATTTTGGATATCAGAGTTAGCCAGAGAACTTTACACAGATAGTGCTCATATTTAAAGTTAGTCAGGTAAATGTAAACCACATACCGGAATGCCCACATCTTGCCCCATTTTTATCCGGCTAACTTTTAACTGTATATTGACTTATATGGCTAAAACAAACATTCATCTTAGAGGGATATTTACAATACAGTTAAGTCTTGAACTTAGCTGGACAAGCCCCTTTGAATACTATCCTCAGAAAATTCTTCCCGCTTCATATTTCATGGCAGGGCTTCCAAAAATGAGCTCCTTTCTTAACTCCTTCTACATCCATAAAATTAATATACAGTTCCATAGTCCTGCAGCTTATCAGAAACGTTGCATGCTGTGCTATGGAAGACAAAAGATTTGGGAATAGCCACATGACTCTTTTTGCTCTCTTGGCTGTCAGAATTCAGAAAAAAAAGAGAATGCTCCACCACAGAACATGCCAACTCTCCTCTACATTTTGGCATCCACAAGAGACTCAGATTTCAAATGTCAACTACTCTCTACCCAGCTCTCATTTCCAAGGCTTCCTCTACTATCCAATAGTCTTTCCTTGCCATCAACAAAGAAAATGGCTGAAAGGTGGAATAGAAATCAAATCAATCAATAAATAAACTACCGTATGTAACATACCACTCTTCCCTTTTCGCTCGTTTTTTGATTCCCAAATCTGTTATTAGTTTTTCATCAAATAAAAAGGCATTTCAAACTAAATTTGTGACTGTTCCAAAATGTCTTGCACTCCACTCAAACTATCCAAGTGAGAGCAGTGAAGTGGGAAGTATAGAATGCTCTGAAATTGATCTTAAAAAGGCAAAGAGCTATTTGTAAACCTTGTAAAGGTGATTAAAACAAGAATCATTTGATCAGAAATGATCTGCTGCAACTTAAGCAGCTTGACAAAAAGGACTTTTCTGACTATGGATAGGGAATAAAGATAAACAAGTGGGGAAACAGCAGGGACAGGTAGGTTTTTCAAATTTAAGGAAATGAAATACAATTAAGAACATATTAGCAGATCTTTATAAGATGCTGATAAATGAATATAACTTTTTTTTTTTTGTGTGGACACAGAGTAAGAAGATTGCTTTTCATTTGCAGTGAATGAGGGCTCCCAGGGATTGATCAGCTCCTACATTTTTAACAGGAAATTGAACAAGGGACTATGTATAAAGTTATAATGCAGTCATGTGAGAAAGAAGGTGCAGCTCTGATAGCAAGTGAGACAGCTGCTACCTATCCTGCCGGTCAGACCACTGTGCTTATAGACAACAATGCGCTCCTTCCCTCATCAATCAATGTAGAATTTGGAAGACATACAAGAACACGACAACATCGTGTTTAAAACAAAGGACTTGAAAGCAGCAGCCTTGCAAAAGAATCTGCACTATGGAAATAACTGCTGTGGGTTACTGATTTATTAGAGAATATAAGCCAACATCTGTAGGATGTGGCAGACAGATTCAAGGAGGCCATAATGCTACAAATAGATCTCAAATCCAACCGGAATTGCCATGTTTAGCAAGCACACATACAAGTCCTGATAAACTTGGAATTCAAACTTGCATAGACTGTAAGAGTTCGATTCTCACCGTCCACTCCTTCCACTTTTCATAGCTGTGCCTCTTTACAAGACTGCCGACTCTTCTGCCATAGTCCTAATCTTTTCAGAATGCAGTGGCTGTCCTGGAGTAGTTATACCAAGGAAGGCATGGCCTGTATTTCACAATCAGAACAGAGCGCCAGACATACTGCACACATATATCAAGTACTGCTATCCACAGGTTTTTCACCTGAAAGGCACAGCCAATAAATTATTTTTTTTTAATACAGCTTTAATACACTACCACCCTTTGTCATTGACTCTCTCTTATCAATGTGCACAGTCAGATTCACTGTGGGGCTATAATTTCTTCTCCGCTATGCCAATACAGCCTCGCTTCCAGCAACACACACCAACATGTCACAACAGATACCGATTCCACATTCAAAATGTGCACTGGCTCTTCTGCTGTCAGTGATGGGCACTCATTACAGGCTCGGATTTAACAAAAAGAACATTTGTAACTCTGCCTCTTAATTACCCATTTCAGAGAGTGCTCCTTGGGCCAGTAATTACTATGTTAGAAGGTGTGAGGATTCAACACTAATTTAACCCCCTTACCCTGACAGCAGTCACTAGCACAAAATGTAGCTTCTTTTCCTGCCTGTCCAATTTTATACTGAGTTATTAAATGTCAACATAAAGCAATACGAATATAATGCAGGCATATGGCAGCTTTTCTAATCAGGACAAAAACAAATGAAACAAGTAACAAAACTAACTACTGCCCCCTTGTGGAAAAGTACAACATTCACATCAAGATTTAGCCAACATATCAGAGAGGATCCTGGTCAGACAAGAGAATTGTGTGACCATAAAAGCTTCTTTACAGAAGCTTATTTTTAGATTACGCAGTTTAAAAGCTTACATATTGTTACAAACAACTCTAAATTTCCTAACTTCAAAAGTTAAATAGTTCAAAGTATGGCTACACAACAGATTTCCAACCAAGAGCCATGAAACATTCAAGCGAACTTGATTTGGCTTTTCCCCCTCCCCACCCCAGTTTCTTTGCTGCTCGAGTGTTCAAAGCCCACGATAGCACTCTAGCCATTGTCCTCTCTGCTGCACCCAAGCCCCTCCAAACTCAGACAAGAGACAAACATGGATCTCCTGCACTGCAGCCCATCTACAGCCAGGGAATACCTATCATTAAAAGACACTTCCTGAAACAAAGTACCAGGTGAAACAAGAAAGCTGGCGTTGCTCCACCAATGTTCTAGACCAGTGGTTCTCAACCTTTTTTCTATCAGGACACACCTGAGAGATAATGCTCACATGCATGACACACTGAACACAGGACCATCATGGCTTCTTAATCTACCATATAAATGGGCTTGGACCGAGGTGCCGCAAATGCGCAGTAGAGAGCAGCTCTACTGCGCATGCGCAAGAGCACGTCGGTCAGAGGGCAGCAGCATGGTGCTGGGAAGAAATGGAGCAGCGGAGGGCTGCTTGGAAGCGGCGACGAGGAGCAGCGGCGGCAGCAGCAGCACAGAAGGTCTCCGGGGGTCTCTCTCTCGCGCGGGGAGAAGCGGTGGCACAGACACAGAAATGGGAGGTCTCCGGGAGTCTCTCTCGCGCGCGCCTCATCACCGAGCGTCGGGTGGGCCAGCAACGAGCCCGATGGAGAGGTGCGCGTGAGAGGGAGACCCCCAGAGACCTCCCATGGAGCAGCGGCGGCGGTATCTAAGAGTCAGGCAGGCCAGCAACGAGCCCGGTGGTGAGGCGCGCATTCTGGATAAAAGAAGAGGGAGTGGAGGAGGGCTGAGGGAGAGGGACGGGGTTGTGGAGGAGGTGGGAGGGGAAGGAAGAGGATGTGAGTAAGTGGGAAGGGTGGAGTGGAGGAGGGCTGAGGGAGAGGGACAGGGTTGTGGAGGAGGTGGGAGGGGAAGGAAGAGGATGTGAGTAAGTGGGGAGGGTAAAGTTGTGGAGTACAGAAAAGGGGAGTGGAGGAGGGCTGAGGGAGAGGGAAGGGGTTGAGGAGGTGGGAGGGGAAGGAAAGGGAAGATGAGAAGGGATGGAAGGAAGAGCATGTGAGTAAGTGGGAAGGGTGGAGTGGAGGAGGGCTGAGGGAGAAGGGAGAAGGGGAAGGTGAGAAGGGAAGGAAAAGGGAAGAGGATATGACTGAACAAGTGGGAAGGGTAAGAAGTTTTGGAGAAGAGAAAAAAGAGGGGAGGAGGGCTGGGAGAGGGAATGGGTTGTAGATGAGGTGAGAGGGGAAGGAAAGGAAAGATGAGAAAAGGAAGTTGTGGAGAACAGAGCGGCTCTAACCGTGCCGGTCTGACCGATGGAATCTCGCCCATTTTAACGGGCTTAACGGCGAGTATTCTCATCCACAGGCTAGTATTATCATATGCTCTGCATCCACAGGAGTCCTCTGCTTCCTAACAACGGGTGCAGAACAGAACTAAGACATTTCCCTGTACAACTCACCATACAAAAATGATATTCTGATTCTGGTGTCATCTCAGTAACAGCATCACAAACTCCCTCTACTACCAGGTGCATTGTAAAATAATACAAACAATCCCTACTCTGAACATGTCTATCAAACCTGCCATACCTCAGCAGCACTAACTCCAAGAAATGAAACAGCAATAGCCCTACCCATGAAAAGGCAGCAGTTCACCACCAGTGCAATATCATATTGAGAAAATACAACAAATAAGACTGATACAAATCCTTACATGCTAGTAAAGTACCTCATCTCAGACACACACATACAGAACACAGACAGACCTGCCTTCACCAAATATAGAAAAAAAGACCATAAATTACAAATGCAGAAACAAAACCTGGAATGGAAACCGCAAGGCCACCTTCTGCATGCAATGCAAAACTGGAGAACTAGAAACAAAAATATATTTCCTCCTACACTAAAAAAGTTCAAAGAGAGAAGAAATGCATATTCTCAAAACTGACATAATATAGCTCTTGTACCCTGTCCCTCCCCTCCATGCCCCCATCACCCCTCACTTCTCCCAACTCCTCAATCATCCCTTCACATGCTCATACCCCTGTCCAACATTTTTGACATCCCCCATTTCTGCATCCTCTTCCCTTTGCCGCCTCTCTCCCTTGCTCAATTCTCTGCCCTTCACGCTCCCCTTCCCAGCATACTTCTGACCACCTCTTTCCCACCCCTTCCTGCTCAGTATCCCCTGGTCACCCCTCTCCCCCAAGCCAGCAGGCCCCACACCTCCATCTCTCTCTCCACTTCCATCTCCTCCCTGCCCAGCAGCCTCCAGCCCCTCCTTCCTACCCAGAAGACTCCTGACTCCCTATCTCCCAAGGCCTTTCTGTCCAGTACATTTCCCCCTCCTCCTGGCTCTCAGCCAGCATAAAAGCCTTCAGTCCAATCCAGAGTCTCCCTCCTGCTTTATCAGCAGCAGATGAGGGCAAGAAGCACTGAGGAGAGGAAGATGAGGAGGCAGCAGCAGCGGATCTATAGAACATGCACCTTTCTCCCTTATGCTCTTGCTTTCACATTCAGGCCCCATGAGGTGAAAAGAGCATCAGCAGCCTCACTGCCAGGCCAGGCAGAGGAAGATAACGTTGGTGTCCTGCCAGGCCCATATGAACAGGAGTTGGTGATCTTGTGCTTTGATCTGGGTGAAGGAGGAGGGAACAACCTCCCTCGGGCCAGGAAGAGGATAAGGAAGCAAGAGCAGCTTCCTGTCATACCCAATAAGAGAGAAGTCAGCCAACTCCCGCCCAGACTAATGAGGAAAGATCAGCCTTCTGCTGGCTCTGCGACACACCTCCCGGGACTTCGGGACACACCTGTTGAGAACCACTGTTCTAGAGAGAAGCTATGGTTTTACTTCCTGCAAATATCTACAGAGCATGGTTACAGTACACGTCACTTATTGCGCTTGCAAACATTCTAAGAGATTTAACTATGCATTTGAATTCACTACAAATTTCTTCTCTCTCTGGACTTACAATCAGATTTCTGGTTATTTTTGAGCCATGTTTTATGTTGTGAAACATAGTAAGGTGGTTTACAACTACATGGATTCCAATATCTCAAAAAAATAAAAACCCCAAATGAAATCCCGCAAATTCCACATTGTACAAGTTCTGACAGCTTATCTAAAAGATTTAATTCACGTCTCTGAATTATCAAACAATGCACCTAAGCCTCTCCAAAAACACTCTAGAAAGAGGATTCACTCTGAATCATACACCCGGATGGCAGATTTTTTTATTTATTTATAAACTTTTTTATGCCGATATTAGTGGTTACATCATATCGGTTTACATCGAACTGCAGGTAGAAAGTACATAGAACAAGGGGAGGGGGACTGTAATTAAACCAGAAGTCAAGGGAGAGAAAAGGAGAGAGGAACTGGAGAATTTAACTGGAGGGAAACATGATAACTTAAAGAATGTAACAATTAATGACTTAGAGGCAGTGATGAAGCGATGGGATTAGTGCACAGGGGATCTAATCTGGGTATGTCTGTTTGAAGAGCCAGGTCTTTAGCTTTTTCTTGAATTTGATGGAGCAAGGCTCGAGGCGGAGATCCGTAGGTAGTGAGTTCCAACGGGTGGGGCCTGCAATGGAAAGAGCTCGATCCCTGGTGGAGGTGAGGGGTGCATTTCTAAGGGATGGGATGTGGAGAGTACCTTTCAGGGTTGCTCTGGTGGGGCGGTTGGAGGGGATAAAACGGAGAGGCTTGTTGAGCCAGTTGGAGTTGTGATTGTAGATGGATTTGTGACTAATGGTAAGGGTTTTGTAGAGAATGCGTGAGGGTATCGGGAGCCAATGGAGATCTTTAAGGATGGGGGTTATGTGGTTGGATTTGCGGGTATTAGTAAGGATTCTAGCAACAGCGTTCTGCAGCATTTGTAGCAGATTTGTAGCAGATGTGGTGAGCATGCTGAAATATTGTGAAAACAAGACAGTTCTGATTACAAAAAATGAGCTCTAGACAGGGCAATAACTGTCGTTTTGGGTCCAATGTAATAATGGTGTTAATGTCAACGAGCTCATGTATAAAAATGTGCACTATTTACATTTGCACTCATTATTGCTGGCTTCCCAGCATTAATGCTAACACGCATGCCAAGGACCGGATTTTTTAAAATATTTAAGTGATTTCATTAGGTATTAACGCTGAATGTAAATAAATGTACTATTCAGTGTAAACATCTAAAAGGCTTAACCTGGCCTACTAATACATGAATTTTAGAAGATGTAATTATCTTTAGTGGCCTTAAAAGGTCCCATTAACTCGAGCCTGAAAACCCCGAGCTCTTCCCCAGACAATGGCCTCTGGGGTTATTTAGCACCTTCCCTCCCCCAAAGTTGACAAATGTTTCTGTGGCCCCCTCCCAAAAAAAAACAAACAAAAAAAAACAACCACCCTGCTAACAACCCTCCCTACCACCCCCCAGACCAAAATGATCCTACAGTCTTCAAAATCTCATCGGTAGGAGGAAGCCGGTTTCTTTCCTGCTGGAAGCAGCACCAAAATCAAAATGGTGCTGCTGACACTCTGACCCACAAACAATATGAGGAGGTGGGGGTCTCTGTGGGTCACAGAGGCCCATTGAGACTCCCCGGGCTAACCGGTGGGCACGAAGACACTTGACTTGCTGAGAGTAACACCATTAGTATGGCTGCACTCTCTTTAACACGGTCATGGTAATGCTGCCAGGTTCTGCATCGGCATTGCCATGCTGGTTTAATGCTGATCAATGCACTGGCCCCTCAAAGCTTTGTCTGATCTAAGGAGACTGGGCATTACGGAGTATCTTCTTTTTTACATGTGAAGCATTTAGGTTTTTCTGATTTCAAACGGCACATTAAATTTAATAAATAAATAAATAATCGCTCGAGGACATTACAGGGGGAATTTTCAAAAATATACATGGGGTTGTGTGTGTAAAATCAGCATATACATCTGCAAATAGTTTCTGTGCATAGGAAGCAAACTTTCAGAAGGGTGGGAGTAAATGCGTAATATGGCTGCTATATGGAAAGTAGTAGTAATAGTAATATTGAAAAATTGAAAAAAGAAAAGAACAGCGCTGAATCTGGGAAGAGATGATGAATTTGAAAAGAATAAAAGGTCTGAGGGACCCGCCCCTCCCCCGACGTCATCACTCACGGAACTGGGTGTGCACAAAGGGGCACTCCCCTTTGTGCACCCCCTAGTTTTAAATATTCCCCTTGTTATCTTTATTCCCTTGTTAACAATTTCTACTTTATAATTGTTTTACATTTCTGACAAAGGTAATGTATGCTTTTTAATATAATTTGTTGATTGTTCTATGTAACGCTCACAGGCGAAGTTATGTTTTTAATGTAAACCGGTGTGATTTGTATTTTATACAGGAATGTCGGTATATAAAAGTTAAAAATAAATAAATAGTAGTAGTAGTAGTAGTAGTAGTACTTATGTGTATATGTGCCCACTTATGCATACTTTTCCCCTAGAGAAGTTCTTGAAACCCTTCAGTCACCATTGAAACTAATTTACAAGAACAAAATCGCCTAAAATGATCAAGAGATGACATGCCAGTGCCTGGAACCACGCAAGCAGGAGGGAAAATTCCCTGCAAGGAAAGCTGCCACCTTCTGCATTTACCCACAGACAATGCCCAGAGTTGGATTAAGACATGTTGGCACCCAGGGCAGGCTAGTAATTCCTCACCCCCACCCGGTGAGGTTTCATTGCCCTATTGGTTGGCACCCTGGGCGATTGCCCTGTTAGTCCGCCACTTAATTTGGTCAGGATTTTGATTGCACAACTTCAGAAGCCCTGGCTTTTGATATTGCCTTACTTCTGAAATAAAATTTCCCCGTTGTACAAACAAGAAATCTGCACAGCAAGAGTTCTGGGATTGTTCTTATATTGGGGGGGGGGGGGGGGGTAATTTTCAGACTGTGGAAAGTCTGCGGGTCCCTCTTACCTGCACACTTTATACTTATTTACAATGAGAAAATACATGGGTACTTTTGCTTTCAAAATTATTCTAGCAAAACTACGCACGCACAATTACACCTGCTGTTCCGTGTGTGCAGTATTTGCTGAAAGAGCCTTCGTACATACTTTCTAAAATTAAAAGGTCCCAACCCCGTCCAAACTCCACCCCTATTCATCCAGTGTGTGCGTGGGTCTGTGTGTATAATCTTGTGTGTGTATTGGCTGCCAATTTTTTAAACGTCCATTTCAGTGGGCAAAGCATTTACCTATAGAAGTCTCTTTCAAAAATTTCCTCTTAAAGGTTTCTAGCTAGACTGAAAGAAACATTCTTATGAATGACTTTTGAAAAAGTTGCATAATAAACTTTTCTGGTTCATCATCTCCTTTTGGGGTCAATTTTCAAAAAATATCCTGTGCTTCACTTAGGCCTGGATTTTCTAAGGTCGCAGACCTTAGAAAATCTGGGGGGCGGGGGGGAGGGCGGGCCTGCGAAAGCCGGCAGCCATCGCACCACTGCTGTGCGCTGGCTTCCAGCTTTCGCAATGAATAACTGCACCATAAAAAGTGTAGTTATTCAGCGCAAATCTGGCGGTGATAAGGGTTCTTACCTTTCGCTGCCAGCGATGTCTCCGCAGAGTCGGCCCCGGTGCCACCCTGACTCCTCCTCTTCTGGGGCTGACTCCGCCCCCATTTAGTGATCGCACGTGAAAAGGGACTTTTCGCGTGCAACGCTTTTGAAAATGACCCCTTTAGTTGCAGTTTTTTTGGGGGGTTTTTGGTATAATTTATTGTACTTCACTTTGGGTGGTTTATAAATAGTGGTAAATGAATAAATGCATACATTTTAGGTTCCTATGTGTTGCTGGATTTTTAGCCACATTAGGTACATGTTTTCAGTTGAAAATTTAGGCTTGAAAATTTATTTTTATTTAAAAACTTTTATATACCATCATTCTGCATTTCAAATATAACGGTTTACAATGAAAGGGGAAATAAAAAAATTTAGAAAAATATAAATTTGATTTATTTTATATTGTAACAATAATATGGTTAAATTAAATCATAAAATTAATTAAGCTTAAAATAATAAAAAAATAAAAACAAACTAAATATATCAAATATATATAAAAAGCAATCAAATCTACAAGTCAAAGTAAAATATAAATCCTGACTATACATTCAAAAGCAGTCACAAATGGCCATGTTTTTTAGCTTTTTCTGAAAATCACATGATCTGTCAGCATTCTTAATTCCAAAGGTAAAGAATTCCACAATTTCGTTCCTGCTATTGAAATGGCTCTCTCTCTCTAACTTCATTGAGGTGGGCTGTGGGTGTGGAGGGTAGCACAAGGAAACCTTTATCTGCAGATCTCAAATTTCTTTGCGGTGTATAAAGATGAATAAATGCATTTAGCCACTCTGTATTAATGTTGTTTAAGTATTTATGCAATAAGCATAAAACTTTAAACTCAATCCTTGATTTAACTGGTAGCCAGTGCAAAGAATTTAGAATTGGTGTTATATAATCAAATTTTCTGGCACCAGTTAATATTCTGTCAATCGCATTTTGTAATAGCTGTAACGGTCTTAAGGTACTTGTTGGTAGGTTGAGTAGTAGAGCATTACAGTAATCTAAGCTAGAAAAAAGGACTGTTTGAAGAACTGTACGGAAATGCTCATGGTGTAATAAAGGTTTTAAACGTTTCAAAATTTGAAGTTTATTGTAGCCTTCTTTAATTTTTGTACTGACATGCTTTTTCATGTTTAATTCGTTGTCTATAATCACTCCAAAGTCTCTAGCATACGAGGACAATTCAATTTTGGTGGAACTTATGTGAAGCAAAAGATGAATTGGGTTCAGTTTCCTATTTAATAAAATAATTTCCGTCTTTTCAAGATTGAGGATACGTTTCAAATGAGTTAATAATGTTTTAATTGCAGAGATGTACATTTCTACTAGTTTCATAGTATTTTGAAGTATACAAGAGTCTTCAGAAAACTCAACAAAACTTGACTATTCCAGCAAGCCTACAGAGACGACATTGGATAAGAAAATCTGAGCTCAGATATCCCCCAACACAAACACACCCACCAATCACAGAATCACTCTAAACCCACCTTGTATATAGCACATCAAACAAATACTTTGATTAACTATCAATTATCGATCTTTTCTTCACCACAACCCCCCGTAACACCCCTTTTACTCCTAAACGATAACCCACCTCACGGATCATACATTGAAATCAGATCATAATCAACAACCATAATACTTCTAAGCCATTCTTTTGTCAAATATTACATGCTATTGTTCTTGTTAAATGTTACAAATATTATTGTTTCACCTACATAACATTATATGTACTATTCTTTCAGATGTTGTGAAGGCCAGTTCCAAACAACGGTATATAAAAACACAAAGTATATCTTTTACAGGCACCAAAAACTGAATGTTGTCCGCATATATAAATAATGTGTAATAATCAGTCCAGCCAACAAATGATACAAGGGCAGCATATATATGTTAAAAAGGGTGGCTATTAGAGAAGATCCTTGTGTACCCTACTTAAACTCAATTTTCTCCGATAGAGAATTGCTATTTTTACTTAACTCTACAATGGTTTAGCTCATTTCGTTTTAAGTCACTCAACCCAATTTCCGATAATAGTTGTAGTAGTATCCGATGGTTAACTGTGTCAAATGCCGCAGATAAATCAAGTAAAATAAGTAGCTAAGATGGACTGGCTTCAAAGCCTCTTAGCACAGTATCCAATAAGGCAAGTAGAAGTGACTGAGTATTAAAATATTTGTGGAATCCGAACTGAGAAGGAAATAAGATATTATTAGTGTCAAGATGTTCTGATAATTGAGATTGTACGACCTTTTCCATAATCTTTGTAATGAATGGTAGGTTAGATATATGCCTATAATTATCAAAAACTTGAGTATCTGCATTTTTCTTTTTAGTACCGGTCTAACAACGGAGGATGGTATTTTTCCTTCTAATAAAGAAAGGTTAACTATTTTTGCAATTGGTCTAAAAATCTGTTTAGCTACTAGTTTTAAAGATGAGGTAGGAGTTAGATCTAAGGGATGTAGAGTGGGATTTATCTTTTGATTACTGATTCAATCTCTAGTTCAGACACGCATTCAAATTTAGATCAGTTAGGAACAGCACATGGGTGTAAAGCAGGTGGTTGATTAGTGGTTAATGGAATCTTATTGATAAGATTCTCAACCTCTCTCTTAAAAAAGCTTGCTTATTCAGTGCATTTATCTTCAGGTATAACTAGTTCATTCCCATCATTATTTTTTGTAAGATTTTGAACTATGGTGAAAAGAGCTCTTGCATTAAAATTTAAAATCACACATTTTCTTGGTAAAATAATCTTTGTCAGCTTTGTTAATTAATATCTATATTTTGACAAAAGCTTCTCTCTTTTATTCTTAAAAGTAGCATGGGATCTTCTTAGTGTTTGGGTAATTGCCAGGTTCTTGTGGCCTGGTTTGGCCTCTGTTGGAAACAGGATGCTGGGCTTGATGGACCCTTGGTCTGACCCAGCATGGCAATTTCTTATGTTCTTATGTTATCTCTTTTAGTTCCAAATTATTTCAAGGATTATCTTTATTATTTCTCACCTGTTTAGTAATTAATGGGCTTACTTCATCAGCAATAGATTCAATGATATCAAACCACGAAATAACAGCCTGGTCAATACTTTCTAAATTAAGAACTTCATGAAGCTTTGGTAGTTTAACAAGTAGGTCATCAGATTTAATTGATTTTTGATATCTAATTATCTTTCTATTCTCCTTAAAGTTAACTTCATTTAATTGAAAGTTAATATCAGCGCTAATTAGTCTATGATCAGACCAGGGTACAATTGATGCAATTTATAGAGGTCTGATTATTGATTTCACTATTGATAAAAATTAAATCAAGGGTATGCTTGGCCTTATGTGTGGGGCATTTAACAATTTGTTCCCTAGAAGACTAAGTTAGGTGCCTAGTGCTGAAAATCAGTGCTAAACACCTAACTATTCCCCACCCCCTACCCTAATTCCGCCCACTGTATAGGACCCTAAATTGAGAGGCTCAACCCTAGTCAATTTTCAGAGGGGCCAATTCAGGTGTCTAACTCAAACTCTTGGGAAACTGACCCCCACTTGGAGCCCTGTGCTCTCTGCATTCTCTTCCTAAAGGTCTCTGAAACATCCCACCCCACAACCACAGGATTGTGATAATTAAACTCAACAATCTGATGATCCCTCCAGAACAATCCTGTAAAAACACATAACTGGACATAATGCTATTAAATATTAAGCTTTGCTTCATACGTAGAAGGTATATTTATAAATTATACACATACATACACATAGCACATATTTGTTTCAGAAATCATGTCAATATTTGATGAACATGTCATGTGTGATTTCTGGAGAAAGACTGCAAAAATAAAAAAAAAAAATCAAGAAATAATTCAGTTTATAAATTAAAAGAAATCCATACTGCATTGACTGAAGGTAACCTCTGAAATGGCTAGCTGAGCTGAACTAGGATGTTTCCCCTTACTGCTCACCATCCCAACAAAATTCAAACACTGACTAGTGCCACCTACAAACAGTGACACGAACTCCCTCTGTTACCAGGCACTTTGGAAATCAACAAAAAGCCTTTCATTAGACACTCAGAAGCTATATAGCAAATCTGCCATAAATCCTATCTATGAAAAGGCAACACTGTAGATATTACACAGGGCCCTAACACATCCATATACCTCCAGATGGGAAAACAGAACAAGCCATACTACTACAGATTTCTGCACAGAAACTACACTCTAGCAGAATACTTCACCTCGGTCACACAAGCAGCACAAAGGCCTTCACAAAAAAACAGTATAAGCAACCACAAATTAGAAAGAAAAAACACAGACAAATCCCAAACTCTTCTTTGTTCTACTGCCCACTCCAACCTCACTCCTCTCCTTCTGTTCCCTGCAGACAGGAAGAGATGCAAGAACAAGAGGGGAGGGGCTTAATTCAAGAGCCAATAGTCTTCCCTTTGTTGTGCTCTATGCACTCCAGCCTCATCCCCTCTCCTCCTGTTCCTTGCACATAAGGAGGGAGATGGGGGCAGGTGGGGAACAAAAGGGAGGGGGGGGCAGGTGGGGAACAAAAGGGAGGGGGGGGGGCTGGATTAGAAAGCAGTGGAAGTCCTTTTTTGTTATGATTTCTGCACTCCAATCTCACCCTCTCCCCTTCTGTTCCTCACAGGCTGCCTGGAAGCAGAGGGCTAGAACTGAAATAGAACCACTGTTTTCTGCGGCCTAAAATAAAGAGATGCCCCCTCAGTCACCCCCAAAATTCAGGTGTTCTAGGCGATTACCTAGTTCACTTAAACATTTCCTGCCTCTTTTATTCTCCAGCCCTCTTTCTGATTGTCTTTTGATATTTCCCATCTTGTCTCTCTGGCCCCCTTCTTATGAGAAAGGAAACGTTCCAGATCAGGCTGCAAGCAATACAGTAGGCTACAGAAACACAGAAAACAAATATGAAGGTAGATAAGGCTTATCTATTTTCCCACAAGTAATTCCTGTTGCCCTTGGCGTACACCTCAGTTGAATTCTGCTTTTCACTTCCTATAGTGCATATCACCATGGCTCTTCATAACTCAGTTCTTGATCTGATCCAGATTCAAGTTTACCTTGTTGCTGAGTAACTTCTGCTTCCATTCCCATTTGTATTGATTTGATGGGTTCTGATTTGGGCTCAACTAGTACGATCCCATGCCTCTGTGGATGACATCAGTAGCAAAGATGTACATTTTATTTACTTTAATACAAATCTCTAGCAGCATCAGAGAAATACGTGCTAGAGGCAGATATGTCTGTACAACCATGGTTTTATTGGAAATGTAAGCAATTCATAAAATATTTTGATTAACAATTGCTCATGTTTATTCTTGGGTTGCTACCCATTCTTGCATCGGTAGATGGTGGTCACCATCTGTTTCCTCCCACTTCCACTAACAGAGGTTGCAGTCAAAATCTGTGACCAAAGATTAACTAAAGGAAAATTGGTTCTTTACTGCTAATTTTTGTTCCTGGAATACCACAGATCAGTCCAGACTCCTGGGATTATGCCTCCCTTCCAGCAGATGGAGACAGAGAAAGTTTCACTGGCACATAACCCGGAGTGCCATCTGGACTGCCACCTGCAGTCCCTCCGTACTGACCTGTACCCAAGCCAAGATTAGTCCTATAACAATCCTAATGAAAATCCAAACAACTTCCCACAAACGAGTGACAGGAAAAGAGGTTAAAACCCTGCCGTGAAAGAAAACCTTTCGCTTCCTAACTCCAAACCAGGAGAGCAAACTTGAAATCTTAAGTAGCTCTGCAGCCTATATACAATAGAACCATGACAGAAGTACAAGTGGACTCTCCCCCAACACAGAGCAGGAATCTGGACTGATCCGTGGTATTCCAGGAATGAAAATTAACAGATAAGAACCAATTTTTCTTTCCTGTTCATACCCGGTTCAGTACAGACTCCTTAATTAGGGTGGGACTGCAAGAGTCCCACTTGAAGGACACTCATCAAAACCTATGGTCTCCTGAGCCTAGACATCCAAACGATAATGTCTGGCAAAAGTGTGCAATGACTTCCAAGTAGCCACCTGACAAATTTCCTGCAGTGACACCAGCTGGCATTCGGCACAAGAAGTCGCTTGAGACCGAATTGAATGAGCTCTCAGTCCCACTGGGTCAGGATGCCCCTTAGAGATATAAGCCAAGCTTATTGCTTCTTTCAACCATCATACTAACAGACTTTGAAGCCTTCTGCCCCTTCTTAGGGCCACTCCATGGCATAAAGAGATGGTCAGTTGCATTACCTCAAACACCGCAGGTCTTTAGCATGTGGAGTAGACACGTCCAAACCCAGAAAGGCCAGAAGTTCCACGGTCTAGTTCAAATGAAACACTGACACAACCTTCGAAAGAAAAGAGGGCACCATCCTCAAAGAGATTCCAGAATCCAAGATCTTTAGTAAAGACTCTCTGCATGACAACACTTGGAGTTTCAAAATCCTACGGCTGGAACAAAAGATAACCAGAAACGCCACCTTCAAGGTGAGATTCTTTACCATTACCCTTCTTAAAGATTCAAAAGGAGCCCTAGACATCCCTCTAAGGACTATACTGTGGTTCTATGATGGACATATTCTCTGCAATGGAGGATGCAGATGTTTTGCCCCACGAAGGAAGCGAATCACATCCGGGTAAGCAGCCAACGACACTCATGCACCTTGCCTCAAAGACAATCCAAGGCCGCAACTTGCATCTTAAGAGAGCTAAAGGCCAAGCCTTTTGCCAAACCGCTCTGTAAAAAAGCCAAGATATGAGCTACTGAGGCCTGAGTCGAAATTACTCCTTGAGTGGCACACCAGGACTAAAAGATTTTCCAGACTCTTACATATGATAAAGAAATGGAAGTCTTTCTAGCCTGCAACAAGGTGGTAATGACATCTTTCAGATATCCTTTTTCTCTCAAATGCCACCTCTCAAAAGCGAAGTCGCAAGACAAAAGTGATCCGCTCTATCCGAAAATATTGGACCCTGCCGAAAAAGGTTCAGAAAAATGAACGAGCTGCAGTCAACCATCGACCGCCAGGGTTGGCCAGATCCGTGAAACATGGATGCCTTGACCACTCCGGCGCCACCAGAACTACTTCTCTGGGGTGATTTTCTATTTGCCGTATCAGCTTTCCCACCAGAAGCCACGGAGGGAATATGTAAAGGAGAATCCCCAGGGTCAAGGAAGAACCCGAGCATCTAAGCCTTCTGCTCCATGCTCTCTTCTGCGCCTGAAGAACCGGGGTGCCTTGGTGTTCTTCCACGACACCATCAAGTTCAGGTGAGGAATACCTAGTCCTGGGAGAATTCTGCATTACTGTGGAGTGCAGAATTGCCAAATTGTGCACAGAAAGTGGCATAGAAGATGAAGGACCCAGTGTACCGCGAACAGAGCACGCCATTCGAGGCGAAGATGAAGCCCTGGCGTGCTGCGAACGGAGTGCGAGCCGTTCGTGGCAAAGATGAAGGCCCCAGCGTGCCATGTGCGGTGAAGATGAAAGCCCCGGCGTGCCGCGAATGGAGCGTGCATGTTCATGGTGAAGATGAAGGCCCCCATGTGCTGCGGGACGTGCTCCGCTTGCAGTGTAGATAAAGGCTCTGGTGAGTGAATGTGTGTAGAGAGGTGTGTGTGAGGGGGGAGGTGAGGGCGAGAGAGGAGGAGGAGGAGGTGGGGAAGGAGTGAGAGAGCAGAGAAGGTGAGAGAGCAGGGTGGGGGTAAGAGGGACCAGGGGGGGGTAAGCAGGGGATTGTGAGAGAGCAGAGGGTGAGAGAGAGAGAGCAGGGGGGGTACTTGAGTGTGGATGCCAGAAAGAGGGAGCCTATATGAGGAGGTTGTGAAGGAGTGTGTATGTGTGTGAGAGATTGGGAGCTGGTATGTATGAAAAAGGGATCATGTGTATGTGAGGGTGCTAGCCTGTGTGAAAGGCTTGTATATGTGAGAGAGAGCCTGTGTGAAGGGGTGCATGAGAGAGAGACACATAGGTAGCCTGTTGTGAGGGTGTATGCATGAGAGAGAAAGGGAGCTTGTGTGGGTGTGTATGCAAGAGAGGTGGACCCTGTATGAGGGGATGTGTGTGTGCAAGAGAGTGAGGGAGCCTGTATGAGGGTGGGTGTATGTGCACTAGAGAGAGGGAGCATATGTGTGAGAGAGAGGGACAGAGAGACAGAGGGAGCCTGTGTGAGTGGCAGCACTGAGAACGGGGTGGAAGGGGTTAAGCCTAGAGGTGGAGGGGAGCAATATTGGCAGGTGGAGTTGGAGCCTGAGAAGGCAAAGTGGCCAGGGGAGTAGGGAGAGCGAGTAGAAGGGACACTCTTACAGTGACTTTCTAGGGGAATTCTGCTTAAAATATTTAAAATTCTGCATCTTTAAGTAATAATGTTTTTCTGTATTAATTTAAAATGTAATTAAAGACTGTCATGTAAATTGTGTTATTTTGACCAATATAAAATATGCAGAATTTTGCGGAATTTTAAATTTTTGTGCGCAGAATTTCCCCAGGAGTAGGAGTACCCCACCGACAACATATTAGAGCCATCATCTTTCCTGACAGCTCCCACTCTCTGAGATCCAGTTTCTGCTGACTGAGAAAATCCACTTGTACATTGTCCATTCCAGCAAACTGAGACACTGCGAGCATTGCCAGATGCTGCTCCGCCCAGAGAAACAACTCCTGAGCTTCTTGGGCTACTGCCTGACTCCTGGTACAGTCGTATTGTTTGACAAGATGCACATCGAGCAGCCGCTCAAGAGAGGCAGAAAAGCAAGTAATGTGTACCGCACTGCCCTTGTCTCCAAACCATTGATAGACCAGGACTTCTCTTCCTTGGACCATTGCCCCTGGGTCGACTGATTCTGGCACCCCTCACCTCAGCCGGAAAAACTGATGTCTGTGGTAATTACCACCCAGTCTGGGACCTTCAAGTCCACTCTGCACCTGAGATGCTCCTGACCAAGCCACATGACAGACTGGACATGGCAGGTTCCTCAAGGAAGGTGAACTGCTCTGACAAAGGATCCCAATGTGAAAGGAGGGATCTCTGCCGACGCCTCATATGCACAAAGGCCCAAGGGACCAGCTCCAACGTAGAGGCCATACAGCCCAATACTTGAAGGTAATACCAGACTCTGGGAATCACTGCATCCAACAACCTGCGTACCTGCTTCTGCAGCTTGAGAATACAACCTTCCATAAGGAAAACCTTCCCTACCCTGATGTCGAAGTGCACTCCCAAGAACTTCAGAACCAGAGACAGGGTGAGATGCCTCTTCGCCAGATTCACCACCCAGCCCAGAGACCTCAAGTGCTGTAAGACCCGAGCCACCACTTGAGCTCAAAGGGCTTCTGACTTTGCCCAAATGAGCCAGTCATACAGATATGGATGAACCAAGATGCCCTTCTTCCTGAGCATCACTGCCACAACCACTATTACCAAAGTGAATGGAAGGGCACAAAACTGAAAACGTTTACCCGAAGACCATGAAGTGCAGAAACCGCTGGTGATCTGGGTGGAGTGGAATGTGTAGATACGCCTTGGTCAAGTCTAGAGAAGCCAGGAACTCTCCTTTGCGTACTGCTGCAATCACCAAATGCACAGTCTCCATTCGGAAGCGAGGAACCCTGAGAGCCACATTCACCTTCTTCAAATCCAAAATTGGACGGAAGGACCCTTCCTTTTTTGGGACCATGAAATAAATGGAATAACCTCCCATCCTTTGTTTCCCCATAGGAACAATAAAAACAGCTACCAGTTCTTGTAACTGTTCCATGGTTCCTTGAACCACCTTTCTCTTGCAGCAAGGAATGCAGGGAAAAACCATAAACAAGTCCCGCAGCGGGCGAGAGAATTCTAACACATAGCCATCTCTTATCACACCAATGACCCACTGGTCTGTTGTGATTTTGGTCCACTCCTCATAAAACAGAGTCAGAGTCCTCCAAAACAAGGAAGAGAGGAGTGGACTGGCGTTGATTCATTGGGAAGACTATGCTCTGCCAGAACCCTGGCCGAGACCTTCTCTGCCTGATTTTCTGCTCCCTCGAAAGGATTGATTCCAGGATTGCTGCCTCCTGGGGTCTTGCCTCTGGGCTCTTGCCAAGGGCCTACTCTAACAAAACCATCTGTTGGACCGAACCCAGAAATGCAAAGGAACCTCTGTTTCCTTTTGGCTTATCTTCTGGCAGCTTATGCCCCTTGGTCTCTCCGAGCTCCTCTATATCTTCTGCAAACAGAAGCTTTCCCTTGAACAGTAAGGCTCCCAACTGAGGCTTAGACCAAACATCTTCTGACCAGTTCCTCAATCAGATGAGCCTCCTGGCCAACACCGCAGACATCATAATCCTGGATGAAATTCTGATGAGGTCCAATGAAACAAATCGGAAGGCGGTCCCACGTAGCCAAGGCAAAAAACAACACAGGGACAGCCTTATACCGTGGAAGAGTTTTATTTCAAATTGCCCGACTCCGGCCGAGTTTCGCCACTTAAGGCTGCATCAGGGGCTTAAAATTTATAATAAGAAAAAGATATTAAAATTACAATATTAAAATATAAAAACATACCAAAGCAATAATACATGTATATAGATTACATATTACCTCAAATCACAGTCAGTGGTTATATAGAACATCAATACTATGTGGCAAGATGATGAACAATCTAAATACACAAACAAATTAAACATAGTCAGAGGATAAATTGACAAGTGTTATAAAGATATTAAAAATAAATAAAAATAATCATCAAAACTGATGACAGTACAGAATCAGTGTTGTGTTTGATACACTGTATTAAATCAGCAGTGAAGAGCTACATATAAAATCCAGGTAATCATTATTATTATATAGCTCTGTGATTATTTTTATTTATTTTTAATATCTTTATAACACTTGTCAATTTATCCTCTGACTATGTTTAATTTGTTTGTGTATTTAGATTGTTCATCATCTTGCCACATAGTATTGATGTTCTATATAACCACTGATTGTGATTTGAGGTAATATGTAATCTATATACATGTATTATTGCTTTGGTATGTTTTTATATTTTAATATTGTAATTTTAATATCTTTTTCTTATTATAAATTTTAAGCCTCTTATGCAGCCTTAAGTGGCGAACTCGGCCGGAGTCGGGCAATTTGAAATAAAACTCTTCCACGGTATAAGGCTGTCCCTGTGTTGTTTTTTGCCTTGAAATTCTGATGAGGTCATACAGCACATCCACAACATAAGCTGCTACTGCCTCCAGACCGTCCGCCTGCTTAGCCTCGGATGGAGATAGCATTCTAGTGGCCTGTAATTGCTGCACCCAGCGTAAACTGGCCCTCTGCATGAAACTACTGCACACAGCAGCATGAATGCCAAGTACAGACACCTCAAATATCTTCTTGAGGTGTATCTCCAACTTCCCTGCATATCCTTCAGCACTGCTGTACTAGCCACAGGGATAGTGGTCTTCTTAGTGACTGCAGACACCAACATGTCCACCTTAGGGAGCGCCAACAACTTGAGTGTGTCCTCAGGCAATGGATACACCTTCGTCATTGCCCGGCCCACCTTCAGGCCCATCTCCAGAGCGATCTACTCCCTGACCACCAGCTTTTTCACTGACTTGTGAAAAGGAAAGGCATCCATGACTGGGTCCACTCACTCTTGATCCAACTACTCCTGAGGAACATTGATCCCCAGTTCCTCGAGAACATGAGGGATCAAGGGCCACAACCCTTCCTTCCGGAAAAGAGACACCATCTTTGGGTCATCCCCTTCCACAACCGGCACCTGGCTCAAATTTCCATCAGGATCCGTACCATCCTGGCTAATATCAGGCACAGCTGGATCCTGGTCAGGCATAGTCGGATCCAGAAAAGCAGAAATCTATGGAGCTCTGCCCTCTGAATCGTCAGAGTTGACATTTGAACTGCCCAGAACTGTCCTCATCCTGAGGACTGGGCACCTTCTGTGGTACCAGACCCATGGACCCTCCAGATCTTTTGCCCTGTTGCGGTTCACCAGGCCTCTCCTGAGGACCTCCCAGCCACCTTACGTGCCAAATATGCCTCGTGCATAAGGATGAACTTTGACGAAAGGGGAACGGGAGCCTCCAATCCATGACCGGGAGCACCTCCCTTGCTGTCAGAATTGTTCTCCCTCCGGTGAACAGAGCCCTGCCCCATAGGAGACGGGGGGTGGGGGAGAGATTGTCACACACACACCCCCCCCCCCCCCCGGAACAGCCCTGGCAAGCTTTCAGCTCCTGACAACATGGCCACCTTTCTCACGCTCGGTGGGGGAGGGGCGGCCAATTTCAAAAGCGCTCCCATGCCTGACCGCTGCTTCAGCTGCCGCTCCTGCGCACAGTCTGCCGGCCCCAACCTGCCCTCTCTACCAGCGAGGCAGCAGGAACACGGCCCAGTGCGAAACAATTGTGTGTGACCATCACCACACAAGTGGCATGCACTGCCACATGCCATCAAATCAAACAACGCCACGCTACCTGCTCCAAGGCCTGTGTGGCAAAAGCAGCCTCACCACACTATCAAACAGCAACGCTGCCTGCCGTCTGGAACACACCTTCCATCAACCCTGCAAGTTTCCAATGCAATCTTCCCAGCCGCTAAAAACCTTGCCACTCTGCTTCACTTCTTCCCCGTCCTATCTTTTTTTTTTTGTAAAACTTTTAAACTTTACTCAGACAAAGGAAGGAAGGAAAGAAACCCAAAGGGTACTTCCCTGTACGAAGAGCTGCCGGATTCCACCTGTTCTCCGGGGGGGGGGGGGGGGGGGGGGGGGGGAGGAAACTGGCACCACTAGCTATTCACCCCCTGGTGGCAAAAAGCTGAGACAGACAAGGGTCCCCGACCCCTGCTCATTCCCCTCAACATCAAGAGGGATAGCCCAACAAGGGCCTAGCAACCTCCTCGGAGGGACAATTAAAAAAAAATCTTTGTTCTCTCTCCCTCTTTTCCCCCCCCCCCCCCCCCCCAGACTGCAGGAATTGCACTTCTACCATCTGCTGGAGACTGAGAAATACTGAGAGACTGCAGGTGGCACTCGGGTTATATGCCAGTGCAACTTTCTCTGTCTCCATCTGCTGGAAGGGAGGCATAATCCCAGGAATCTGGACTGATTCGGGTATGAACAGGAACTAGTAAATCTTCATTTGCTAATGAATCCCTTTATACTGGTTGGAGGTTTGCTTGGGCCAGCACCAGGATAAACTAAGCCAATGCAGTTACGCTACCGACCATACACACTTCACAGTGCAGATACTGACCCACAAACCAGAAGCAAAATACCCTCAGCAGAGTCACCCAAAGGAGACAGGAGGTGAACAACGCTCCTTATCCTGCTTGCAGGGTAAAAATGTAGCTTGGATGTAAACAGTGAAAAGTGCAAATCATTAAAAGGGCAATTTTCGGAGGGATCTCCGTGAGTAAAAAGCATTTTGCCCACATGTATGAGCCGTTGAAAAATTACCTCTCTGTCTGTGGGTAAGGTTATGCCCAGTTTTCCACTCTCACACAGGGAGCCCACTTTTAAAACTAAGTACATGTGGACTTTGGCCACAAGTTTCAAAGGGGGATATGCACACAACTCTGCTTGGCAGGTACGCCAAGCACACACGTGCACATGTGTGGGAGCAGATAGAAATGTGCCAATGTGCACATTTTATTTTAGAAAGTAGGTGCATAACTGGTTTTCCCCACCCTAACTCCCCCCTCCAGAATGCCTCTTTCAAGCATGCACAAAATTGCTTCTCTGGGTGTATTTTTATGCATCCAACCCCTGGGGTAAAAATCAAAAGGCCTACAGCTATGTGTAAAATGGCTTTTTACACGAGTGTATGCTTTTGAAAATTCACGTCATGGTTTTGGTCAGAAAGATTATCCACAGGCACAGGTACTTTTTCCTGGGACAATTTTCAAAGGGAAAGCATGGGAGTGCTTTCCCTTTGAGAAGTGGTGCAGAACCAGGGTTCAAACCACAATGCTGCTCCTTGTGACCATGGGCAAGTCACTTTCCCCTCTGTTGCCTCAGGTACAAACTTAGGGCCTGATTCATCAAGGTATTTTCTCATGGACATAAAATGGGAGAAAAGCCTTAGTGAATCAAGCAGAGTGTAAGCCCTCTAGGGACAGGGAAATACCTACAGTACCTGAATGTAATCTGCTTTTTAGTGCCAAAAAGCAAACTATAAAAAGTCTAAATAAAATAGAAGTACCCACCGACTTTGCAGCCATGCTGGTACAATGAAACTTGCTCCCTAAAAGGACCCAGACAGACCCATAACGTGAGTTCATTTTTATCAAGAAATACTATGAAATCAGAGCTTGGCACTCTAACATGCAGTTGCCTTCCTGTACTACTTAGAACATTAAGAAATGTGCACAGGCAGCATTATTGGTAAACCACAACCTTCTTCGTCCCATCTCTGTTTTCATCGTAATTACTTTCTTGCATGTAACCTATGATGCTTTCCAACTTACACCCTATTCGTTTCCCCCGGGCCCTCAAAGCTCTCCCTCCAGTTGGTGATGATTTCCCTGATGGAACAAATCGGCACTTTCCTATCTGCACTAGTTTCAAAGTTTCAATGCAATGTTATGTAAGTTTAATGTTTTAATGTAAACTTAATGTTTTAATGTAAAAAGCCCTGGCCAGACAAGCCCCGGGCGAGTTCCCGTTCTCTGTAAACCGGATTGATTTGTATCTCATACAGGAATTTCAGTATAAAAATTTTTTTATAAATAAATAAATAAATAAAAGAAAGTGTTCTGCACTTGACTGGACGTCTCTATCTGAATGACCATAGATCAAGTGAGCTGAGTGACTGCTTAAAAAATTGGACAGTACTTAGATCCCGCCGGCAGGAACACCACAAATCTTCCAGCAGAGACCAGAGAATGACATTTACTGTAATGGAAAAGGATAATTCTGGCAGTTATGCCATGCCCTAGTTGTCTTACTTTCAGAATCAAATGAATTTAAAAATGTCAACAACAAAAATAAATTAGCAAAAAGTGTTCATTACTTTGCCTGTATTTTTGGCCCTAACCACAAGTAATAGGCTATGGACCCTACAAACTGGAAAATGTTAATTAGCAAATTAAAATGAACTTTTCTTTAAAAAGCGCAAAAGTTTTCCCAAGGAAAAGAAAGGTCCCTAAATAGCAGCTACCATTTATTTGAGTTTGAAAACATTTTTCACACACCCCACCAAGTCTTGCTTTACCTGGGAAAGACCTTCATCTGTGGCCGTTCTTGACCGAATGGCATTAATCTGTGTGGGGTATGGGATAGGTGCCGGCTGTAACTCCAGTTCTCCGATGCTCATTGGACCATGACTAGCATCTGAATCTCTGAGGCCAGCTCCTAGGAGAAGAAGACTAATCCACATCAGGCAAAGGAAACTGAAAAAGACACTTACAGTGCCAGCATGATATTGTTTTAAATAAGTGAACTTTGCATTTTGTTTTAATTTGTTGTCTTTGTTCATCACTTTGGGCAATGCCATCAAATAAACAAAAGGAACTGAAATATTAATTTAATTCTGCTCAGATTTTCTTTTTAGCAGGCTAACCCTGTGCTCCCATGTGGCTCCAAGAAACACAAGGATCACCTCCAAGGCTGTGCCTTGCTTCTTCAGATTCTATACTTGATTGACAGAGACTAGGCTTTCAAATGCCACAGAGTTGTGGATTTTTGTAAGTGATCTCATGGAGAAGCTTCCGTTTGTCTGTGACACAAGTTACTGGCTAATTTCAGATTCTCATTTTCTGCCCCAGGTCCTGTAGGACCTGAGGGGAGCTTAGAGAACATCCCCGATTTGAGTGCATTGCTGTCACCATTGTGTAAAGCTGGCACAGCACTTCATGTCGTCATTCCTCCCACTTTCTAGTAAAGACTCGACTTCTGTACAGGTGAGGAAAAAAAACCATAGAATTTATGGTTATTTTGGATAATCACATCCAGAGTAATTATAAGGGATTTAACTACTGGTGCTTCTGAATTCCCTCAGGGCACAACAGCCCTTGCTTAATGAATTGCTCATTTTATGTTTTGCTACATTTTAGTCCTAAAGAAAGAGTACAGTTTAGAAATGGCATTTTTAAAAAGTTACTGCTGTTCATAGTGCTGGAAGCTTAAAGATTTAAACATCTGCTAGCCCTATAAAAAGGTATTAACTCTATCTAACTATTGTTAGTTTTCTTTTAACTAGATTTTTCTAAATATCAAATGATTGTTGTGGCTATGTTTAAGTATTTCAAGGCCAGTACTTTGGATTTAAGTCAAAAATTGTACTTAATACTCTTATAGCACTGAATTAAAGACTTAAGGCTTTGAGATTCCTGAAGTATAGCAGTGTCATGCATTCCAGTTGGTAGAATGAGCTTAATTAGCTTATCTAAACAGGAAATCAGCTACCCCACCTCATGCAAAGGGTAGGAACCAAGGTCTGCCTGTTTCAACTTATATCCAAAGCCGAAATAGCTTCAAATACCTCGACATGCGAGTCTTAACATTTTCCCTGCTTAATGCCTATCATGCTGGTTCAACCCAATATATCTAAAGCGTTAATTATATTTGAAAGGTGGCTTCAATCAAAATTCATTATAAAAGTCAGAATAAATTAAATACTTTTGTAATATTTCTTAGCCCTTGATAGTCATCAAGTAAAATAGCTGACAATATTTAGATATGTTGGAAAACTGTGCATTAACTCTGCCAACATGGTTCTTATGTTCAAGCACTCGATACCATTCACCAACATGCAGCACTGCAAGTGAGCACTAGAGATATCCATCTAGTCAAAGCTTCAAAGTGAAATATAATCTTTCATGTCCAGATGAGGTAATGTTTACTTCAGTCCACTGTTAAATACAACTTTTCCAGACTTAAGTAGGCACTTACATTAAAGGAAAACTTGTACTTTAAGCTACCTGTTGACAGACCTATAACTGCACACTCACATAAAAGCATCAGCTGTACCAAAGAATTAGTTGAGAAGACATGAAGATGATGACAATTACATTTCTCATGTCAGTTTCACCTGAAAGTGGCATTACACATAAAACCAATGCAAGCAACCGACATAGAAAACTTTCCAAACACAGGAAACGAGATTGAGTCACAAAGTTACATTAAAATATTCCAGTTGACCAAGGTAGAATTTGAGCAAGTTAGTTCTTCTTACTTGCCAGTTAGCAACCTAAGGGCCTGATTTACTAAGGCTTTTCTCCCAATCTGTGTCTATGGGGAAAATGCTGAGTAAAGGAGGCCATAAGTTTGAGAGCCTTTGAAGGAACAAAGAACCCAGGTTGGGTCTTGTGTCAGATCCCAAAAGTTCACCTTTGATCTAATGATGTTGTGGTTAACGTGGCCATTTAAATAGCTCTCTCTTTTATAAGGATACATATTTTTAGGGACAAGCATCAATTTCCTCTTTCCATTTTTTTTTTGGTAATTTAAATTTCATTAAATACATACTCAAACAACTGTATATCCATGAGCAAGTTTAACAATATGAGATATGTACCCCATCACCAAACTAACCTACCCCTCAGCCACTCCCGCATAATAATAACAGAAATAAATCACAGGGGGGCATATATAGCTCAAGCAGGAAATGCACATCAGAAAGTACCAAATTTCAGCCACAAAATTTAGGGCAACCAAATATTTTCAAAATTTCCCAACTGTATTGAGGTTCATATTCAAAAGCATTTAGCCAGATAACTCAGAAATTATCTGGCCAAAGGAAGATTTGGGCTCTTATCTAGCTAAATTCTAGCCGGCATTTAATAAGTCAGCCAGCTAGAATTTAGCCGGATAAGTTAGTGGCATTTCAGGGGTGTAACTGGGAGAAGTTGAGTTAGCTGGCTAAGTTACATGGCTAACTGATATTCAGAGTTAGTCGGATAACGTAGATGGCTAAATCTGGTCAGGTCAAAGAGGTGTCCTAAAGTTAAATGGATAAAGTTAGCCAGCTATATTCAATAGTGTGGCCACACTAATGAATATACCTTCAAAGTTAGCCGGATTCATTTATCTGGCTAACTTTTCTATCCAGACAGTGACTAAATATGGACCTTATTATGTCTAATTGCAGTCAATTTCCCCAAATAATGAACTCTACAAAGGTGACATCATACAGATGAAAGAGCTGGAGTCTCTAGCCTCTTCCAAAAAGCCGCCAGGGCACACCTTGCAGCAATAATAATTTATAGTATCAATATTTGCAGTGAGGTCACCACATTAGGTGTGGGAAGGTTTAAGATAAATATCTTGGTATCAATATGTACAGAGACCGGGGCAATATCTTGGATTAACCTGATAATCATATTCCAATACGTCTGTATGAAAGAGCACCCCCTCCAAATATGAAGCAAGGTGTCTGCTCCACAACCCTGACACCAACAGTCTAACTTAGCAGCAGAATAAGTTTTTAAAAATATCTCTGGAGGAAGATACCAGCAGAACAATAATTTGTACCCATTCTCAGCAAGTAGGGCAGATGTGGAGTTTTGGCCCACCGATAAAACCCCCCCAAATGATCCCAAGACTTTTCTTCCAAACACTTTCCTAAATGCTCTTTCCAAGCCACAATATGTCATGGCTTGGTAGGCAAGTCCCCAATTCAACGTTATATACAATTAAAAAATAATCCCCCTACTGGAGCTGGCCTTCTCCTAATAACCTTCCAGAAATGTTTTATCATTAAACAGGTCCATAGTAAGACCTCAAATGCACAAAAATGTTGCAGCTGCGAGTAGGAAAACTTATCTCACGTAGCCAGCTGAAACTTGCACCTAAGGTCTTTAAAACTCAACACTCGCGCATTGCCCCACACCCGACCTAAATAAGATATCCCCAATTGTTCCCACACCGAAAGTCAGGCAAATCAAGTCCAGAGAAAAAAATTCCTACTGAACCTTAAGGGAGACCTAAAGAAAAATTCCCTATTGCCCACCAAGTCTATCTTCCAAGAATTCCAGAATTGCATAGTTAAAGTAAATTGCAGGAGGCCCTTGCGAGACTGGAAGACTGGGCATCCAAATGGCAGTTGAAATTTAATGTGGACAAGTGCAAGGTGATGCATAGAGGGAAAAATAATCCATGCTGTAGTTACACAATGTTAGGTTCCATATTAGGAGTTACCAACCAGGAAAAAGATCTAGGCATCATAGTGGATAATACTTTAAAATCATCGGCTCAGTGTGCTGCAGCAGTCAAAAAAAGCAAACAGAATGTTGGGAATTATTAGGAAGGGAATGGTTAATAAAACGGAAAATGTCAAAATGCCTCTGTATCGCTCCATGGTGAGACCGCACCTTGAGTTCTGTGTACAATTCTGGTCGCCGCATCTCAAAAAAGATATAGTTGCACTGGAGAAGGTACAGAGAAGGGTGACCAAAATGATAAAGGGGATGGAACAGCTCCCCTATGAGGAAAGGCTAAAGAGGTTAGGGATGTTCAGCTTGGAGAAGAGATGCCTGAGAGGGAATATGATAAAGAACCTTAAAATTATGAGAGGTCTAGAACGGATAAATATGAATCGGTTATTTATTCTTTCGGATAACACAAGGACTAGGGGCACTCCATGAAGTTAGCAAGTAGCACATTTAAAACTAATCAGAGAAAATTCTTTTTCACTCAATGCTCAATTAAGCTCTGGAATTTGTTGCCAGAGGATGTGGTTAGTGCAGTTAGTATAGCTGGGTTTAAAAAAGGTTTTGGTAAGTTCATGGAGGAGAAGTCCATTAACTGCTATTAATCAAGTTGACTTAGAGAATAACCATTGCTATTACTGGCATCAGTAACATGAGATCTACTTAGTGTTTTGGGTACTTGCCAGGTACTTGTAGTCTGGATTGGCCACTGTTGGAAACAGGATACTGGGCTTGATGGACCCTTGGTCTGACCCAGTATGGCAATTTCTTATGTTCTTAAGCAAAGGGAGACCAGAGGTCTAAACACACACTCTTGGGAAGCCAAACTAAAGTCTTAACTGGAACTTCTCCCACAAAGGCTTGCTCATAGGCCCACTGCTTAATGCCCCCTTCCTTGTGCCAATCAACTATCCTCTAACTGAGAGGGTAAAAAATAGTCTTTAAATTGGGAACACCCAGCCCACCTGCTAATTTTGGTTAATAATAGACACTTTTGCAACCCTAAAGGCTCTTTGCCTCCAAATGAAGCCAAAATATGTCTCTGAAGACTTTTCAAGATTATATCAGGAACAAATATTGAGTGTCTGAAAAAGATAACATAACAAAGATAATATATATTCATTCTAATGGTAAATCAGAGTTGCTTACCTTTCACAGGTGTTCTCCCAGGACAGCAGGATGTTAGTCCTCATATATGGGTGACATCATCAGATGGAGCCCTATCACAGAATACTTTTGTCAAAGTTTCCAGAACTTTGACTGGCACACTGAGCATGCCCAGCATGCCACCAACCCTGCAGCCAGCAGGGGTCTCCTTTCAGTCTCGTTTGTAGCAAAAGTACAAGCGAAAAATAAAATAATAAAACGTAAGCGAACCCAACTCCACGGGGTGGCGAGTGGGTTTCGTGAGGACTAACATCCTGCTGTCCTGGGAGAACACCTGTTACAGGTAAGCAACTCTGCTTTCTCCCAGGACAAGCAGGATGATAGTCCTCACATATGGGTGAATACCAAGCTACAGGCTGAGTCATACGTAGGAGGCCAAGCAGCACCAAACATGTGTAACAAGCACAACAACTGGGGTACTGTTGGCAAGGATGAGGCAGCCTGAAATTCACAGCGGGTTGAGGTAGGACAAGTTGGGTTCCTACACTGGAAACAAATTTTTTTAGGACAGCTGGCCAAAGATGGAACCCTGTCGTCCAGCCTTGTCCAGGCAGTAGTGAGCTGCGTAGGTGTGGAGAGAGCTCCATGTCGCAGCCCTGCAAATGTCAGCAATCGGTACTGAATGGTAGTGTACTACTGACGTTGCCATTGCTCTGACTGAGTGTGCCTTCATTCGTCCCTGTAGTGGAAGGCCTGCTTGCTGGTAACAGAATGCGATGCAGTCTGCCAACCAGTTTGACAGTGTTTGCTTGCCCATCACATTCCCAAGTTTGTTCTTTGTAGTACGGTCTAAGTAAAATGCAAGAGCACACTTACAGTCCAAGGTGTGGAGAGCTTGCTCACCTGGGTGAGTGTGACGTCTTGGAAAGAAAGTGGGCAAGACTATGGACTGATTGAAATGGAAATCAGTTACCACATTAGGAAGGAATTTAGGGTGAGTGCAGAGAATTACCCGGTCATGGAGGAACCTTATGTAGGGTGAGTAGGTCACAAGGGCCTGAAACTCACTCACTCTGCGAGCAGATGTGATGGCTACTAGAAAAAGAACTTTCCATGTAAGGTATCTGAGTTCGCAGGTTGGAATATCCTGGTCGCTACTGAAGGATCCAGGGACCACTCGTGAGGCTGGAACTGACGACTGAGGCGGTCTGCAACTACGTTGTGAATGCCTGCGAGATAAGTGACCCGGAGAAACATGGAATGTGTCAGGGCCCAGTCCCAAATCTGTGCGGCTTCTTGACAAAGGAGATACGAGCCCATACCTCCCTGTTTGTTTAGGTACCACATGGCAACTGTGTTGTCTGTTTGTATCAGAACAGTCTTGTGTGAAAAGCAGTCCTTGAACACATGTAGAGCATAACGTATAGCTCGAAGCTCCAGGAAATTGATTTGAAAGGTTGCTTCGAGTTTTGTCCAAGTACCTTGAGTTTGGAGATTGTCTATGTGAATTCCCCAGCCCAAGGTGGATGCATCTGTAGTTAAAGTTACTTGCGGAACTGGTTGTTGGAAAGGTAGGCCTTTGCACAAGTTGTTCTTGTTTGCCCACCAGAGGAGAGAAGGTGGGTTATTTGAACTGGTGATGACAGTGGTTGAATGGCTTGTATCCACTAATGGCTAATCTGGCCACTGGAGGCCATGTAGCTGAGCAGAGTTAGAAACTGATGTGCTGTCGCTTGTTTCTGTAAGTGGAGAGAGTTCGCTAATAAGGAGAGTGTCTCCACCCGGTCCTCCGGGAGGAAGGCTCTTGGTATTATGGTGTTCAACTCTGCTCCGATGAACTGTAGTAGACGAGATGGGAGAAGATGGGATTTTTGGTAATTGATTAGAAATCCCAGCAAGTGGAGCAGATTGATTGTGCGCTTGAGAGAAGCGAGAGCTCCTTGTTGTGATTGGCTTCTGATGAGCCAGTCGTCCAGGTAAGGAAAAACGTGTACACTTTCCTTGTACAAGTGAGCCGCTGCCACTGTTAGGCACTTTGTGAATTCTCGGGGTGCTGAGGCCAGTCCGAATGGCAGAACCCTGTATTGGTAATGTTGATGACCCACCATGAAACACAGAAACTTGCGATGAGGAGGGAATATTGGAATGTGAGCGTAAGCATTTTGCAGATCCAGAGAACAGAGCCAGTCTCCTGCTTGAAGAAGTGGAAGCATGGTGCCTAAGGAAACCATTCTGAACTTCTCTTTTCTTAGAAATTTGTTGAGATTTCGGAGGTCTAGAATAGGACGTAGGCCTCCTGTTTTCTTTGGAATGAGAAAATATCGGGAGTAGAATCCTCTGCCCTGCTGAGGTCAGGGAACTGGTTCCAAGGCCCTGGCTCTCAGAAGGGTGGATAATTCTGCTTGTAGAAGAGTAATATGATCCTTGTGTATCCAAAGAGACTGTGATGGGGAGTCTTTTGGTACTGTGAGAAAATTTAATTGGTAACCTTGTGTTATAATTGAGAGTACCCATTGATCTGTTGTGATTTTTGACCAATGGTTGTGAAAGAGAGAGACACAACCTCCCAATGCTATGGCTGGCTTGGGGTTGGTGGAGTGGCTGCTATTCTCTGGCTGTTTTTCAAAGTCTGATGTGCCTGTTTGAGGGGGAGATTGAGGCCTAGAAGCCCTCGGTTGTCTAGGCTGGGATCTTTGCAGTGGTCTTGATGCTCTACCATGGGGAACTGTCGGATAGTACATACGTGGTCTACAGTAGGGTTTCCTGGAATCCTTTCATGCCGTGCGGCGTGAGGTAGATGAAGTATCCTGTGGGATTGCAGATAATTGACAAAGAGTCTCAGAGTGTTCTTTAAGTTGGGCTACTGCATCTTGAACTTGTGTTCCAAAAAGGTTATCACCCACACAAGGTAAATCTACCAGCTTTTCTTGAACTTCAGGCCTAAGGTCTGAAGCCTTGAGCCAGGCCCAACGACGTGCACTGATGCCAGTTGCCGCTACTCGTGAAGAGGTTTCAAAACTGTCAGAAGCAGCACGGACCTCGTGTTTGCCTGCTTCCAAACCCTTATGTATAATGTCATTAGCAGAGTCATGATATTGTTGAGGCAGAGTCTCAGCTAATTGTTGCATCTGTTTCCAGAGGTTACGCTGATATTGCATCATATAAAGTTGATATGACGCTATTCTGGAAGTAAGCATTGATCCTTGAAAGACTTTTCTGCCCAGAGTGTCCAAGAACTTTTGTTCCTTTCCTGGTGGAGTGGATGAATGAGGCCGTACTCTTTGATTATTTCTGAGCAGATTCCACCACTACAGATTGATGTGGAAGCTGGGCCCTTTGGTAGCCAGGGATGTGTTGCAACAGATAGGTTGTATCCATCCTTTTATTTACCGATGGAACTGAGCATGGGTGTTCCCATAATCTGTGCTTTAGTTCTACCAGGACCTCATGTATTGGTATCGCCAATACCTCTTTAGGAGGGTCTACAAATTGAAGAACCTCTAAGGTTTGTTGTCTGGTATCTTCTTCAGACACTAATTTAAAAGGAATAGTGTCAGCCATTTCTTTCACAAAAGTGGTAACAAAATGGAATCACTGGATGAAATAATAGGTCTTCCTGGAGGATTACAAAGAGTTTTATGGATCTTGGATAACACGTATATCACTGGCACCAGAGGATATTTAGAATTCAAATTTGTATATTCCTTTGAGGTCAAAAAGGCTAAATCTTTACCATTGTCTGTACATTTTTTTGAATCCTTTGCTGTAATTTATTAGTTGGATCCTCAATTTTTTTTTATAGGTGGTGTCATCAAGTTGGCATTTAATTTCTTGAATATAATATTTTCTGTCCAACACTGTCAACCTGCCCCTTATCGGCTGGTTTAATTACGATTTTTTGATTCTTGGCCAGATTAGATAACGCTTGATGTGAGGTTTTATCAAGATTGTTAAAAATATTTTTCATCTTTTTGTTCCAAGACTGATACATTCTTAAAAACCAATTGTTGGAATGTATCTATCAATGGATACATTGGTGGAATCCATGTTGAAGGTTTTGTCACTATGCTTAAATTCCCACAATAGGAGGTATTTAAAGAAATATTTTAGCAGTAATTTTCTGATAAATCGCTGAAAATCTATGCACAATTGGAAAGGATCATGCTTCTCTGTTGGCACAAAAGATAGCCCCAAATTCAAAACCTCCACCTCCTCTTCATGTAATTGAAATTAACAAATTAAATCACTGCACTTTCTTTCCTCTCGATGGACATCGCGACCTTGTCACAATATTGTCGGGAGGTACATTCCTGTGGTCTTTCCATCCAGTTCCTCCTCTTCTCTGAACAAAAGCTGGCTTCTCTAAAAAATCGATGTCAGATTGCATTCTTTCATGTTCATCTTCTTCGGAAGAGGAGCCTTCAGAAGAGTTGTTAAAAGTGACATTTCTTTTCTTATTTTTGGGTAACATCCATGCATAAATACTAACCTTCTTATAATCTTGTTCATCCCTATTAAATTTGGAGAGCTTATATTCTCTAAGTTCTTAAAGGTTTCATGATCAATCTCAGTTTGTAACTTGACTATTTTTTTGTCCAACTCTGCTCGCAATTTACTACATAAATTCTGTGTTGATTCAGTAATTAAGATCATTAGATCTAGCAAGCATTTGTTGAGTATGGCATTCCATCTCTCCAAAAAGGACGAATCTTCTGTAAATATTCTCGGTCTTTATGTATCCTTAAACCTATTGGTATCCTTTCCAGCTTACAGTACTCAAGAGTTTTCCCATGCAACTCACTTTTGGTAATCCTCTTAGATAATATCAATAAATTCTGAGCAAGTACTTGGGAGATTATAAGTGTGGTCATTTTTCAATCTGTGACCAAACTTTACAGCTCAAGGAGTACCTATGTGCAACAACGGGACATGCATACAAACTACAACATTTCACTACTTGTCAAATAAGTTTTGTAGTTTACATTATTGTATGTCCCTGTGACAAGATTTATGTGGGACAAACTACAAGATCTTTAAGACAACACATAGAAGAACATAAAAGCTGTCTTAGAAATATGAGAGAAACAGCACCCATTGTGTCACATTGTCTATAGGAAGAACATTGTATAAAAGATCTTAAATGGTTTGCTATAGATCATGATAAATGAAATTGAAGGGAGGTAATCATGAGCGTTCACTATATCAAAGAGAACACCAATGGATTTTTACTATATGCGCAGAGGAGCCCATTGGTCTTAATAGTAAGATTGAATGGCACAGACTAATTTAAAATGATGCATGAACACTTTATAATTTCCATCTAATTGATAGGTAAGGTGCCGTCATCACGTAATGACGTTTTTTTTAAAAAACCATGAGAAAGTAAAAATGTGACTTGTGACTGGTGCATACTTACATCTCAGAAAGCTTTAAAAGAAGGCATGGCCATATTAGTCGTTTGAGCCCAACTTTTTTTCAGACAAAAGATGTGAAGCTAAAAAAGTGAGTGAGCATTTTAGAGAAAACGTTTGTAAGTACTAAGTTTACATTTGCCAGAAAATTTAACTTTTTTCAAAAAAATTTCTTTATATCTCTCCAATTTGTAGAATTTGCCCTGATGTAGTGTTAGCGAAACATTGTCAACATCGGCGCTTTAATTTTGGAGAAGATGAAGTTGTTTGAACATATATTAACAAGTTCATAGAAATTGAAGAAATTTTGGGCAATGTACAGATAAGTGCGGAATAAGCTACATAGTTCAAGTTGAAAAGGAATTTTTTTGGGCATATATAACAATTTATATGAAATTTCAGGATCAATGTATAAGTTTGATTCCTCAAGCAGGTTTAAACACTAACGGGGTCTGTGAATAATAACAATTTTAAAAAAAGGGGGACTATAAAGCACAAAAGATATTTATGAATTTTCACTTTTGTAATTAAAAATTAAGGTTTGTGACCTATGGTTGCAACAACTGGTTTATAAAGTTTGAACTTGTACGTCCTTAACAAGTGCTGAGGTTTTTCCTCTTTATACAAAATTGTTTTAATAGAATTTCATAACATAAAAATATAAGTAATATTTCTTATACATTGACATTTTTGCATATACACTAGTCATTTTATTATATTGATTACTAGATACTAGTATTTTCCTAATTTTATCTAGTCTCTGGTTCTTTTGCCTGCTGTGACTTTGCTGCAGTTGTGATGGCTGTGGCCGGGTTTGAGGATAAGGTGGCAGAAGATACAAGGTACGGCCATCTTTGGAAATAGATCTTTCTGTATGATGAATAATACTTCTTGCCCAAGGATTGCTCGGTGGGAGATGCCAAGGACAAGACCGCTATGTTCTGCTCCTTTGTCTCCAAAGAGGTTGTTCAGGAGACAGGGGAGGTCGGCCAATTTCTCATGGACATCCTTTGGAATGGCACTGGTTCGAAGCCACGTCATCCTCCAAGCGGATATGGCTCCTACTGTGGTACGAGCAGAGGTTTCAAAGGCCTCATATATTGTACACAACAAATGCCTTAGTCCCTCCTCCAGGTTGTGAAACTGTTGTGGTGGGACTTCATCCGGCATAGCGGTGGTAAAGTGGGGCTTGAGCGACTGAAGGCACTCGTAAACATACTGAGTAATACAGAATTGGTGCTGCTGGAATTTCGCGCTCAGCATGCCCGCCTGGAACATTCTTCTGCCGAAGTTGTCCAGGTATTTACAGTCACACCTTGGGGGGGTGTTTGAATGAAGGCGTGATTTTTTTTAGCCCTCTTCATGGCCAACTTGACCACTATGGAGGTGTGTGGGAGTTGGACCATGCTGTAGAATGGAGATAGACACATCCGGAACATGAGATCTGTTTTCCATGAGGGCGCTGGCCCCGAAAAGGGGGACTCCCAAGCCTTTGTCATGACTGTGTCTAGCACTGCTTGGGAAGGCAAGGTGGTTGGCTTGGCCGGCACTTTGAAGATCTTTAGGATCCCGAAGTCCTCAGCACGAGAGTCTGGCATCTTTTGCATTTCAATATTGAGTCTAGTGCCCACCTTCTCCACAAATTTCAAATAGGAGAGGTCTTCCAGAGAGGAGGATGGTTCAGGTTGTTCCTCTGGAGGGTCAGATGGGAAACCTATCAAGGAACATGGCGATGTTGGAGGCGAGAGCTGCGGGGAGACGTCAGGCTGTGGAGAGTGCCCAGGAGCTGGGCTGCTGGACCAAGGCTCGGGACTGATGTTCCCTTGTGGAGGAGAAGGTGGTCTGCCTTGGGGGGAGTCTTTGTGTGGTATAGGGCGGAAATTTCTGCTTCCCTGATTCTCCACAAAGGAGAGGAATTGGGTCAAGATCTTGGATATTTGTGACATCATCTGTGAAGCCAAGGCCTCTCAACCTGAACAAGGTGACAAGTCATTTGCTGGGGGATTCCTTGGTGGCAGTGCTGCGAGAGCAGGATGTCTGGGCCGGATTTTCACTCATTCCATTGAGGAAGACCTCTTGTGTCGC